>NC_006987.1:187983-787983 GCF_000165345.1 Cryptosporidium parvum Iowa II | reverse complement strand
AAATCAGATCCATAATTTCTTAATTGAAAAATATCATTTAATTTCCTAATGACGATTTTTGATGTTGCATGTTGCTTAGGGATACAAATTTCTGGGGCAACTACTATTCCACCTCTTCGATATTTAAATGAATAATTAGCTAGACAATGTGCCCTTCTAATATTAAGACTGTAATCATATATCAAATCCATTTCGTGGTCATTCATGAAGATAAAAGTTGTTTCTATTTGGAAGTTATCTATTAGAAAATTAAAAACTTCATCATTTTCAACGTGTATTAAATCAATTACGGCTAATCCTACTTTTGGGAATTTTTTACGAACAGCAGATAGTTCATATTTTTGATTGAATGAAGACCTTATATAAATTAATGAAGGTTCTAAGAAAACATTGTTATTTTTAAACAATGAAATCAATTCTTTCCTTGTTTCTGAATTTTCAACTAGCCAATATTTATAATTTCTCCTAATTTTGTAGCCAGATATAGTATCATACCTCTCGAACCTTCCACCTATAATTTCATCAAGTATACTTAATATTTTTTCATTATAATAGAATTCAGATTTGGGAAAAATATGGAGAGCAATTGGACCAATTATTTTCACCCCTTTTTCAATTTTTTCGAGTTGTTTAATAATTTTATTATGTACAAATTTTGAATAACCAAATATAATTTCGAAATCCTCGTCTGTAAAGTAATCATACAATCTTGAATATATAACTGCCAAACTTTCTTTACCTTTGGAGTCGTTAATCTTGGAGTTATGATATGCAATATATCCTGTTTCTGTAGAATTAGATTTATTTGATTGCTCTAAATCAGAATCATATTTAAGAGATTTCCTATCTGTTTCCAAAATATTCTTGATTTCATCTAACTTGAGATTAAATGATAGCTTCTCATCAGAAAATAAATTAATTTTGGCCTTATTTTCTTTAATTTGTTCAAATAATGTTGTTAGTTCATTTTTTTTATTTAGTGAGAGTAAAATTAAATTTTCTTTTTTAGACTTCAGAATATTAATTTTTTCTTTTGAAGCTTTAATTTTCTCTAATAATTCTCCTTTAAAATGCAATTTTTTTTTTTCTTGATTCGAGTCATAATTCTCTTGTTTAAATTCAACTTCTTTTTCTAAGCTTGAAATTTCGCCTTTTATTTCTTTAATTTGTTTAGTATATGAATTAAATTTATCACATATTTGTTCCAGTTCAATTGTTAGCCTTTTATGCTTATTAATATTGACCTCATGTTCTGAATGAAAATTATTTATTTCAGATTGAGAATCATAGATTTCTCTTTCACTTTCGATTATTCTTTTATTTAACTCCTCAATATCTAATGCTGACTTGGCTTTATAAAGCTCTTCAGACTGAAAAAGAAGAGAATTGATTGATAAGCTCAAATTTTTTATGGATGCCACAATATTTATACTTTCAAGATTTCTCCGATGTATTTGCAATTTATTATATGTCTGAATTAGTTCTTTCATACTATTAAATTCTTCCAGTTCACTTTCCAATTGTTTCAAGTCATTATTTAATGATTTGGAAATAATTTCTGCTTTTTCAATGCGACGTTGTTCTTCAGCCAAATGTTTCCATGAGTAATCAAATAAATGCGCTCTTTGGAAAAAATCGTATAAAGATTTTGGTGAGTTTTGCTCACGAATAAGATATTTTGCATCCATTTGTGTTAAAAACGTTACAGGGTTATTAATGATTATGTTTGCATAGGCACGAAATTGAGACAAGTGGTGTTTTGCATTGAAAGATCTGTGAATTGGAGAACTAGATTTAGAGCCTCTAAAAGTATAATTCGAATTACCCTTCAAATAAATATTGCGTTCAATGATTATTTCTTCCCCATAAATATCATTAAAATATCCTCTTTGGAATTTGTTATCATTATTTGCAAAGTGTATGCAGACAGTACCCTTATTTGCACCTATTCTAACATATTTATTCAAATTTGCGTCCTTACCAGCCTTTCTACCGCTCCAGCCACATAACAGAGCAATTGCAGAAACTAAGCTGCTTTTGCCACTTCCATTTCCGCCTGTTATTAAATTAACCCCAGGAAGTAGACTAATATCAATAAATTCGTGCCCTCCTATGTCATTTATTATTACTCTCTTGATTTGACCGACTCTCCAACCTTTCTCACAAAGGTTATTCCGCTGCAATAAGATATTACAATCTAATTCTTCAGTAAGCATTTAGCCACATTTTAAATTAGTAGCTCAACAATTTTAAATAATTTAAAAACTTCCGTTTCCCCTCTCACTAAACTGATCTGCTTCCTTTAAATTACCTAAATGTGGGCCGGGGCCAAAAAAAGTGCACCCACGCGGGATCGAACCGCGGACCTTACGGTTATTAGCCGTATGCTCTAACCAGCTGAGCTATGGGTGCCGGACGGTTAGTGAGTCAATCTTCAGATCCATAACAATATAGATTAATTTTAAATATTGAGATGTTATCCTAAGCTAATCTAGCTAGTTACTTAAATTATGATAATATTTTCATAATAATGAACAAATAGGTTTAAATATCCAATTTCACGCAAATATAAGAAGTAGATCTATTCGGTACCCAATAATTTAATGAGAATGAGTAATCAAAGAATATTGTTTATAATATATACATGCAAAGCAACTATTAATATAAATACTAATTGGGCGGCGGTCGGTGGTTAGACAAGACATCTCCGGGATCTACTTTATATGGTAGGTTTTTACACTTAATGTAGGTACCGCTATAATTTTTCAATTAATAAGCAAGTTGTCTTCCAAATGAAATATGAAGTTTGCAGACAAGATTGAGTCACTTGAATCAACAAAATGGGGCGGAAGATTTATTAATTATCGCAGCCTTATACAAACTTTAAACCAATGCCACTCGAATTTGTTGAATTCAATTGGGAAAGAATCTAATTTAGCTGCGTTAAAAGAACAAGCAAATCACATCGATGTTTCTTATAGGCCACTTAATAAAGATGTATCTGATCACTTTGTTTCGAAGTTAGAGCAGTTTCATCTATCATTAAGACATAATATAGATGTTGTCATATTGAGTTATAATAAGATATTAAAAGATAATAGTGATCATCTAGAATGTATTTCTACTTTACTTGATGATAAATCAGCGCAAATAGGCTCTAAACTGCATTTGCCAAACCTGATTTTGGATATTTGGAAAACATTTGATGATTTACAGGAATATGCTCTAGTAAATAAACTAGCTGTTTTGAAACTTTTGATGAGACGCGATGAATTATTTGATTTTTATTTAGAAAATTTACCAAGCAGTGAATCATTCACCTCTTGCTTTGATAAGCTTGAAGATGGTTCAGTTTCGCGAGAGAAATTAATTGAATTATTTTCTAGATCAAAGGATCTCTTAGAAAATTCACCTAATTATGATTCAACTAAGTATAACTCTCAGAAAGATCAATCAAGTACAAATATTGTTTTTAATAAGATTAAAACTCAGGGATTCGATACCTTATATAAATCTTCAGTTTTTGAGCTTGAAGCACTGATGGAATATGGGTTGAAGTCAGGAAAAACGATCGGTAAATCATTATTTAATCCAGATTTTAAAATGTCATTTTTAATGGGCATTTGTGTTGTCCTGCTTGTTAATCTATTTGTTATATGCCGTCTTCCGGTGGTGAATAGCGAGTACAGCATACAAGGAACACTGGCGATATTTCCGTTGTTCAGACTTGTATTGATGGGTATTTTCGTATTATGGGGTTCTGGTATTTCCATTTGCATCATGGAGTATTATGGCGTGAATTATAAATATATGATTGGAATGGATCCTAACAGCAGAGTTGCTGCGACTACGATATTCTCTTTTGCCGCATTACAAACTATAGTTTGGATTATTATTTTCACTTTATTTATTACAGATTATCGTTTGGGAATTTCTCTGTTCAGCTATTTCAATATAGAATATTATCCGCTATGGGTTTATCCTGCCTTATTAATGGCTATTGAGTTTTCCCTTTTATTCATTCCAAGTAAAACATTCACTTACGAGTACAGAAAAGCCATATTTTACTCGATACTGGAAGTCTTTAGTCATGGGATTATACCAAAAGTTGTAAATGTTACTCTTAGAGCTAATATTGTTGGTGATATTTTTACAACACTTTCGAAACCATTTGGCGACGTAGAATACACCATTACATTTTTTGTATTTGTAATTAAGAATAAGGGTGATGTACTCCCAACTTCTCTATTTAACTTCTTATCTAATTATAGATGGATGCAGACTATTGCATTGGCTCTCCCTTATGAGATAAGATTTTTTCAATGTGGTATGAGATACTTGACTGATGAGTCACCTAGTAGAAGAAACCATCTCTTTAATATGGGTAAGTACACAACTGGTTTGGCAATTGCAATAGTCGCTACCGTCCCCTGGACAACTGTAACATCGATGTCTCCCTTCATAGCTAGACTTTTATGGTTTGTCTGCTATATCACAGGTACAATTTATATGTTTATTTGGGATATTTATATGGACTGGGGACTAATGAAAGAAAGGTCTTCGTTTCTTCGCTCTAAATCTATTTATCCTAGTTGGTACTACTTCTTGGTTGCATTTTATAACTTGATTGGTCGTTTAACCTGGGCGATTACTCTAATCCCTATAACAATTATCGATGACATACAAATCAATGCCGCACTAATTAATTTGTTTGTGGCAACAATAGAAGTTTTTAGAAGAACGCTTTGGTGTACAATAAGACTTGAGTGGGAGCAAGTACATTTGAACTCAAAACAGCCTGCAAACTTGTGGGTAAGCTCAAATAAAAACAAATTATCATATTAGTTACATTTTTTATAATTATTTTAACTATTTAATACTATTTGCGTTGTTTTAAATTAAGGGCCCATTGTTTTTAGAACTAAGTGTATTTCTGTCATGAAACTTGTTTTTGGTCTTAAGGGATCGAAAATATGAGGAGGTATTGCAATTCTCTTCTTGCAAATTAGTCCAAAAATCGCTACGAACCACCAAGTAACACTAGTTATAATAAGTGTAGTTTGCAGGCCTGATGAGTTGCATTCAGGTAAAAGGCTTATTTGCGCAAAAAGAGTGTTAATTTGGCAAAATGTAAATACATGAATTAACCTGATCCATGTGGGAAGATATTTAACAATCACGCCCATTGCCTGAATTGAAAACGTTAAGTTATCAAATGTCTGGCATGTACTGTATATGTAATTATTTAGTATCAATATTCATTCTTATTTAACTTACGATTCAACAACTGAATATGCAATACACATTGAAATGAATGAAAGCCCTTCAACTACCCATAATGAGACAATACCAATTACATTAGATGAGGCTGAACAAACTGCCTGATTGTTTATTTTAGGCGAATAATTCGAGAAAGATGAATTAAGTACGATTGCTCCAATTAGTAACGAAATGCCTGACCAAAAAAAATATGATACAAAGCTAAAAAGATTTGTTAAAGTTAAATATTTCAGAGCTAAAACTTACGAGATTCCTGCTAAATTATTCAAAAGGAAATAAAATGAATTTGAAATGCTCGCATTATTTGAGTCGTTTTCCATAGTCTTCTATTTCAAAGTATTGAATAAAGGTAGCTCCAATACATGTTAAAAATTTGTTTGCAGCGCCAAACATTAAGATTTTATCTTTTTATTGAAAAATGAAGATAAATATTATAGAATGGGAAGGTAGGTTTACAGATTCAGTTGTAACAGGATTATTTAGACGTCAAATACAAAAATCAATTTTCTCGGCCTTAAATTTTATAGATCATAATTTATATATATACAACGATAAGGATGAACTAGTACGTGAAAAAACGGTCATTCCTGGAGACAAAATTCAAACTGAACCGAATTACATAAGGTAAGTTAATCTAAAATCCTATAAATATAATAATATGATATCAGAGGGCATGGAACACTCGAAGACAAGTGCTCCAGATTAATTTCTACAGCATGTGGATATCTTGAAAGTCTAAACAAATTAATATACACTAAACCTTTGGGTGGTAGATACAATGCTGAAGTCGGAGATATTGTAGTTGGAAGGGTTGCAGAAGTAAGTTAAAATTATTCTTTTGAGTATATTTAATTCATATAGGTATCAAATAAGAAGTGGTTAATAGATATATGTTCAACTCAATTTGCACAATTATCTCTGGCAGCAATTAGTCTTCCAGGGTCTATCCAAAGGAGAAGAACAGAAGAAGACTCATTGTATATGAAGTCTATCTTAGATGAGGGTGATGTGATTTGTACAGAGGTGCAGCGAGTCCAAAGTGAAGGTATTTGCCATCTTCACACTAGAAGTGCAAAGTATGGAAAGTTAGCAAATGGAATGGTCGTAAAAGTACCTAATAAGCTAATACAAAGGCAAGCTCAACACATTGTCAAGCTTAAATATGGAATACAACTTATTCTAGGACTAAATGGCTATGTTTGGATATCTCTTCCATTTGAGCATTCGCATACTGATACTCTTAACTACTCGTCTTCATCTGTAAAACCAGAAATTGTGAACTCAAATATCAGGAAATCAATTGTGATGTTGGCATTTATTATCAAACTTTTTGGTTTAAAAAATATGCAAATAACTCCTGAGCGAATCTGTAAAGTATTCGATCGTTTTACTGAATTACATTTATCATATAAGTAAGTTTAATTGAATAGGTTTAGTAAACTTTAACTCAATCTAGAAATATCCAAACCTTAGATCATTCAAAAATTGCTTTAAATGCATTATTCGAATAGAATATTAATTTTTCACAGCAAATAGAAAAGATATTTTTATAGGAAAATTTATTAAATGCGATCTTTATCAAAACTCAAGTTTAAAACTTTGAGAAGGGCTCACTCTCTGGATAAAAGGGGATGAAACCCCTCCTAAATATCTATGGCCTTGAACCTGGCTATTAAAAAAGTGGTGATAATTGTTTGTAATAGGCTGGGAAATAAAGCTATTATTCGTAGGAAAAATTGATGGATTTATCGGCAATGACATTTTTTGTGGGAAAAATCGCACTCCTGCGTTTACATGAGTAAAAATCTGATTTGGTAATTGTTGAAGTACTGGAGGTTGATATCCAAATGAGTGCTGATACGCATTAAATGAATTCGATCCTAAAACAGAATTTTTAACGTGATCTTGAGTAGATAGAGAAGCAGGAGGAGTTACTAGTTCACCGCTTTCACCCTCTATCTGTATAGAAAAGTATTTACCTTTTACCCACTGATCTATTAATGGAAGCACAGCAACAGATTCAAAAAGCATTTTTAATCTTGGGAACTTATGAATTAATGATTCTTCTGGTAACAAAGACGTCCTATTAAACTTCTCTCCTTCATTAAATTCGATCAGAGAAATATCATCGAATAAAATTGAAAATAAAATAAAATCGCAAATCATTGGCTTGTTTTTTTCTGCGATAAAAGGCCCCTTATCACCAATCGATAAAATTAAAGTTTCAAATTCGCAATAAAGTTGTTCTCTCAACAATTTATAGTTAGAAGTCGATCTTTCTAATTCTTTATTCGCATTTATATCGTTGATTAAGAATTCTTTACGACTTTTTGAAATTAATTCCATTAAAATATCTCTCCACTTTGAACAACGAAAAATCACGTCATCAATTACGAAATCAATATAGTAATTTCTCCCATATTCTCCAAGCTTCTTTGCTAAATATCTTAAGCAAGGAATTTCATCAAAAATAACTAGATCCCCCAGCTTTACAACCGGAAGATCTCCTAATGGAACTTTATTGGGATCGATATAAGAAGGTATTGGACTTTCTTCATCTAAATGGACATTAATAAAACGGTGCCTGACTTGTTTTCCTAATAAAAAGAATCTAAGAGATCCACCATTGCCCACATAAACTTCATGTTCATACGTGATAACTGATAGATCCCCAATATCACGGACTGGAAGTATAACTCTATATGTTGATTTAGAAGGGGCCATAACTCGGTTACTTGTTAACCTACATGGAATGTTGTTCCTTACCAATGTTGACATTTTTGGTGAGTAAATTTCACTTAATTCGCTGGATATTTTGCTAGCAATAATATTTGGTGACGGAATTGTGCTTGTTTCTTTGTTATTCATAATTAATAAGGATTTAATTAATTTATATTTTGCGATTAAAAAAAACTTTAATTATTCTACACATGGAATTTACTTGATATTATTAAGTGTGGCATAATTTTAGCCAAATTTTTTTTTTACTTAGTTAGGGGATTAAAGTTCTCTTGAAAAACTGCGATTTCTTCTTTTTTGATTATTTATACCGTTGTTAAATATTAAGTTATTACTTAAATCTTCTAAACAAGAACTGGAATATTCTTTTGATTGCTTATCATAATTTGAATTCATTTTTGTTTGTTCCATTTTATTTTTGCAAGTATCCGAGCATTTTGTGTTTATAATTTCTGCTTCTTCAGATATTTTTTCTGAATTTGAGATATCAACTTGTATAGTGTCAATCCCAGAGCTTAAACATAGTTCATTCAACCTACTTGTTTGCTGCTGTTCAATATTACTCAGCGTATTTCTAAGTTTGTGTGTTAGCGCACCAAGTCCAATAGCAGTGAAAAAGTTTATTGAAAATCTTATTTTGGAAATATTTTCTTTTGGGAAAATGCCTTCTGTAAAGGGTAAAACTTCAGAGGAATTAAGCTTTATATCTAAATTTTTAATTCCCATATTATAGGAAAGCTCTTGAAAGAGGATTTTAATAAAAATACGCGAAGAGGATGCAGTGTCTTTCTCGGATAGCTTAACAATAAATAGTAAATTCCAAGGTATTGCATCTTTACTAAGTAAATATGAATAAAACTTAGTTACATGTCTCAACCTATTCGTTTCTAAGCGATGGACAGTTTCAAAGCTTTCAGAAAATAGTTTCGCAAAAGATTCTTGATATTCCTTCTTAATAATGCAAAGTCTTTCAGCAACCAAAGAAAAAAATTTTTGATATGTTCGCTCCATTGAACAACAATCTAGTATCATTGCACAAGTCTCACTTATTTGATCTTTTGGAATATTTAACTTTAACAGTCTATGCGTGCACTCCTCATAATTTAAGCTGTTCATTATACAAAGATAAATTTTTTTCCTTAAAATTACAAAATCTTTCTCAGAAAGATCTATCATAGGATTATTTTTAATTAATTGTTCTTCAGTATCTTCCATGGTTACACCATATAGTCCAGAAAGCAATTCTTTTGAAATTTCATCCCATTTTGTGTTTTCTTCTTCAAAAATATTAGGTTCAGTTTCAATAAAGTGATCTAATTCATCTTGTATGTCAATTTCTCCATCTAAAATATCGAAAAAATGAGTAATTTGATCATTTAAGTCAATTAGCTCATTTTCTGGGTTATTTATTGGATAGTTCATGAAATTGTCTCGCCTTTCCTTTAGAATGCGTTCTATTAAAAAATTTGTTTTTTTATTTAATTTACCCTCTTGTAGTATTCTTCTGAACTTATTCATGATTGTATTTAGCCCTTGAGGCGTATTTTCTAACAGGAACTGGCCACATTCAAAAATGAAATCAATACATATCTCAATTGAATCATCAGTTAATTTCTCAATTAAAAAAAGGCATATTTGCAAGGCAATTAGCTCGTGAACGACTTTTTGGTTGATTAATTGAGCTAAAAACAATAAAGTATGTTTACAAACATATTTATCTCCTTTAGAGTATGATATTCTGAATTGATTTATGAGCCTTCTTAAGAGCAATGAGCCAAAGTCAGGAATATTACAATTAATTATTGCAGAAAGATAACAAATAACAGCAGTATATGAATGACTAGATAACTGAGCTCTAATTATACAATTAGCTAATATTCCTCTACCACGAATAATATTATTCTTCAAAATATTAATTAAAACTTGCTCAATATTTGAAAAATTCAGCTTATTGATCTCCCCCCTTATATTTTTCTCTAGTCTATCCCATAGTTTTTTTTGATGCTCACGATTATTTAAAAGATTATGAGATACTTCAAAGTTCTTTTTCTTAAATGGAGGAATATAATCACTAGAAATGCAAGTCTCACCGTCAGCAAGCTCATCTGGGCTATTTGTCATCTCAACCTAAATTTAAGTCAATCTTGGTAAAATTTCACAACTCAAATTAATTTATTCAATATTCCCTACCATTTTTATTTATAAATCAAAAAAAAAAAATTGTGTAGCGCTTAAATTTTTTTCCTTTGTTAAATGTAATAAAATAAATTAGAAAACAAAATGTGTATAATTCTTATAATTTATAGAAGTCCAGAGATAATAATATATTTGAATACTCCAAGCTATCCTATAGATATATTATAATTTAATTTATCATTATTTTTCTTTTCTCGTGATTTTGAAAAATTCAATCTATTAATTTTGGAGCCTGGTATCTGACTATAAATTGGATCTCACAAAACCGCAAAATTGGATCTAGAATGCATATAATTAATTATAATCATTAATTTGATTTGAGCTAAATATGAGTACTGATTATTCTCCGTTTTTAATAAGAATAATTTTTTTTTTGGTCTACTTCTTTATATACGGGGGTTTTGTGTATTCTTTTTCTTTTGATGGATTAAGAATACCTCCCCCTAAATCAATTCTAATACATCCACATCAATTTTTTATCTTTGAAAACGGTGATGCATATTATAATTTATTAGTTTCAAAATCTGCAAAATATTCAACGATTTATTTTGATAACTTAAAGTTAAAGTCAAGCGATGGAATTATACTGGATGATGAAAGTATAGAAATTATTGTTGTTCCAAGCAAAGAATTGGAGAATCTTATCAGGAATGATCAGTTGGGTGTATGCTGTAATAAAGAAAACTTATTATCTGGAAATTGCCAGAATGAGAATACATTTATTAAACCGAATATCGATGGGTTAATTTATTTTGATACTCAGCTAAGTAATTCTAACTATTTCTCAAACATAAAAAGAGGAGGAGCATACTCAATAATGATATCTAATTGTGGAAATTCAAGTAATGGATATATTCACGGGGATTTAGTTATTAAAAATGTGTATGGGTTTTTGCCTGCAATTGAATATATGAAAATAAACTTATATTTTTTTGGAGTAATATTACACGCATTTCTGGCAATATATTGGATTTATAAATGTATAAGGAATAGCAAGCAGCTCATCAATATTCAATATTATATCTTGGTTGAATTACTATTAAGTTTTTTTTCATCATTTTTATGGCTACAGTATTTCAGGCAATGGAATTTAACAGGATCAAGCTCAACATTTCTATTTGCTATCTCCACTGCTATTAATATTTTGAAGCTAACCATTATAGTCATTTTGACATTAATTGCATCTCATGGGGTAGGAATATCTAAAATTTCAATAGATTCTAGAAGAAAGTCAACTGCAATTTTTTTAACAGGAATTTTGTATTTTCTAAATGCATTAATTAAAGAGTATATCGTTTACTTGAGATCTAGAAATGCAAACATTACTTCAGGCTTGCTATTATATTCAATATTACCTGTCGGAATATTAAACGGAATAATTTTTTTTTGGATATTTCACGAACTAGTCAATTTATTGAACAAATTGGAAAATAATAAGCAAACAGAAAAACTATCATTATACAAACGGTTTACTTATATACTATTTTCCTCGATTATAATTGCTTTTACATATTTATTGTTGGAAATTCGTTTTTATTCATGGGATATCGTAGAGAGATGGAAATATCAATGGATTTTTCAAGATGCAATTCCGTTTTTTTTTGTTTCCGTGCTAAAATTAAACCTACTGTTACTTTGGGCTCCAAAGGAAAATTCGAAAAAGTACCTCAGCGCAGCAGAAGTACCTGTCGAAGCCGTAATTGAACTTGAAAGGCAGGAATTAAATATCATCACAACTCCTGAGAAAGGGAAGGGTTTAAAGAGCAATGGAAATTTGAATATTAATCAAATAAAAGATTTCGGCTATATTAATAACTTATCTTCATCTCCGAAATTATATTACGACTCGAGGATTTATGAAAATTCAAACCAACCAAATAACCCAATAGCATCAGAGGAAATAAATTATTCTGAGAGAAATCTAGATAAACTTGAATATTATGTGGGATCCGAAGTTAATAAGGAAAACTCAGTGTATTTAATTAATTGTTCCAGAATGAATAGTTAAAGTGATATAAATGAAAACAAAATATTAGTTCTTTACCAGCATTTCTACTAAATGCAGCTTTCATTTAATTCGCAAAAATAGTCTGAACACTTGAACAAACATTTAGCAAAGTTAAGTATTCGTTTGATCCATCTATCACACTTGCGTCTGCCTCAGAAATTCTCAACATTAAAAATGCTTTTTTTGAATCATCGATCTTATCACACATAATGATAAATTCTGCCAGACCTTTGAAAATCAGTTCTACGCTCCATCCTTCGTTAATAAGTTTCGCGGTTTCTATCAATATACTCTCTACACCTAAAATTTTGCATGAATTTATAATTCTTTCAATAATTTTTATAGGTGGAACGCCCGAAACATCTAAGATAGAGCTCATGCTAATTCTTTTATCCTTACCAAATAGCTCAGAGGCCGATTGAAGAATATTTATTCCTCTTCTCAGGTCTCCCTGAGATAAATTAACAATAGTTTCTAATACACCGTCTTCGTATGAAACATCTTCCTGAGAGCATATATACTTCAGTCTTTCTATCTGAGAATTTGCCGAAATTGGTTGAAATCTAAACTTCGCGCATCTGCTAGCCAAAGGCTCGATTATTTTACTAATGTAGTTACAAATAATAACAAATCTGGTGTTTTTCGAGGAAACTTCAATTATTCTCCTTAATGCTGATTGGGCATCAGCTGTCATCATTTCGGCTTCATCCAAAATAACAATTTTCCATGAAGGAAGTAGATTACCCGTAATTTCATGTGTTTTGTTGCACTGGACTACTTGCCTCGTCCATGACTTTATTTTATCTCTCACAACACTAATTCCTCTTTCGTCTGAAGCATTAAGCTCGAGAATTCTGTTCTTATATTCATTCGGTCCAAATAGTTCCCTTGAGAGGGCAAGCACAGCAGATGTCTTACCAGTTCCAGGAGGACCATGAAATAACAAGTGTGGCATATTCCCATTTTTCAGTACATGGCTCAGCATACTCACAACATCCTTATGATGGGAAATATCAAGTACATTTCCGGGGCGATACTTCTCAACCCATAAATTGCTACTCATTGTGCTTGATTAACTATCTCAGGAGGGTTTTCCTTAAGTTGTGGTTTTACAGAACAATAAAATGGGTAGTTAGGGGGTTCAGTGTGCGCTAATTGAGGAAACACAGAAATAGCGGAGTCGATCAAAACGAAAGTTAATATGAGAAATCAGGCCAAAAATCTAAACAAGTCATTAAGTTAATTCCTTCAGTGCATCAACTGCACGGATCATATAGTAAAACGTTAATGTTAGCTAATAGAGACAATTTTATAATGTGAAAATTCTATGCAATTGGAATATAGTGCTTATTAGCGCTTTTTTTTTTTTTTTTGTCTTGAAAGTACAATCTAGACTTTTACAATTATATTTTAAATAATTATATAAAAATATTGATGAATTATATATATAGGTATATAAATATGGATAAATAAATGAATTTATAATATTTTCTAATTAATTGATAAAGACATATTGGATTCAAATGGTTGGCGCATTTTATAATGTCTAGTTGATTGTCTCTGTGCCAAATTAAAGATTGCGATCTTGAGTTCAGAGTTAAATTTCTCTTCGTATTGTTGAGAACTTCGTCGCCGTTGAATAATTGTTTCACAAGTAATAAAGGGAAGTTAAAATGGTTAATTTTACAGTTGAGCAAATTCGTGAGATTATGGGAAAGCCCCATAACATCCGTAATATGTCTGTTATTGCTCACGTCGATCATGGCAAATCAACATTGACCGACTCTCTTGTATGCAAAGCAGGTATTATTGCTTCAAAGGCAGCAGGAGATGCACGTTTCACCGATACCCGTGCCGATGAACAAGAGCGTTGCATTACTATCAAATCTACCGGAATTTCACTTTTCTTCGAACATGATTTAGAAGATGGTAAAGGTAGGCAACCTTTCTTAATCAACTTAATTGATTCACCGGGACACGTAGACTTTTCTTCAGAAGTTACTGCAGCTCTTCGTGTAACAGACGGTGCGCTTGTAGTCGTTGATGCTGTAGATGGCGTATGTATCCAGACAGAAACTGTTCTTAGACAAGCATTAAATGAGAGAATTAGACCTGTGCTTCATGTAAACAAGGTAGATAGAGCTTTATTAGAGTTACAATGGGAGGCAGAAGATATTTATCAGAACTTTACTCGTGTTATTGAGAACGTTAATGTTATTATTTCTACCTATTCTGATGAATTGATGGGCGATGTTCAAGTATTCCCAGAAAAGGGTACAGTTTCATTTGGTTCAGGGCTTCATGGATGGGCATTTACTATCGAAAAGTTTGCTCGTATTTATGCAAAAAAATTCGGTGTTGAAAAATCAAAAATGATGCAAAGGTTGTGGGGAGATAACTTCTTTAACCCAGAAACAAAGAAGTTTACAAAAACTCAAGAACCAGGAAGTAAAAGAGCATTCTGCCAATTTATTATGGAGCCGATATGTCAACTATTTTCTTCAATTATGAATGGTGACAAAGCTAAATATGAGAAGATGTTGGTTAATTTGGGTGTAGAGCTCAAGGGTGACGACAAGGCTTTAGTTGACAAGCCTCTATTAAAGAAAGTTATGCAGTTGTGGTTAAGCGCTGGTGATACTTTATTGGAAATGATTGTAACACACTTACCATCTCCCGCTGCAGCCCAAAAGTACCGTGTTGAGAACTTGTACGAGGGTCCTCAAGATGATGAAACTGCAAAGGGTATTAGAAATTGCGATCCAGACGCTCCTCTATGTATGTTTGTTTCAAAAATGGTTCCCACTAGTGACAAGGGCCGATTTTATGCATTTGGCCGTGTCTTTTCTGGCACAGTTGCAACTGGACAAAAGGTTCGCATTCAGGGTCCAAGATATGTTCCCGGTGGAAAGGAGGACTTGAATATTAAAAATATCCAACGCACAGTTCTTATGATGGGGCGTTATGTCGAGCAAATTCCGGATGTACCTGCAGGGAATACAGTTGGTTTGGTCGGAATTGATCAATATTTGCTCAAATCTGGTACAATCACAACTTCTGAAACTGCGCATAATATTGCATCTATGAAGTACTCCGTATCACCTGTTGTTCGTGTTGCAGTACGACCAAAAGATAACAAAGAATTACCAAAACTTGTTGAAGGTCTTAAGAAGTTGTCTAAGTCTGATCCATTAGTTGTATGCAGTAAAGAGGAGACAGGCGAACATATTATCGCAGGATGTGGTGAGTTACATGTTGAAATTTGCTTACAAGATCTCCAACAGGAATATGCACAAATTGAGATTGTTGCATCTGACCCAATTGTTTCTTACAGGGAAACTGTAGTCAATTTATCAAACCAAACGTGCTTGTCTAAATCTCCAAATAAACATAACAGATTGTACATGACTGCAGAGCCTTTACCTGACGGATTGACTGATGATATTGAAGAAGGAAAAGTATCACCAAGGGATGACCCTAAAGAGAGATCAAATCTCTTACATGACAAGTATGGATTTGACAAGAACGCTGCTATGAAAATCTGGTGTTTCGGCCCTGAAACAACTGGTCCAAATATTATGGTTGACGTAACTACTGGTATCCAGTATTTGACTGAAATCAAAGACCACTGTAATTCTGCATTCCAATGGGCAACTAAGGAGGGGATTTTATGTGAAGAAGATATGAGGGGAATTCGCTTTAATTTGCTCGATGTAACATTACATGCTGACGCAATCCATCGTGGAGCGGGTCAAATTACTCCAACATGCCGACGTGTAATGTATGCTGCTGCATTAACTGCTTCACCCAGACTGTTGGAGCCTATGTTCTTGGTTGAGATTTCTGCTCCACAGGAAGTTGTTGGTGGAATCTATGCTACTCTCAATCAAAGGAGAGGTCATGTATTCCACGAGGAACCCAAGTCTGGTACGCCTCAAGTCGAGATCAAGGCATACTTGCCAGTTGCTGACTCTTTCAAGTTCACCACTGTTCTCCGTGCTGCAACATCTGGTAAAGCGTTCCCTCAATGTGTATTTGATCACTGGGAGTTGATTAACGGCGACCCACTTGAGAAAGGGAGCAAGACAGAAGAGCTTGTAAAGGCAATTAGAAGAAGAAAGAATATCAAGGAAGAAATCCCTGCTCTTGATAATTACTTAGATAAGCTTTAAGTTGTTTGAATATTCTAGATTGTTAGCGTTTTACTACTAAGTATAGTTTTGGTGAAAATACGTGTCGAATTCTTTATGTTCTTTGACTTAGATGTATTGTCGTTGAATCAATGGAATAATTAACAAATAACTACGATATATCAGACAGTGTTGGTCACTTGATGTTTTTCCGCCTCGAATTCGCTTGGCGACTCTTGAAATTGACAATTTTGTTCAATTGCAGGAATAGAAATGTCGGCTTTATGTAGGATTTCTTCCAGCTCCCTCTCTAAATCATAAGATGTAGCCTCCATATTTTTTGAAGCGTCTTTGACGCATGACTTTATCATTGAATTTATGGATTCTTGTGTAACCTCAACTTCTTCTCTCATTATATTAATATTTTCCAATTTTTTCAAAATTTCACTTTCATTGAAAATATCCTTGGTTATACTAGTGGAGGTTTCAAGTGCGTTTACAAGAGAAATCCTCGCATTAGAGGTATCTAGAGTGACTCTTGATTGACTTAATAAAAGTAGTTGTTCGTTAACATCATTTAGTGCTTTTTCAATTTGATGTCTTTGCTTCAAATGGTTTATTGCTAGTTGTTTTTGGTCGCATAAAGCATATTCTTTGCACTTCGAGTCATGAAATAAAAATTTCTTTTCTAAATTTGTTAATGACTTTTGTAAATCTTCTTCGGTAATTTTAAGTATAATATCTGCGATGTCTGTATCATTTATTTCAATTTCTTTCTTTGCCACTGAAGAGTACGACCTACTAAATTTAATGGCATTGACATGATTATTATTACCTTTGTGAACGACAAATGGCTTCAAGCTCCATTCTCCGGGTGAATAAGTAATAAAATACCAGATCATCATATCATTTAGCACGTTTTTCGCAGTTTCGCACAATTCATAATTTTGCACTAAATAATCATTAAATTTAGTACTTAATATAAGAAGTTCATCTATTCCCGTTGATTTTGAAATGCTACCTAATGATCCTCTATTTATATCATTAACTAATTTATTTGATAACTTGTCCAATAAAGGAATGCATACAAATGTATCTAATTCTGCGGTGCTTTCATCGGTTTCTAATATAAATGTATCGTTAAAAAAAGTCCCAATTATTGAGCGAACCCAGGCAAATCCAATTCTTGATACTTTTGATCTAGATTGACTTTTTTCTACTTCAACAGCATTCTCCCATATCTTTACCATATATTTATTGATAAAATCCAAATTCACTAATTTTTTTCTTTTTATCAGTCCCTTAAAAATATTTGGTAAAGAAAGAACTTCAATGGGCCAGAATTTAAACTCTTCTTGAGCAATGGCCTTAAGCGAGTTAATTTCAATCAACAAGGATTTATTTTTGTCGCAAAATTTTTCTATAATTCCTAGCCACCATTCTAGCTTATATTCTTCTTGATCATGAAAATTGTATGAACATAATTTTTGCCATTCACCTATATCTTTCACTTTTGGGAAAATACTATTTGTTCCCATACGCATTTGAGTTTTCTGCAGTCTGTATTATTAAAAAAAAAAGATTAATTTAATTCCGAAGTAAAAATTCACATATTTAATCCTAATGCGCCATAATCAAATGATTTTGTGGGTTAAGTTGAAATAATCCATACGAAATAATATGAAATAAGATATATGTTGCAGCCAACTACTGAATATAGCATACGCATCGATATTCATGAACTTAGGGATTTGAAATTCAACGATGGAACAAGTAATATAACTCCAAGCCCATATATTGAAATCAAAGTATGCGATCAAATAAGAACAACGCCCAAACAAACGGCTGTTTCATCAACATTGGTTCAAGCATCATATAATTTTACAGAGACTCTCAACAAATGCGATTTTGATTGTTCTATTATTGAAATTAACGTTATGCATGCATATGTCCTTTCTAGTGCTCCTATAGGCTCATATGTTCTCAGTTTTAACTATGTATATAGTAAATCGCAGCATTGGATCTACAGAAATTGGGTACCATTGATATTAGGGGATAAGCCTTCTGAAATTATGGGTTTCGCACTTATTACTGTTGGGATTTTTGCGCCAGGAGACTCAATCCCTGCAGTTGATGACAACAGCAATATTTTAAGTAATGACGGCGATCAAGGTACAAGAATTTCATCTTCACCAGAAATAAATTTAACCCAGTATAACCTTAATGTATGCATATTTAAAGGACAAGATATTGCTCCAATTGTAGGGATGTATAATACCTTAGAACCTTATGTTACTGTAAGGCATGGAATTTCAAAAATTTCAACAGTCTGTATCAAGAATGAATCTAACCCAATTTGGAAATCATCGATTAATTTGCCTGCATATTTTCCATGCTCAGACTCGAATTTATTGTTTGAACTTTGGAATGGTGAATCGAAGCCGACTTTAATAGGAAAATTTAAACTGGATGTTTTCAATATTTTTAAAGAGCCTTTTCCTATATCTTGGGTAAATTTATATTGGACTCAGCCTCCATATGGTGGAGCAGCAGAACTTTTTTCGTCTTCAAATGCCTCAGTAACATCATATATCCCTAGCTCCTATGCCGGTAGATTGTTAATTTCTGCTAGCTCGCAAAAGACTCAAGCCTGTTCAATAAAATCAATACAATCTATACCACTTTCAAATGAGCCACCAATGACGCGTTACTTACTTTGGATTGATATTTATGAGATTTCATGTAGACCTGCATTTGATGGCGAGGTCATATTGGAATTTTGTATAGGGCCTCACTCTGCGACAACTATTGCAATGCCACAAAGCGGTGAATCAATTATATTTGATGAACAAACAGGGAGGATTGATGAAACATATTTTTATTTATCGGATGGGCAGGATCCTTGGGACCTATTTATTTATTCTCAAACCGGCTCAGGAGCAACATTTTGGTCTTCACCTTCATTTACGAGAGCATCATTCACTAGGGTTTTGCTCTCTGAAGTTTCCAACAACTCTAACGGGAACCCAAATTGGTATACATTGAAGCCGATTTTCGACATGAGTTCTGGATATACATTCAATGTGCTTGCAAGCATAGTCATTCTCCCTGCGAATACGGCGTCAGAACGTCCCGATCGATTGGTTTATACGCTTCAGAACTATTACTTTAGGTCGTTCATCTATGAAGGAATGAACTTGAGGGGAGTTGGGTCATCATTACCAAACCCATATGTTAAAGTGTCTATTGGTGACCAAACAATTCAATCTCGTACAATAGAATCGTCTATAGCCCCACAATGGTACGAAGCATATGAAGTTCAGATTTCACTGCCAACAAATTTATCATTAGGATCAGATATTTTGATTGAAACCTTTAGCCAGAGCCATGGTTATTTAAGTTCTGATTCTAGAATAGGATTTACATCTTATAAACTTGCGCAGATTCCCAAGGTATGGAAGTCTTCGCCAATTTGGCTTCATCTCAAACCCTCAGATACAAAAAATCCAAAAGAAGATACAAATGCAAGGATATTGTGTTCTTTTGAGTTGATATCTGTTGATGAAGTTAAACAGTATCCATTTTATGATGATATTCGGCCAACAACATTCCCCGCTGACGTACGATTATTTGTCATAGGAGTTCGTATGTTTAGATCTCTTAATAGTCCAACCGTGTCCGTGTCTTATGGCCGTGAGGTTGAAGAATCTAACGCACCCCTTTGGCATGATTCAACCCCATCTCCAAATTGTGGTGATGAAGGGAATTGGAACTATTTACATGATTTTGCGATAACTGCCGAACTACCTAAAAGAGATGTGTTTCAGTCTTATTTCGAGATTACTGTTAATGAAAAAGTTTCTGGATATTCAGGTGAATCTAGTATATCTTCAGGATTCGCGATACTTTATTTCAACTCAGCAATACCATGGTATGACGAAAATTCAAGAAAGTTTAATAAAGAATTTTTTCATTTAACTACTTTGGATGAATTAATTAACGGATCAATTGAATGCGAAAATGATAATCAGATTAATATTGCAGGGCTTGATCAAGAAGAAGAAGAAGATGATGATGATGAAGACTCTTCTGGAAATGATCAAAGAGTTCTTAATACGATGAAATCAATATCTGCGCCTACAAATATAGTTTCAAAATCAAGCCCTACATACGATGCAGAAGCATCAAATTCATTTTTTTACCCTGCCATTGATCTAATGAAAACTGAGAAAAAAGATGAGAGTGTTTATATTGACGTAAGTTTTAATTCTAAAGATGATGACCAAGCAAATCTTGCTCTAAAACTGAAAGAGGTTGGAACACTTTTTGGTTTCGATGCAAGGCTCTTGAACTTCGATTTGAAAATATTTTCTGAAGAAGATGAAACTGAGCAAAGATTTGAAATTCCATACGAATTAGAGCAAGACCTAGATCCTGCAGAGCTGCCTTATCAGACACTTCCAATTGTATCTATAAACGAAAAAGGATTGTATTATATTGTTGGATATATAAAATATACATTGTGTATTATACAACAGCCAGACAGTGATACTAACATTATTGTTGATACAAAAGAACAAGAAGAGGTTCTTCAGACATTTTCAGACAATAGAATGTGGATTGCAAATCAATACAATAACATAAAACCTATTGTTGCAAGGTGCTACATACTTTCTGCGAGAGGCCTTCTTCCACCAAGTGGAGATTTAAACCCATCTGTATATATATTCATTCGCTCGAGAGAAAGTAATGGGGATGGTATTATGGTTGATGGAAGCGGAAAAAAAAAAAAGAGTGTTTATCCGAATAATATCAAAGATACAGGGTTTGTTAGGCACCAAGGCTATAAACCCGAGTTTAATCAGGTATATGAGATAGGTTGTATTCTTCCTCACAATGCATTAGTAAGAGTTTCCTTAATTGGCACAGGAACAATGTCTGAAGAAATAATTGGAAGCACCTTTATTGATATTGAAGACCGTTGGTTCCATCCGAAAATTCAATCAATGTTGGAAAGTGACTCGACCCCTATAGAAATGAGAACCCTAAGGGTAGAAAATAGTTTTGTATCTCATGGAACATTGAGGGCGTGGTATGAAATAATGTCAGAACAAGTTGCAAAAGCTACGCCAATTACTGAACTAGCTTCGGTTGATCCTCAAAGTTACCAACTTAGAGTCGTGATTTGGCGTGTAAGGCATATTCCAATAGAACCTAATACTACAATATCATTATATGTTAGCGGAATATATAGTTTAGATGAATCTAATTCTGATACTCAGTCCACAGAGACTCATTATAATTCTAAAGATGGTACAGGAATTTTTAACTGGAGGTTTGTATTTGATATTAAGATACCAACTCAATATCCAATCCTTAAACTTCAACTATGGTCATATGGTTTAATTCAGAGTGATAACATTGGTGAGTGCTCAATTGACTTAAGCAATGACTTTGGAAGAGCAAAAAAACATTCATCTCAAGTCACAAAAATTCCTAAAACCTGGTTTGGATTTTCACATCCGACAGAACAAAATTCACCTCAAGGGCAAGTAGAAATCGAGATATCTATTGTCCCAGGAAAAATATCGGACTCTAACCCAGTGGGAAAAGGAAGAGAGCCCCCAAACGTTGACCCAGTTTTGGAAGATGTTACGGAAAACAGAACATATGTTGATTGGAAAGGAATTGGAGAAGCTATTTCATCCGCAACTTCATCTATATGGAGCTCTGCAAAAAAAGGATTCATTATTGCAATGATAATTGGCGTTATTGCACTAATATTATTTTTAATGATAATGCTTAAATAAAAGTATACAATTCATTATTATTGAATTTAAGTCAATTATTAAAACCCTTTCTACAAATATTAGTAATTTTGAATAAATGATGTATTGTTTTTTTGTCTATACTTGTTTACGCTAGATAAAAATTTAAAGAAAAATATATCAATCATTCCAGAAAATGCAAAAATTCCTCCAATTATGGCACAACATTCCGTAATAAACGACAAAAACGATCTACGACTTTCAGTGATTTTTACAAGGAACGGAGTAAAATCATAATTGATATGTATTCCGGGTATTGAAGTGTCGGGAATAAATTTGCCATTAGCTAAGGAAACAAGAACTTTTTTATATTGACTTCTGACTGAAAATTGGTGCGAATTAATCGACTTATTATTTATAGTATTGTATTGTGTAGGTATACAATGCATATCAAAATCAATATAAGCATCCTCAAAAACCAAGTCTTGTGAATATCCCAATTTTTCAAATCTAGAACTTTGAATGTACTCCTGATTTTTCCATCTGTTTGGAATTCCAGGCAGCTCTTCACCAAAATCTAGATAATTCATTTTATATGAAAAGTTAAATAAGTGGCTTTCTGCAATCTCAAGATCTGTCATTTCCTTATATTTAACCCATCTTTTGTGAGAAATCTCAATTTTACCTTTAACTTTTGGGATGTATCCATTTACTTTAATCTTGCACCCTTCTGAATTTAAGTTAGAAGACAATGCATTTGAAATCCTCTTCGATTTATCATAATCACATTGTTTGAAACTTATTACATGAGGTAACTTAATTCCTTTTTTATCGTATTCATTAAAAATATCTTTGCATGTATTACAACAATTAACTGCTCCCAAATCATTGATAATAGATGCGTCATAGCAAGGACCACATCCAGAAGAACTATTTGCATTACTTTCATTTGAACCGATCTTAACGAACTCTATTCCTCCATCTGGTAAATATATTTCTTTATTTTCCTGAAGATTAATTATTCGTACCCCCAATATATCGCACGGGAGTTTTGGGAATTCCAACTGCATCCTAAGGTTAATATTTCTATTAGAAGACAAATGATCAACAGTAACTTCATCCTTTCTAGTTATGTTTAAGTAATATTTTAATTCAGAATAAAACAGTATGATCATGGCGATCATACTCAATATTGTTAAGTATCCTCCAAATGCAGTTTTTATACGGAACTCAGATATTGGCTTTGAAAATGCATCAAACTGCTTCATTTTTGTTTGGTTCGAAAATTTCCTTTTTCCTTGGAAATAATCTAATTATTCATCAGCCCTTAAAATCCATTTTCTTTGGCGCTCTGAGTTTTTCAATCTCACACAGTAGACCGCTGAATATTTGAAAATGTGTTTTAAGAATATAATAATGCAACCAATTAATATATTCGATTCAAACCCAATAACTTGTGTCTATAAAGCATTCAATTTCTAATTAACTACACATATATTACTTATTTTAAAATATTTATAATCTTTATAAATTTTGTGTAACGGATGAAATAATATCATAAGCCTTAGCTATTTTCATTAACCTTAATAACTTGATAAAAATTCTGTAATATTTAAGTTAACTGTATATTTTCCTCAGTATTGCCAAGCTTAATATTTTTTTCTTTTTTTAACCGCTCTTTTTTTGCAAATATCAATATAATTACTTTTTACAAACCATGGAAATTAAGACAAGAGAAGTCATCAAAGAAATACAAACAATTGAATACTGTAAAAGCTGTGGACTACCTACTGATTATTGTGAGTATGGTCAATGTACGAAAAATAAAATATTAGGACACAACGAAGTTTCAGAAGCAAATAAACTGGATTCACAATTAAATACTTCTCTTAAAATTGACGAAACTCAGATATCCCAAGGAAGCGCTCAAAAAAAACATGAAGAATCAAATTCAGCAAAGAAAAAAAAGACCAAACAAAACGTAATCACGATTAAAGTAGAGAGTAGAGCTAGGAGAAAGAATGTAACAGTAGTTAATGGGCTGGAACTATTCGATATTCAGCTCAGTGAGGCGGCAAAGAAATTTGCAAAACAGTTTTCTTGCGGTGCTTCTGTAGTTAAGGGAACCAGTGGAAAACCCGATCATATAGATGTACAAGGTGATTTTGACATTACAATTGCGGAATTCATTTTGAAAATTTACCCAAATATTGAGCCAAGTAATATCGTTATACAAACATAATTATCGAATATAGACTAATTATTTATGTTACTGAGTAGGAGAAAGGGGCCTATTGAAACCACCTGGTCTATTCATATATTGTCTGTACTTCCTTTTTGATTTAATACTAAAGCAAGAAAGGCTAGATGTTGAGTGGTTTTTATTTTTTGATGTTTCGAATCGCTCAATACCAAACATTTCTTTAATAACCTCCGACTCGGATAAAGGGCTATTGCTTTCTACTTCACATTTCTCTGAACTAGTGATGTTTTCATGCTCCAAGTCTCTTTTCTCATGCTTATTAATTATTGAGTCCTTTGTTTCACATTTTCTTTGAAACTTGAAAGCGCGTTTACTTAATCTTCCAAAATCGTCATATTTACTGTCGCCAAATTTGGATGAGTCGAGTTTTTTCACAGTTGCATCTATCTTCTTATTAAGAATGCTCAAATTTTTAGTTGCATCTTTTTTTGAAACGACTTTTTTCCTCGAATATTTATGTTCAGAGATGCGGTTTTGACACATTGAATGGCGAAAGTCTAGGGCACGTTATTATGAAAACAAGAATATTGTTTTACAGATATTGCTTGATAATCTATAATCGCTAACAATATTTTTTAATTTACTGAGAACTTCTGAGTGAGTTCATTTGTAATTGCATGAGCTGATAATAATTTCAGGTTTCAACTCCATGCAATTTTGCGAATTTGTTTAAAAATAGCGGTAACTAAGCTTCTTTGAGACGTATGAGTTTTTATTTTTATCATAATAATTGCTATATAGGTATTAAATAAATACCGGGCATTGGAGACATAGCGTTTTGGACAGTATAATTATTAATTTATTATTTATTTAATTTATCAAATTAACTGAATTTTTAATAGTCAAATATATTCCAATAAGTTATTTAGTGTAATTAATTACAAACGTAATAATAATTCTGTCTTTTTGCGATTGGACGCGATCAACTAAGCCGTAAGTTTTCAATAAACTTTAAATCAATCCTCTAAATCGTCTCCATTAGATTTTGAGTCAGATATACTATCGGATCTATAATTAATATATAGTTATCAGCAATGAGTGGGAAAGTTAGTAGCGAAACTATTCGTCGTGCAATTTCTGAGATTTTGGAAGGCTCAAAGGCCAAGCCAAGGAAATTTGTTGAGACTGTTGAATTGCAAATTGGGCTAAAGGATTACGATACTCAGAGAGACAAGCGTTTTGCTGGTACAGTGCGTTTACCAAATGTCCCAAGACCAAATGCTCGTGTATGTGTAATGGGAGATGCTGCTGATTGTGAAAGAGCACAGAAACTGGGCTTCGATGTAATGGATATTGAAGAGATGAAGAAGATCAACAAAAACAAGAAGGTTGTCAAGAAACTTTGCAAGAAGTACGATTTGTTTTTGGCATCTCAGGTACTATTACCACAGATACCACGTCTATTAGGTCCAGGATTAAATAAGGCAGGTAAATTCCCAACAGTTATCACCCCGAGCGACAAAATTGACGAGAAGGCGAATGAATTAAAGGCAAGTATCAAGTTCCAATTGAAGAAGGTGTTGTGCCTTGGTGTGGCAATTGGTAACGTTAACATGACAGAGGAAGAGATTAGACAAAACCTAACTTTAGCAATTAACTTCTTAGTATCACTATTGAAGAAGAATTGGCACAACATCAAGAGTCTAACAGTAAAGAGTACAATGGGAAAATCTGTAAGGATCTATGGATGACTTAATAACAATGTTCTTAATTATTCGTTACTTTTTCTCTGTTTTAATAACTAATAATGAAGAATATAATTTTTAACTTTATATTATTTAAGGAATATGGAAGGATTCCGCCTTTGTCCTCTCAGATGGCTATATCGTACCTAGGTGAATTATTCGAGGTTTGCTGGTAACTAATTTTTTTTTTTTGCAAAATATTTTTTACTTGATGACCTCGGCTGATTGCTAAGCAAACTATAGATTGATTATACTACGAAACTAATACATTTTAGTTTCATAATGATCTTTAGGTGTAAATACTAAGTACTACTTATCAATTCTAATGCAGGCTATACATGAGATAAGCGCATTTAATGCTGTTTTTAGATGCCTAATCGACATTTTGTCTTTGAATTTGTATCGTTTTACATAGCTTGCCGGTTTGGATGCCGTCGGCCTTCATGTTGGTTGTTTTTGGACCTTTTTTGCGCCTATTTATAGACAGTTTGAAACTACTAGTTTTGAAGTTTAGTTATTCAACTTTGATGGATTAATAATTATTTTTATTACCTGACGACAACAAATATTAAGTTTCTAAAAGTAATATTGAAGTGAAAACTATCTCGTCGTAATACCAAAGCCATGAATACGAAAATTTAGTATAAACCTAATCTACAAAATGGATTTTATTAAAAAAAGTTTAAGTGCACTTTCAACCGACTCTATCAAAAAACACAACAGTGAGCATATATTTTATTGTATTCAATATGCAAATCGATTTGGGGAATATCATGAGCCAGAGCAATTCAATTTAGTTCAAAGCAAAGATAAGTTAAATTTTAGAAGCATTACACTTGAACGAATAAAAGAAATAATTCCTAAATATAAGTTTTGTTGTTGCTATTCAAAAAATTGTCTCTGCGACATCTCTGTAAGGTATAAGAGTCATGATAGCAACGGTATTTATCCATGGGTTTGGTGCGACTTAGTTACTGACCAAGACACTGCAACCCCATATAACTCTAAAATCATTCTAAAAATACTAGTTTTTGTTAATTTCTCATCATCAAATTATGATGGTATTCATACAAAATCCGTTAATTCAAATTATGAAGCAAAAACTGTGAATATGTGTATGCCTTACGAAACTGATGAAAAAGAATATGTTGATAGATCTAACTCTAAAATTCAAAACAATATATTTCAAGCGCCTACCCCTACTAAATTTGACAATTCAGATGACTCCAACTTTATTGATATAGTAGATGATGAACAAACAAAATTTTTAAGTAATAAAAAATCATTTACCTCACAAAAAGTCCTAGAATCAAGAATTTTGGAATCAAGTAATGACGAAAAGAGTGACAACTTTGGCTACGAAGATCTTGTTGAAGAAATTAGTAGATGGTCTAGAAAACCTGACGGCTCATACAAAGATATTCGCGTTTTACTAAGCTCACTTCAGCAGGTATTATGGGAAAATGCCCAATGGGAACCTATTGAATTCTCCAAACTAATGTCAGATATAGAGCTAGTAAAGAAGGCATATAGGAAGGCCATAATACTTTGCCACCCCGATAAAAATCACAATGAAAGTGAAAAACACAAAAGTAGAGCTCACCTTATTTTCATGGCAATCAATGAGTCTAATAACAAATAAAATACATTTCTAACTCTATAGCATTAATATTTAATTGCTTTTATAATTACTAACATAAATATCCTTCTCATGCAAATTTTCTTAAATTATCGATCTTTTCAATGTTCGTTTCAAGGAATTAAATCGTCATTAAGGAAAAAAAAAATTGCATTAGGCGCCACTTTTAGTTTGCGCTATCCAACTTAAGTCTATTTGGATTGCATGCCATTTTTTTTCTAATTAACCGAAATAAATTAAGAGTCTTAAAGAGATGACGCATTCCAAGCCGAAACATGACAAGGATACTAGACTAGACCGTCATAGTATGAACCCAAAGAGCTCTGCATATGGAAATAAATCTGGTATTAAAGGAGGCTCAGGTAAATATAACTGGGGTAAGTGAAATTTGAAATAACTTGACCTGAATTATAAGCCTTTAGGTGAAGAAGGCACAATATGCGAGCAGGAGCCTAGTATTGACTCTGGAGACCCTATGTACAACGATGAAAAAAAAGATACAATGCTAAAAAATTGAACAAATTTGTACTGCATTGCAAGTATTTTTTGGGAAACAAATCTTGAAGACTAAATTTGAAACTAGCTCTTATCTAGTTTAGGTTAATTGCTTTGTCTTCCAAAATTCTCTTCTTAATTTACAAGAATATATTTTCAACCTTATAGAGCTGCAAACACGATCTATAAGCTTTCAAAGAAATATCTTCAAAGGATGATTTCATCATTTCTCTCCAAGTAATTGAGATGCATTCTCTTATGCCCAACTCATTACATTTATAAGCAAATTCGTATTCGTTGAAAACTTTTGAATTGTCATTTGAAAAAATATCATTACAAGAGTTTTCAAATGTTTCAAGATGAGGAAAAAGTAAATAATACCTCAATTCATAAACGTTGTTAAACAATGTGAGGTTTTCAGGAATACAGCCTGTGTAGCTCATCAAACTATGAGCTAATTCAGTATTAGAGTGTATTAATGCGCTTACACACTTCTTCATTCCTGTTACATTTACTCCTCCTTCAATAGTTTTGGAACTTGAAATCTTTGAATAAAACTCCACTAAAATACTTTCAGGTGTTTTCCTTTCATTTTTTGCCCGAAATTGAATGTGCCAGTATATATACAGATAAATAATACTCATTCCTTCTAAATAGCCCGCCTTGCATTGTTTCTTATTTGAATTATTCTTTGTTTCGATAATTCGATCGATTTTATCATGAAGGTTTATACTATCATAAGGTTTTTCTTTTATATCTGAGAATGATATTAATGCATAACCTAAACATTTCTTTTTATGAAACTCTGAATAAAGCTTGACCAAAGATTCTTTAGTTAAAGAAATTTCATTTGGATGCAATATGCCATAAAAAATAGCATTTCCTTTATCAACTTTTGATTCATATAGTATTTGTGAATTTGGAATCGAAAAACTAATATGAAAGTATTTTTCCTCTATTTTATCGATGATAGTTTCAGGAATTCTAGAATAAATATTTGCTTTTGCAATGTAGTAAAGTTTTCTTGGAATTCTATTATCAATAGAAAAATTATTGTAATTCTTTAAAAAACTCATTATACTCCAATGCTTTCTAGTTTGTGTTATAGTTTTTCCATCTTCATTTTTAATGCAATACTGGACAATAACCTTGTAACTTTTTGATTGTCTATATTTTGGGAACTTATCATGAAGAAACGTGAACCCATTTTCAGTCAATATAATATTTTTAATTTTTACAGTCCAACTGCCTATATTGTTCAAAGAGTGAATACTTGGTGCAAAAAAATTGTTCTTAATATTTTTTGACTTGTCAATAGTATGTTTACTTAGTGCTTTCGTTATAGGTTGCGAACAAACTATCTTTTTCGATATAATTGGGTCATTGCAAATTGTTTTTTCATATATCAAACTCATATTAGGATTATCAATCATATTAATATTAAAGATTTTATTCTCAATCTTTAAGCCCGAAGAGATAGGAATATTTTTGTCTAGCTTTTCGAGGTTTTCACTATTGTTTTTAATGATTTTAGGAATTGTTGCAAACCACTCGACATTAACAATAAAAGTAACTTCGAAATCGTTATTTTTGTTTGATAAAAATAACTCATTCTTAATGCTTGTTACTGGTTTGATGAAGTAATTTATCGTTTCGTCAAACAACACCTCAAAATGATTAATGCCAAAACCTAACTTCAATATTACAATTATTTCGTTCTTTTCCAAAAATTCTTTTAATTCATCTATTGAAAAAAAATTAAAATAAACTGTACAATAATTCCTTTCAAATGGCGTGCAATAATTCGAAGGTAATATTCTGCAACTTCCTATTTGTAATTCCTCGTCAGTTAATAAATTCTTTTTGTATAAGGTAACAAAGAACTCAAAACTTTTAGATTGAAATTTCCCCTTTCTCCCAATTTTTTGAGAATTTAGAGCTAAGTTTACGTAGCACAAACTGTATTTACAATCCGGTAGAACATTACAATTAGGCTCAGAATAATCATTAGATATATATATGCTCATATTTTATTTACTATTGTGGCTTCTACATTTCTTTATGAATCAAAATTATTTCTACGCCAGCATCCACACATTGCACTCAACATAATCTGCGCCGCTCTATAATTAATTTTAGAAAAAAAATAGCTACATAAATTGAATATCGATCATTCAAAACCTCAAGCATGATCAGGAGAATCAGAAAGAGTCTACACACTGAAAATTGTTAATTAATGGACGATCATAACGCAAAGAAGTACAAAAAAGACGGTATAAAATACATAAATTAATGAATCAAGCTAAAGATAAATACAAATAAGATGGAACTGGACTGAGCTAAATCAAAATTGTTTCCCTTCACATAATCTTGATATCTTTGCAACTTTAAAAATTTGAAATAAAAGATTGGAGACAGAGACGGGAGACTAAAATGTAATCCACTTGAAAATACTTGCAAAAAAAGCATGTATGTCTCGTAATTAAGCGTGGGGCCAATTCAAAATACTGTTGATATGCAGGAAACGAAGCGAAAAGTATATATTTGGCATATTAAATGAAGATAATTGACTATAAAGTAGGGCAATATTAGTCTCCTTCTCCAACTAAATAAGTAAATAAACTAAACTAAAATTCTGGTTGCTGAATAATTTCCAGTACAAGCTCAATTCAAAATTTGTGAAATAACAATTCCGTAGCGACTGAATGGCTAGCTTAATTGCACGTCTGACTTATAGCGAAGACGAAAAATGAATCATCTGAACGAAATAAATACCAGTGAAAAGACTGAAAATGGGTCGAGCGCATTAATTGAGCAATCTTTCAATAAAACAGGAACTGCCCCATCGACAACATGTGTATCGCCAATACTAGAAGGGAAAAGTTTTTCAAATAATTATATCGAATCATTGTTCACAAATTCAGGTCAAAATACTAGCCAAGCAATAAATTCATCTTTAGGACAAAATATTGGGATTGGTTTAAACCTTGGATTTGGGTTAAATATGAATATTGGTGGAATTAATGAATTAAACCCTGGTTTTCCCTTGATTTTACCGAACCAGCTGTATCAAGTAAACAATACTCTTGGTGCAGTTCGAGCTGTATTGCCAGACTGTTATAGTGCCATTCCAAGTGGCTACAATTTGAATGGCACAGTAGTTCCACAGAGCGTTATCCCAGTAAGTGGAATACCAATAGCCAGTTTTCCAGGAATAGAATCAATTTTGTCTACTCAAAACAATTTGTTATCTAAAGAGGAGAATCAATCTATTAATTCCATAAAATTGGATTCTCAACCTCCAATTATCAACCCATTGTTGCAATCACCGCTTTTGTCAATCGGATCTCAACCCTCGATCATTCACCCGAATATCATGCCTAGAATATCGCCAATAATTGGCCCATGTCTAGGCTCGATTTATCAGAATAATTTGGTTAGCGGAACCGAAAATTGCGATATCAGCAAAATTAAAAAGCCAGTGCTTTCGTTGAAAAAGGAAATAGGCGTGCCAGAAGAAAGTGATAAGCTTAATTCATTGCTGAATTCTTATCTAAATAATATTGCTAGTCTGGCGGATGCGCATGAAAGAGTAAAAAATTATTTGAACGCAAACGGCGACTTTAATAAAAGTACTAATATTGTTTGTGATGATTCGATGAAGCCGATTGGAAATCCCGGACTACCAGATTACAACTTAAGGAATATTAAATTGGGCCAAATTTCATTTGAAAATCTTTCAAATGGTATTTCTCACACTAGTGGCTCAGACCAATGCATTCTAGGCGAACCAAATGACGTTTTTAAGATTAGCCATACAAGAAAATATAGATTAGGCGACCAGGGAAGGGCATTATTGAAAAGTGAGTTGTCAGCCTACCTTAGAAGTCATCCCGAAAAAAGAGTTGAAGCAAGCAAAATAGCGGATATTCGGAACGCAACTACAAAGCAGCTTTGGCAAATAGCGGCTATGTGTGGGCTTGAAGAACGGTTTATAAACTTACATGCACAATCGCTTGCTCAAAGCAAAGGGAAAGTGGGTTTGAGGGGTACAAAGAGAAAGCCTAGCACAAACATTAATGAGTTGACTAAGGTAAGCGAGCAGGTAAATGGTGGAGGTGGAGACTTTGCTCTGCCTTCAAGCACGACTGAGTCACAAGAATTAGATCCAAAATCAAATTCTACTGAATTATTGGTTGTAAAAAGTAATGGTTCTATCGAAACATCTATATTTGAATACAAAACACCAAATATTGAAACAGAAGCTCGAGCAGAAACCGAAGATCAATCAGCAGATACTGGAGGAGAGATTAATACTTTGATAACTGCTAATGGTATAAATTCCGAATGGAGTGAAGTGAGGGAGAATTCAATTATTTCTACCGAAAATGACGTGAAGAGAATAAAAGTGGATGCTTAATATTTGTGGCTTATATATATTTTTTCAGCTCTATTTTGCTACCTCTTCTTCTTTTTTTGATAAGATACAGGAGCAATATGATGAAATCGCAAAAGGAGAATATTGACTAATCAAATCACACTAAGGTGACTAGTTTGAAAAGTGGTACTTGAGTAGCTGTATTATTTCTCTTATTTAGTGTTTCTTAGTATTCTATTTTGGTGTTAGTAAAACTTATAGATTTAATTTGAGAGCGTTGTTATTATATTATATTTGTGGGCAATTTGAGCTTGGTAGACTTGTTCTGCGATACTCGATAAATGTAAAAGTTCGCGCGTACGATTTGAACAATTTGTAATTGCGAAGTATGGAGATAAAATTAGGTGATAGAGTGTTGCATTTGGAAGATGAAAGAATTGGGACAATCTGCTCAACCGTATTTAATGAGAATGGCGAGGAACTTTTTGGGGTTTTGTGGGATTCAGATATAAATTGTAATTCACTAAATTCAGATATACAAAATGTTTCATCATGTTTTATGAACAGAAATAAGGTAGAAAAGAAACTAGAACTTCACAAAATAAATGAATTATCGTCAGGAATTTCTTTTCAAGAAGCTATTAGAAATCGATATTTATGCGATGAAGAGGTTGAAAATTTTGTGGGTTTGAAAAAGGCACAGGAGTATTGCAAAAAAATATCAATTTTATCTCTAGAAAGAATGAGCATTGTTACTTGTGCCTGTAAAGAACTTATGAAATCTTTAGAATCTCCTGTAGACTTTACCCAATGCTACAATAATATTAATTCTCTTTGCTTAAACAACAATTTACTATCAGATTGGAACTCTTTATTTTGCATACTGTCTCATTTACCAAAACTTGAATGCTTAATGCTAAATGGGAATAGGCTCAAAGAAATTTCTTTTATTAACCATAATCAGTTCAATAATATCAAAGTTTTAAGTATGAGTAAAACCTTCGTTAAATTTGAGCAGCTAATGCTGTTATTTAGAGAAGATTCAGTATTGCCAAATGTCAACTATGTTAACCTTTCATCGAACAACTACTATTTTATTTCAATGGATTATTCAAACTCAACAATTCAAAGGTTAGATTTGAGCCTAAACTTACTATCTGATTGGGAGAATATAGAAAATATCCTAAAATATTTAACGGGCCTGAAAAGCTTGAACATATCTAGTAATTATTTTTTTAAATTACCGATATTAAAAACAAATACAAATATTAATATTGAATTCCCAAATATTTTAGAATTAAACTTGGACAACTGCGGGATTATTGAACTTGGCACAATTGTTTACTTAAGGAAAGCTTTCCCAAACTTAGAGCACCTTTGTCTTAGAAACAACATTATTTTGAATAACACTACAATAGATTTAAGAAGTATAATAATTTCTATATTACCAAATATAAAAACGTTCAATAAAAGTATAATTAATAAGCAAGATATTATTTCATATCAGCGTTATTATATTTCTCAATATACAGTACTAAAAAATAATATGTTGAGAGAAATAGACCCCAATGGAGATATTCTTTGCGAATTCATAATAGAAAACGACATATCAATTCATCAAAATTTAATTCCTGACTCCGATAATGTGAGTAAAGACGAAAAATACTTAGATATAAGCTTTATTCCTCAATTTAAATGTTGTATTGACTGTAATCCAACCACAATTAAACTAAACAAAAAAATGGCCGTATCTGATGTTAAAGTTTTAATTTGGAAGATTTACAAAATACAAAAAAATGAATCATTGGAGTATATATTTGTTAATAACAAAAATAAGATTAAAATTGAAGGATACAGTGATTCTCATTCATTATCTGACTTGGGAATTGAAACAAATGGAAAAATTTACATTCAGGATTTGTGAAACTAAGTAAAGGCCGAATATATTTTATATACCCAGAATAAAATAAAAATAATCGTACCAATAGATAGCCCTGACTTCTCTTCTAAATCAAGATTATCCTCTAGTAAATTATAAACATTATTAAAAGAGTTATCCCATGATTCGTTTAGAAACGGTTCTTCAATTAATAATTGATTAAACTCTAAACTAGTTTGTTCCATGTGCTTAATTACCTCTGTCTTTAATGCATCTGACTGAAAATTTGGAGTAACAATGCTGTAATTGTATGTTGAAATACCGCTCTCTTCGGTTGTTCTCTGGCTTTTGGGCTTTATTTCATTATAGAAATCCTCTATATATATTAGTAATCGCAGCTTCTTCCTCAATAGAGATTGGTAAAACTCTGCAAGTTCGTTTTTGTAGAAACTTGTGGCAAAAAATGGGAGAATAAGCTGTAAAGAATTCATTATTGTTATGTATAGCCCTTCTAAAACTCTAATTTTCTCGAACGGGAGAAAATTTCTGAAAATTGGAATAAATGTTAGGAAATCGTTCTCATTCCTATCAAATCTAAGTAAAATCCCGCACGATAACGTCCAAACTATAAAACAAAGAATTATTCTTCTTATATTCTCTTGATCATTCCACATCAATAATGACAAACAAATCGGAATTACAGCAGTAACAAAAGGTACTATAGTAAGATGTAATGGATAATCAATGAATTCTTCATCTTCTGAAGCCTTGTATAAATCTAAATTATTTTCAACTGTTCCGAATCTACGATACCAACTTCTTCTTAAATCGTTTGATAGTATTTCATTAGCATTCCTAATTTTAGAATAAATTTCTCTTGCACTTAAATCTGAGTTTTTATCCGGGTGGAACTTAAGAGCTAATTTTCTGTATGCTGCGGTAATCTCAGACTTTGACGCACTACTCGATATACCCAAAGTTTGGTAATGGTTTTGAGAAACTCTTACATTTTGCAATACACATGCAATCACTAACACAATTAGTGCAAGAATAACTCCGTTTACTTGATTTTTTTTGTTCCAAGTTCTTTTTGTTGAAGTAAGCCATCCGACAACAGGAGATATTACAAGCGTATATATAATAAGTTGGTCGTCAATCATTGGGAATACTGATTAATATTGCTATTACCTATTCTATAATATTAATCAACTAGTCCACAAAGAATTTGATATCGCGCTAGAAAAAAAAATTTTATAATTAAATCTTTTCCCCCTTTTATATATCAACAACGGATCAAGTTAGAATAGTTATTGATTGCTTTTAATTGTTTCAAATTTTCAATCCAAACCTAGCAAAACTATTTTTAATCAATGTTTAACTTTCATTTTCAAAACTGTTACCGCCGATACTGTTATTGATCATAATTGTTTAAAAATTTCGACGTCAAATATTTTGAAACGTTTATAATAAGACAATAACTTCTAATTTGTTTATATTAATAGCTATAAATATTGCCGTAGATTTACTTCATTACTATTTTTTGGTTATTAATTTGAATATATAATGTCTAATATCAGTCTTGAAAAATTAATTTCTAAAGACATATATTATGGCGATCAAGCTTTAACGCCTAGCAGCAATTCAAATGTTTTTGTTATTGCAGTTGCAGGAGGAAGTGCAAGCGGAAAAACAAGCGTATGTACCAGAATTTTTTCAGAGTTAGGAGATAAACGAGTTACGGTAATTGAGACTGATAGTTTTTATAAAACTCCTGTCTTAGAAGAGGGGCAAACTATGGCAGACTACAACTTTGATCATCCTAATTCTGTGGACTTTGAACTTCTATACAATGTTTTACTAAGTTTGAAAAACGGGGAAGGGGTTCACATCCCTAACTACTGTTTTAAACAACATAAGAGATTGGAAACAGGAAGGAAGGTTTCTCCAGCATCTATTATTATTGTTGAAGGCATATTTATTCTTTTCCATCCAAAAATTAGACATCTTATAAATATGTCAATTTTTGTCGATACGGACGATGATATTCGTCTTGTACGTAGAATAAGAAGAGATACTATTGAGAGAGGCAGACAAATTGACGATATTCTTAATCAATATGAGAAAACGGTTAAGCCATCCTATGATGAATTCATTTATCCGACTAGAAGATATGCAGATATCGTAATTCCGCATTATCCAAATGAAGTTGCTGTTGACCTTGTTGTACAACATCTTAGATACAAGTTAAAAATGGATGATTTAAGAAAAATTTACTCTAATTTGCATATTATTCCTTCTAATTGTCAAATACGCCATATGCACTCTATTATAAGGAATAAGGATACATCAGTGGTGGACTTTGTCTTTTGGTCAGATAGATTAATTCGACTGGTCGTCGAAAATGCTCTTAGCCATTTGTCTTTTACTGGTCAAACAATTGAAACACCTATTGGAGAACTTTACGACGGAGTGCAATTTAATTACAAGGATAAACTCTGCGCGGTCTCAATAGTTAGAGGAGGAGAAAGTATGGAAATAGGTTTATCTGCTGTTTGTAAAGATATCCCAATAGGAAAAATTCTACTGGAGTTCCAAAATCCTAAAACGGAACTTGATGCCCAGTTTGATAAACCTAAGATTATCTATTGCAAATTACCCGATGATATTGCCTCAAGGAATGTATTTATTTTGGATCCTATTCTTGGGAATGGATTTGGGGTATTTTCTGCAATTAAATATTTGTTATCAAAGGGGGTTTTGCAGCGTAAAATTATTGTTCTTAGTCTTATTGTTGCTCACAATGCAATACACAGAATATGTAAAGAGTTCCCGGAGGTAACTCTAATTACGACTGAAATTGACCGTGATGTTAACTCTGATGGTTTTGTAATTCCAGGATTAGGTTGTTTTGCTGATCGATACTTTGGAACTGAATAACAAAGAACTTTAATTAAGGGGAATAAATTAAATAATATAAAATTAAACTAATTTAAATGTTTTAATAAGAAACTGTTTGCATGCAAATATCGATAGTTTAATTATTACATGCATGTTATAAAATTTTAAGAATTTAGGATTTTAAAACGGAAAAATCGGAATCTATTTCAATTTGAACCTTTTTAGTATAGACGTCCGATATATATATGCATATTTATATGTTTATTTGTTAGTATAATATTTTATGATGCATAATGAGGGAGGTTTTAATGCTAATATTTTACTTAATAGTTATTGTAGGGCTCGTGGTCTCTGTGGAGTCCGGTGACCTTTATATCGATAAAAAACTCAATGTTATTCCTGTAAGAAATAATCTGATCAACGTTGTTCCAACCAAGTCGAACAATCAAATGCTTAATAGCAGGAGTAGTATCGTGCTTGATAAATTGAGGCAGAAATTTCCAAATTGTGCCTTGAGTTGCGAAGAGTCTTGGATAGGTGATGGTTGGTGTGATAAAGAGTGTTTCTCTGATGATTGTGGAAATGACGGAGGTGATTGCGTTGGGTGGTGTGCGCCTGAATGCCGTCCTACTTGGCTTGGGGATGGACAGTGCGACATTGATTGCTTTAATTCAAAGTGCAATTGGGATAACGGTGATTGTAAAGGAAATAACTTTGATTTAAATAAAGAAATAATATTAAATTTTGAAAAGAAATGGCCGAACATAACCAATCTTGAATTTGACTACTCTAAATGCAATTGTAATAAAGAACTGCTTGGAAATAACGTTTGTGATATAGAATGTAATAATATCGAATGTAATATGGATAAAGGTGACTGTTTACATAGATGTAATTCTCGTTGTATTAACATGTGGCTTGGAGATGGTCAATGTGACCCAAATTGTGATACTATAGAGTGTTTCTATGATAAAGGTGACTGTAAAACTTGTTCAGGAAACTGCAGAACATGGATGATAGGGAATGGAATATGCGATAATAGTTGTAACAATAAAGACTGCAACTATGACGGAGGAGACTGTACAAACGTTTGTTCAGTTTCAAAAGTTGACTATAATAATCAGCCTTTAATCTATAAATTTTGCTTAAATTCTTGGGTAGGTGATGGGTATTGTGATGAAGATTGTAATAATGAAAATTGTGATTTTGATAAAGGTGATTGTAATTCCAAAAAAAATGATTCTTCATTAGATACTATTTATTCATATGAAGCTAGCCTCAACCCACCAAGAAAAATTAGAGATAACAAAAATAAAGTAAGTAATTCAAATATAAAAAGAGATAATTCCATTGTAAATTCTCAACATGAACAAAATATGTTTACTACTACTACTACTGCTACTACTACTACTACTACTACTACTACTACTACTACTACTATGACAACAACTACTACTACTACTACTATGACAACAACAACAACTACTACTACTACTACTACTACTACTACTACTACTACTACTACTACTACTACTGCTATTGCTGTTGCTTTCCCCAAAAATTACTTAAATTATTTTGGAACTATGAATTCAGACACGAATTTATCTAGTAATACGATCTCAAGAACGATTACTTCTACAACTACAGTAAACACAAATTTTAATTTAATAAATTATAATCATCATAATACTCAAACAGTAAATTTTCTAGATTATCCTAGATACGCTAATCACCCAGCCCAATACTCGATTCAGAACAGGAATTCTCAAAACAATCGCTATTATGAAACATACAATTCTCAAGGTGGGCACTACAATTATAATGCTATTTCGAATGGCTACAATTTTCCATTATACCCAAGCCAAAATTATTTATATTCTAACAATTATAGTTATAATCAAAACCCGGGGAATAGTGCAAATAACCTTCAAAACTACAATTCAAATCAGAGATACATTAATAATTATAATTCTGACCGAAGTGACCATAACGGAAATTTTAGATATTATGAAAGAAGAAATTAAAGAAAAAAAATCAAATGAAGAAGAATTGAAAATAGGTAAGATTAATATTTGAAGTTGAATAGAATCTAAGAAGCTAGTTTGCTATTTAATATTTATTACCTGAATTTTATTATTAAATAAAGAATTATCTCACAGTTACTCCAGATACCAAATCAGTTTAGAAAATATGTTTGTCTTCTTCAATTGCTGCTCTGAACCTTCTCAAAAATTCAGAAACTAATTGGTGTGGTACAACAACTGCTCTTGGTTGATTATTATATAGCATAGAGTACGAGCCACTCTTTAATGCAGCAACTCTGTCTTCAGATAGCTCGAGCGCAATTCTTTGAGGGCACATCCCTGATTCAGAAAGAGACATAATTCTAATTTTTTCGTCCGTAGTAAGTTGAGTAATCTCGAATTGCTGCCTTACACTTGGATTTTTGAAACAGAAAATAACATCATTTTCAGTTACACAAATGGACTCTCTTGTATTGATTCCTCCTTCAATCATCAAGTCATGGAAATCTAATAGAATAACTTCATAGCATAGATCCCATCCATAAACAGATGTGATCATATCTTCTGGTTTAATCTTTGAAGATACAGAGTTAGAAGGTTGGTTTGTACTGGCTATACCAGTTGTAGTCGTTCCAAATTTCTTAGTGCCCGAATTCGTTCCAGTTTTGTACCTCTTTGTACTAGATCCATTTCCAAAGTTTCTATGATTATTTGAAACAGATATGCTTCCATTTCTTGCTCCATAACCATAGTCAAACGCAGCAGAAATTGGGTTATATGCTCCTAATGTTACTGGCATAAACCCTCCGATCGTTGACGATGCACTTAATACTGCTTGCGGAATTCTAGATGTGCGGCCACGCACCGACTCAGAATGAATGCCTTCAAGTTCATCCAAGAATGTATTAATTCCTCTAATTGCAACTGCTGGAACCCATTCATCAACATTCCAATCTAAATTTATGCATGCTGCTAGGTTATTTAGTACTGTATTACTTTTTCTTACAAAACATAAATTATCCAAAGATACCACTTTTCCCGGTTCAATTTCAATCATCTTGTTTCTTATTTCATAATGAGCCTTATGGAAATATGTTCTAAACCCTAATGGGTTCCTAACTAATAATCCATCTTCCAATATTTCGTGGTTTGCAAGCTCATTTGCCAAATACATACTTGTAATACAAGCTCCACCACTTTCGTGTTGCATCTCATTAACGATTCTAGTTGATTTCTCTGTTTGTAAATTCTTTGGTGGAATGATTCTGATGTTAAGAATGCTATTCATATTCGAAGTTATAAATTCTTGCAGTAAATCTTCATTTGAAAGAATATAGTCTTCAATAGAGTTTGTTTCATTTAATAAAGGCAAATAACGAATATGGCCATCAAAGTCAGTAACAACTAGCTCAACTACATGATGTGGCCCTAATACAATCTCTTTATACAATCCATTATCAATTCCACTTTCTTGTAACCTTTGAGCAATTGATTTGCAAGCTTCCATTACCTTATTCTTTAAAACACGGATGCTGTCAGCCAAATAAACTCTAATATTATGCCTCTCTTCTACCTGGCCTGGTGGTCTAAAAGGAATATCAACCTGATACTCTGTCTTGCCTTCAGCCTCATAATATGAGCCAAAATTTCCTCTAGTGAATGTACGGCATAGATTTACAGTTGATGCGCCGCGACTTACTGCGCTAAGTAGACTTGTTTGAGAATTTATTCTTTTAGAGTTAAATGAATTAATTGCTGAAGATAATTGTTGTTGTTGCAATAACATTTCCTCTTCTTCATCCACTTTAAGCTCTTCCTCATCTTCATCAATATTGTAAGATTTATTTCTTGGAATAGAAGTTGATTCTATTTTATTTATCTCTTCATCAGAAATTTTTGAAGATGATTTAGCAATAGAATTCAATTTAGAATCTAAAGTACCGTCGGCTTCTTTATTATTTTCGCCATCATTATTGAATGATAGAGAATTAAACAATGAAGATTGCCTAGTCATAAACAAAGCAGCAATCCTAGAAGTTGCAGTAGAAGCTTGCTTTAATACAGCCCCTGAGTTACTCTCCGTTCTTGTCGGCAACTTTTCGGCATTATTAACGTTATTGTCTTGATATGAATTGTTTGAAACCATTTTTTCCAATTCTTCATCTCCAACTAAAGTAGATTTCTTTGATAACATCTTTTCAATCTCACCTTTAGCAATGCTATTGCTGCTCGTTAATGAAATACCTGATTTCAACTTCTCTGCTTCTATACTTTGACAACCAACATCTTCATTTGTGTCTTCACCCTCTGTTAATAAAGGCATTGAAGAATGCACCGATAAAGACGGCTCGAATACTTGTTTTGAATTAGTTGAAATCATTGATCTTTGAGTCATGTATCCATCTTCATTCATTAATGTTGAGGCATTCATTGAAATAACACTTCTCTGACTTTGATTACCAATATTATTATTTGAGCCAGAGATTACTAGAGATTGGCTTAATTGATTTGCTAGCTCGTCATTATTATTCATTATTTTTAATGGAACGCCTAGGATTTCATCAACGCTGTAGTGAGGATAAGATCTGTTTTCTTCGAGGGTTAAATTAACTTCTACATTTAATTTAAGATATCGATTAGGCTCGCATGTACGATCATTAGCAGTTATTCTCCTTATTGCTTCTGTTACTAATGTGAAATCACAGAATTTTGTAACAAAACTATATTTATCAATTAAGATATTGTGTAGATTGAAGACAAAACTAGCAGTAGGCACTCTTTCTTTACCATTTGCAGCTCCGTCACTAAACAACAGTCTTGGGAAATCGACAGTTGCTAAACCTGATTCAAATGCTTGTCTGAATTGATTTGCTCCTCTAACATCTGTCGTGTGCAAATCATCACTAGTTTCTGTACCATATTGTACTCTTGAATCAATAAAGTGGCCTTTCTCATCAATTGTTAGATCAATTATTCTAATTTCATGTTTACTTCTCTTCCCACTAATAATTATTCTTAATGTTTTAATTAAACCTGGGAAAGGATCATTAATATCAAAATGCCTTAGGCAAGTATGAACAGAGAAATCAATTCCAAATAACCCTTCCAAAGATGCATTTTTTCTAATATGGTGTGTTATGGATCTCGATACATCCAAAATAAATTTACTGTCAATCATATGATCGATGTTATACCAGTATGCATTTTCTTTAACACTTTTACCATTCATACAATTAATTGAGTTAAAGATACCCTTACTTCCTTTGCAATCACTAAAAATATTCATATTATCTATTGTAATATCTTCAGTATTTGATATTGAGCTCGTATCATACTTCAAATTGCGATAATTATGTGTAATATATTCCTTAGATACACGCCCATCATATCCCTTAGGAGGTATAATCAATGCTTTTACAACACTAGGTACATCGAAATAATGGTCAAATACTGAAGCTGTAATTTGGTAAATTCCAACATTATCTAATGGTATATTTGAACGTATGCATGCAGTTTGTACTATTGCTGCCACGCCTGCTAGTGAAATTACATTTGAAGGAGCAACACCTAGTTTATCAGATACCTCAACTGGTAAATGAGTATTTAATTGGGAACCAATTTGAATAGCCGCTGGATACTGAGGAGTATGAGAATAATACATTGAATGGAATGCTACAGACAATCGATTTGCATCATCATAGCCAAATAAATCAAATAATAAATTGGCTTTTTCGCTTAATGTACCACGGGAACATAAAATAATGGATGCAATGAGTTCTCTTAAAGGTACTGGGGTTAATGTAACCTTCTCCTCTGATGAGTTCATAGATATTTTTGCAAAACTCTCGACAATCTCGTCAACGTATGGTAAAAGAGAAGGAGCTGAGAAGAAAAACAATTGTTGCAATTGCGATCTAGTTGGGCCGTACTTTCCAGTGCTGATTTCCAATTTACCGGGATACATGGATCTCATTGTTGGTAAAGCATCTAAATTTCCACCACTCTCATCCATTTTTCTATGACCACGAATAATATCTAATACGCTTTGTCTTGGCTCTGATTCCCATTCTTTCAATTTTTCCTCTTTTAATTCGGAATGCAATTCATTCCTATATGACTCTACATTAACTGGTGCATAGATACAGTGGTAGCCACCATAATCACCCCATTGTTGTTTTCCAAATGAAAATGGTAATAAAGCGCTTGTGTCCAACTCACTATTTGGTACATATGTATACCATGAAAATAGTAAGCTCATTTTATTACAATCATTATATATTGCTAATGTTCCATCATCACCATTTAATGATAAGCTACCACCGTCAGTTGACCACCTGTCTAAACTTAATTGTGCTGAACACAATAATTTATTTTCATCATCAAGCGCTTCGGAATCCAAAACTTCGATAAAAATTTCAACGGTCAACGGCATTTCAGACTCAGATGACTCTTTATGTAAATGATAGCTGTTGCGTCCATTTAAATTTTTCTTTTGTGTAGGAGATTTCCAAATCGGTATTGGGAACATAAATACGTTATTTGATTTCCATATAAATGATCTAGAACATCTTTCAGTTGCAGGGTCTGTTGCAACTTTATATTGGTCCATTCTCACACAAACTACCGGAGATATGGGTTCATTATATTTGGCAAATTCACGTACTTCATCTATTTTTATTATTACATAACCAGCAATTCCAGGTGGTAATTGATGCAGATTTCTCCCCGCATAGAGTGCTTGGAATTTAATTAATGGATATAATGACTCTGTTAAATCTTTTAGTGATAATCCAGGAGAAGCAACAGTCTTGGGTACATATCTTCCTCCAATGAATCTCATTCCTAAATGTGAAGGTGCATCACTACCATGTTGATTTTGTAATGGGGTCATATTGATCATTTTTTCTAACACCGAATTTTGCTTTTTCGAAAACCATAAAGATTCTTGATATGAAATAATATATGTCTCATATAATTTTAATATAGTTTCATAAATTTTCTTGTTTCCAAAAATGATAAAATCAGCTCTTTCAATACCGTGTACCATTTCTAATGGATCTCTCATAGTAGCCATAGTAGATTTAATAGTTTCACGAATACACTTAGAAGAAATCAATGGGTTGATATTAATTTCACGATATGATTCTGTTATGATAAAGTAAGATAAGCATATTAAAATACGCCTACTAAGTGAAATATTTATTTTATTATCATTATAATCAATATCATTTTTATGATCATGTTTATGATGGTGCTCTCCTCTTTTCATGAAAATATCTTTTGGTTGGAAGTATACATTGAACAATAAATCATACAATTGTGTAATTGTTGAAGATGGTAATGAGCCTGCAAATATTGATGTTAGACATCCATAAAATATTTCTTCAAGCTGAAACCCGGATGCTAACATATTATCGTATTCAAATGGATGTAGTAATTCTAAAGCACTCTTTAAGAAAATGATATCATTAATCTGCGCAGGCATATCATTGTTTAAATCATCTTCTTGTTCTTCTGTTGTATAATAAGGCAATAGAGCACCTTTTATCAATTTCTTATTCTTCAAAGATCTATTTTCATCTTTTTTATCTTCTTCATTATTAGATTTTAAATAAATATTATGCCTAGAACCACACACAGAATAAACTAGATAGAAAACATCTTCTGGAGTTAAACAGACACCACCAAAATTCATTAATAATTCGATAGTTAAGGATAATAGGCCAAATGCATATTGTAATGGCAATCCAACATGGAATTTTTCGCAGTTATAAATATTATACTTCTTTCTTAATGAGAAAACAATTAATGCTCTCATAATATAACGGACATTTTCCCAGAAAGTATGAACTTGATCAATGCCCAATATTGATTCGCACATGTGATAACGTATTTTCGCTGATTCAATATCTTCATCTAACTGCCTCAATACGCAAGAATTACATGTATCTGCATACTCAATTAAATATGAGAATAACGTGTCATGACCACATTTATTTGAATCATTCAACGATTGCCATTTTTTCTGGATTGAGTTCTTTAAGTCATTTGCGCCGCTTAGCTGCATCCAAATATACGGACGATAATAGTTTGGAACTCCTGATTTCAATAATGACCATATTTTTTCAACAACCTCATTATTTTCATCTTTGTCTAATTTGATACTATTATTATCTGAGAGCAACAATTCATTAAAGTTAAATACAATTGGGACTGATTCAACCATAGCAGGAATTGATATTGGGAACTGAAGATCGACAATTCTGTCTCGGCTATAAACAAAAACATTATTCCATTCAATATTTTGTTTTTTTAATTTTTCTGGAGTTTCGATGCCCAAAATTGTTCTTGTAGCAATACTAGGCTTAGTTATTTCCATTATTCTCCATTGATCGTTATCTGAAAAGTACTGATAAACATGTATTTGAGGTTTAATTTCATTTAAGTCATCTGTTAATTCAGAAACAACATTTCTGACATCTTTTACTATCAATCCAAATATACCTTCAGTCGTGCTTTTGATTCTCCAACTAATTTCCATATTTATAAATGTAGACAATTTTGAACTTGTTAAATTTTCCTTTCGGATGTCATAACGTGTTTTCTTATCATTTTCTCTAGCCAAAGCAGATGTATGTAGCCTAACTGTAGTGTTAATCTTACTTAATAGTAAGGATGACAACGAAGGCAATAAATATTCACCTAAATATTCTTCTCCATTCCATAATTCAAGTAAAATCGATGGCAAACGGTCACGAACATTAGCATTTACTAATATAGACCAACTATCATATGATAATTCATCAACTTTATGCAATAATAAACCTTGACGGTATAGTTGTTCCCATTGTTGTAAACCTCTATTATTAGAATCTGCTAATAAATATTTCCATCTTGTCATATTCTGCTTTTCGATTAAATCTGTCAATGGTTCTAAGAATAACATTTGTTCATAAAGACTTCTCTCGTAAACCCATTGTTCAGCTGGTCTTAATAAATACATTTGTATCAATTTAAGCATTTTCGTGTCATCTGAATATTTCTTTAACAAATCAAAAACATTTCCATTCAATTGACCAAACTTGTTCCCGAATATTCTTGCTATCTTAACTGCAAATGGTGTATTGGGATCATAAACTGTATGAATATATGGAATACCACTGTCATCAAATTGCTTTCTATGATAATCTAAGATATGTTCCTTATAATCATTAGCAGTGGGTTGGAATTCTGTCAATAGCCGAATATCAGTGGGGCCATATCTAACCATTAAACAAACGTCACCATGGTATTCAATATTTTCTTGCACTCTGACTCTCCATGGACCATGAATTCTTCTTGCTTGATTTGTTTCTCCATATAATGCCCTATAAAATTCTTCAACAGTTATTTCTTTATTTTGGGACATTACAAAGTTTAATGCATCAGGAACTGTATCAAAACTATACATCTTACCACCGGTACCTGAAGCAGAAACAATATAAGTATATCTTGGATTGATTTTTTTGTATTTAATTTGGAATGGATTTTCTGGAGTCAGGTAATCAACAGTATTCAATATTACATGGCCAATAAATGTATCCAAACCATCATTTGACTCTTGGAATAGTTTAATAATTAAAAGTGGAACTTCATCACTTGTATCAATATGAGTTGTACTGAATACACTTCCTCCCTGTTCGCACGTATCTTTGTTATTATAAAACCTACATCTATATGTATTATAAACTTCATTTGTCAACTTATTTTTGTCTAGTTTGTCAGGAACTACGCCAACCAATTCGCCGCTAATCTTATCCAATAATTTGGCTTCCTTCGAATTCTTTACATATGGAGAAGTTTCATCTGGTAAAACATTTTTGCATAGATTTGAAAGGTAATAAGAACTGAATGTTATTTTTGTAACCAAAATTAAGAATTCATCTTTTATCCTATCAACAGAGTACAAATTATTCTCTTTTATTTGAGTTGAAAGACTAAATGGAATATAGCTTGCATGCAGTTTTGCAGTACTCATATCTATTGGTGCAGGCCTCAATTCTTGAGGAGTCAATTGGTCGGTAACTGAACTTCTATTTTTCATATTAAATCCAAGAATACTTTCCTCAATAATTCTTTTTATTGCTTGGCGAATACTACTCTTAACATCATAATTTCCTTCATTTTCAATCATTTCGTATAATTGTTTTGGTATTCTTGCCCATTGGAAAACTGAATAAAAGTTTAATGATTGATTACTTTTACACAAAATCTTTGAGCTATGTACTACAACTTCTAATTCTCCACTGTCATATCGTTTTTCTAAGTATGATTGACCATTCGAATTTCTTGAGATCATGGAAGTAGAAGCTTTACAATCATTATTTTCAACCTCTTCTTCATTATTCATTATATCTCTGGTTCTTTCATATGCCCTAACACGTCTAAATGCTCTTTCTCTTACAGTATTCCTAATAATTGTTGCCCATAAAGTCATTTGTTGAGGGGTCTCTGCCTTAATCCAGAGTACCCATTCATATTCACAGAATATTGGGTTAACGCTCAATGGCATGTATCCACCATAGTTCGTTATATCACTTAACAATGTTATACTGTTATCCGGTAGTCTAGTGATAGTCGAATCATATACATGAATACCAGCTTTATGTGGGGTTGAAAGAAATGAAAGCGGAACGCCCATGACTAATCTTTGTTCTGGGATGAATACACAGCCTTCAGGAAATTCTGTTGGATTTATAGAAACATTTTCTGCCCATCTGCACAAAGCAGTCCTGTTTTTATATATTGCAATAATAGTAACTGGAACATATCTAACACGATGTGTAAGTCTCGTTACGCGTTCCCCTGGTCTAAATCCATCAGCCAATATTCGATGCCAAATACCTGGTAACTTACGGCTTCTAAATGTGCGTGGATCTTCCGGGAGATAGAATTGAGCAGGTACTGGATCGCTCGCATATAACGGAACTGGCTGAGCATCAATAGCTTCTAATTCTTCGTTTAAAATGCTATCGTTCTCGAATTTGTTTAGAGTATTCAAATCGTTGATTTGTTGATCTGAATTTTCTTGGAACCCTCCAATTTCGTATTCTATATAGTTTCCAACTGATCTTAATGGCAATCCAAGAGTTCCAGCTTTTAATGTATCAAAATTACCAGGGCAGCATTTTACATGGAATTCTTTTTGCGAAATTGGATATTTCAGCTCTTCTTCTACAACTAGTAGCGCAGTATCACCCACTAATTTAAAGTCATCTGATTGATCAATTACTTTTTTTAATGTTACGTCTGTTTTTCTTCTCAATGTGATCATCATTCTAATTTGAACATCTAACATGATGTGTTGTTTTGCTTCTTGCAACTCATCAGATTTTGGCCCCAACTGGGCTATTTCTAAAGCATAATCCAAACCTCTACTTCCATAGAGTGCAGATGTAGTTGGTTTGAAGACAGCATAAAGTCCATTGCTACTGTGTGGTTCATTCATCGTTAACTTTGTGACGTCTACAATTAACTCACCCATTATAACAGAATCTTGGAGTAACCTAGCCAATGAGGAACATCTATCTTCAGTTCCCAATGCACGTCTTATCAATATTTGTAAGCACTTTGGATCAACTCCAAGTTGATTATCATATCTTGGAATATACAGATGAGAACGGAAATCAGCAGAAATTGAATCGTATCTTGTTTGAACTAAGTGAGTCATACAACTAACATCTCCCATAATAACTTCAACAAAGTACAGACCTGGAGTCCAATTTGGATCAAGTTTTACTTGCCCAATATATAATTCAACACAATCTCCATTCTTTTGTCTGATATTTTGATTTGTAGACTGATCAATTGAATAAGAAGAAAGACCCTGAAGACCACCTAAACAAATAGTTTCAGGTGAAATAGGGTTTTCTCCCATAATTGATGTCTCAATGACTGAATCAGCAGAAATATCCAATTGACCAAGTGGTAAATCTTCCAAATTTTCGCTACTTGGATCTAGAAGACCCAAATATTTAAGTATTTGAATTGCTCTTGAATTGCCACTAACACTAGATTTTAAATCAGGAACTGGTTGCTTAAGAATGAATGAATCAGCAGCAATAAACTGAGATCTTTGTCTGGAAAGTCTATCACTGTTGCTCAATTCCTTTAGAGGAATATCAATAGATGCAATAAGTTCATCCGGAACACAATCAATTGGCGACTTAACCCAAAGGTCGACTGTACAAATAGCATCTTCCATAGCTTTGATTCTTGCCTCATTAATCATCTCTTTTGAAGCATTTGATGTCATCAATGGGACATCAACGCAAAAATTCAAGTCATATGTTGGATTAACGCCTACAGCATGAGCAGATGTATAAGATTGATGAAAGGCTGTAATTCTTAGATATGTTTGAACTGTGCTATCCCTTATCTCTAGGTTTCTTTCAACCTGGACTGTTTTAAATGGATCAATAACACTTAGTTCTGGAGGGAGCACTAATCCATCAATTTGCCTTGCGGGTTTTGTGCCTGTAACAGTTGCAGATTTCGTCTGAGATCTTACTGGTGATGATCTTGGAGAATTAAAATCTTTGACATTTGAAATATTTTTTGTGAAAAGGTTTCTTATCGATGCAACTGTAGAGTTTGATGGTTTAATTTGATTTTCAAAGTTTGAAGATCCTGATTCCTTAAGATTATTTTCAATTGTTTCGTTATCAATGTTTGATGCTGCTGTAAATAGTCTCCTAATGCTAGAGATGCTACTTGTCATTGTGCCGTAATCACGTACTATTTCTTCATTTGTTTGGACGTTTGAAACCAAAGATTTGATGGTGTTCAATTTGGTGGTTTGAGAGTTATCACCATAAGTTAAGGCTGCCATTGTGGTTGTCTTCTCATAAGGAGTCATTTCTTGCAATTCATCAGCATAATATTGATAATATTCTGTATAAAGACGAGAGAACCTCTCATTTAAACTGATAGATTTAATGTTGATATTAACTTTCATAACAACTACAGGCGTATCACGGATCAGGAAATCTGGTGAATATGCTGGTTTAAATCCTAATCTTGGACCGCAAATAGCCAACCAGTTACCAGTAGTGATTCTATTTTGTGGGTCTCTCTCTCTTTTCTCCTTATCTGCAATATGAGAGAAGCAAGAATCAGTCATACTGTATACATACTCATCAACGCATTCAGCGATATCATATTCGCTAACTATACTAGGAGCAGAGTATAGTCCCTTTGATGCATATGAGGGCTTTGATGCATTAACAATAATCGATGATATTGAATCTACATCGATAAACATATTCTTATTTCCAACAGATTCCCACTTTTTTGGGGCCCAAATAACCCTGCTTAAATCACTCGAAATCCTAACATTTGCATCCTCCTGGTATGTAGGAATAATTGTATGCTTAGAGTATTTTGATTTAATTGATTGTTCCTTACTATCCAAAATTTTGGAATGGTACTTCTCTATTGATGGGTTGACGTAAAAAACAGTTGGAAAATCACGCCCTTGTTGACCCTGCTTAATTTGTGCTCCTTCAGAAGTAGCAGCAATGGCAGCTGCGTCGCTATCAGTAGTTTCAATGCTCTCAGTAGAAGCTTTCATTTGAGCCTGGCTTTTGCTCTTTTCTCTTCTATATCCTTCTTGGATAAGCTCAATAATTGCTTCTCTTTGTTGGCTAGTTCTAACTAACAATTTGTCGCGGCGATAAAGTCTACCTAGCATAACCTCCCTACCTAACAACTTTAACCCCTCATTGGAATCTTTGTTTTGTACCTTATAGATAGTTTGCCACTTATTGAGGACTCTTGTGGCCTTGAGGTATCTAAGTCTATTAACAAAACACCTTAACATTGTTTCTCTATGCGCCCTGTTCTCTGCCTCATAAACTAATGCTTCCCATGCCGAAGGGACATCTCTCTGAGCAATTCTAGTAATTACATTAGAAATCAATGCTGCTTGGCTTGGATCCAAATTTAAATTGGCAACATGGAAAACTTTTACCCAATCTGCAATTTCCTCTTTCTTATTACTGTACAAGCAAAAGTGTCTTACTTTTGGCTCTTTTGTAACTACAGAGAGCCTGTACTTTGCATCACTATGCACAATATTTCCATCTTCAGAAATAATTTCTATTGGGGTTGCCCATAATGTTTTGTTTGGAGAAGAATCTCTATCTTCAACTTCATATGCTGCACCAACTAAGCTGTAGAATTTTGGTTGGGTTTCCTCATGAGCTGAATGGAAAACAGCCAAATTCGTACCCTTGAAAATGAACCAGCGCGGTGAAAATTTTCCTAACAGTCCAACCTTCTTCATACAGTACTTCCTCTCTAAAAGAACTCTCGCACTGTTATCTTCATCTACCATTAATCTTTGAGAAATTTCTCTGAGTTCATCAGTAGTTTGGCCATTTTTAATATTTGAATACTTAACCTGGCTTTCGGCATTATTCCATGCTGTGCGGTTGTAGTGACTCAAGAGCATTGCCTTAAGTAATGGCATAGTATATGATTTACCTTCAATCTGTCTCTGCTGCATTTCTTCGGAGCTCAACCCATTTCTGTATTCAAGGAGCCAGTCCTTTTTAATTTGTACTGGGTTTTCACCAGAATTGATTTTTATTTCGGTAAATTTAGACTCTCTCGGGCTGGAGTCTTGATTAATTTTTTCTGATTGTAAATTGTCGCTCATAGTTAATAGCTTTAAATATATTTTTTTTTATTTTTAAGTTTGTATATAAATATTAGCTTATACAATATTCAAGTTTACCAGAAATTGAAATTTTTATTGGATTAATAACGAACGCTTTATATCAAACTGCAAAACTCTTAGATCTAGAAATTATTCAAATTTCAAGATTCGCCAAAAGCAATAGATGAAAATTGTTTAAAGCTATTAAAGTTATTAATAGTTTAGAGAATATGTACTGCTTTCTGAAAAATAAGTTGTTAGACTTTTTCACCGGAATTATCCAGAAATATTCAATGTAGTAAGAATCTGGCAATTCACTTTAAAAAGTGTACAATCTCGAATAGCGTAAATTGTATCTCCTCAAAATATGTTTTAATATGAATAAAACGAACAAAAATTCAAATTAAATGGAATATTCCAACTATCCCACGATATGGCGTTAATGGGGTATTATTTATCAATTTATTCGATAAAAAGTGTGGTTAAGTTAGACAAGACAAGAACTGCGTGCATTACATGTCTAAGCCCTTACATCTTTATAGTGTTCTACTAATTCCTTGTTACTGGCACATTCAAATAAATTCAAATTTCTAATAGCTATAGGGCCGTGAAAAATGCAGAAAGAAATTAGATATATCGTAAGCTATGCATTTAAATATATAAATACTAAATCATTTTTTAAAATTTTAGTTAGCAATTGGGAATTATTAGTTTTGGGGGGCGCCATTATACATGCAATTGAATCCAAAAAACACCAATTCAAAAGTTATTTGGAAGCTTTTAAAATTCAACGGGGTTAAAACAGAAATAGGTTAGTATTTTATAGCAATTAAAAAATTCGTTAACTAGCACACGAAAAATAGAGCAATTCAATCCGTGTACACGTTAACTCAAATTTCTAGCAGTTTTATTGCCATCTCTTCCATTTGGTCTAGCGCGCATTCTATTGGCTGTAGGTAAATTTAAGTTAAAATGCCTTGCAATTATCTATCAAAAACTTACAGTAATCTGTAATGACTCTACCTCTTCTTTAAAGAGCTTAGAGTAATCTGTTTGATTCCCCAGAGGAGAAACTACGGCAAATTTTTTTTTTTAAGAAAATTTTATGATTTACTTACCTTGCTGATTCATCATTGGTAGATCAATTTGCGGACCTGAAACTCCTTCAAACCCAATAATAGAAAGGAAAAGATGAACAACCTCTCCACAACAGAGTAATGCAATGAAATAAAATGATAGAGCTGACAAAAATGAGGCGCTTATATTTGGATTTGATTCTATTCCTCTTTGAAGCATTCCCTTAAATGAATAAGAAAGTGGGAAAGGAATATAAACAACTAGAAATCCCGAAAATAATGTGTTGACTAAGTATCCCATCCCTCCATTCAAAATCAGAAACCCAAATTGGTTTTTCATCATATCTGTAAGTGCAGAGTGGTCTAAATTGTTGAAAAATTATGAAGTCATAAGAATTAAGCACGTAAACATACCTGGGTTTGAGAGTGCAGCCAATGGGCTTGGAGATTCTGGAGAGTTATGAAAATATCCACTCTCTAGTTCACAATAAAACAGCTTTCTTTTCAAAAATGAATCTTCTGGAATTAAAAATCTTCTAGACCTTATTAATGCACTCCTATTGAGGTGATTTTGGAACTCTTGATTTCTCAAAGACACGCGTTGAGTGGACATCAAGCAATCATTCAAATTTTTCTCATTCTTAAAAGGCAACCTTTTCTTTTTCTTTTTTTGCGAGGATGTTTGAAGAATTGTTCTTAAAATAACTCCACAAAAAACTAATATGGTAACGGGAATTGTACACCAATATAGTATTTTCTTATCCAGGTACATTACTTGAACCCACTCTATTTTTTTACTTTATCTTAAACTCTTTTGTTATATTCAGCCTCCAGTGCTTTTGGCCCTCATTAGTTACAGAAAACAAAAAAATTCGCGCAATGTTTATTTTACTAGTCTGAGTAACATAAGAAAATATTAAAATTAAAAAAGCACTTAAAGACTCTCTAAAAACCAAAGGTATTAACTAGTGAGTGAATCTAATTAAATCTTTTCCTTTTTGAGCATTTCCTATTATTCTTTCGAGTATTTATGGATCTTTTCTTCCTTGAATTATGATAGCCTTGTTCGTCTTCATCATCATCATCATCATCATCATCATCATCATCATCTTCTTCTTCTTCTTCTTCTTCTTCTTCTTCTTCTTCCTCCTCCTCCTCTCCCTCCTCTTCTTCCTCTTCTCCCTCTTCTTCCTGATCTTCAAAATCCATTTCATAGTTTTCCCCTGAGTTGTGCTGGCCATCCGTACTATCTGACTTTTTATCTTGTGTTTTTGTTTTTTTTTTCTTATTTGGGTTTGAAACTTTATTAGTGCCTCCAAGTTTATCTTGAAAATTATGCTTGGAAATTTTCAGTTTATTTGGTTTTTTATGTTGAGAGCATTTCTTGTAGTAATTTATTGCAGCTTTAGAAATTTCGTTACATCTTTCGGTGATAAATTCTACAGAATAGTGTGAATAATAAAGCGAATTTACCGATGTTATAGAGTTTAATAAATATTTAAAGGATATTGAAACGTCATTGTAAGATTGAACACCCAGTTTGTACATTGCAATTAATAACGCATTGTCCTGTAAATGGCTAAATGATTCAAACTTATTGCTCGTGCTTTTTACTTTAAATGGTAATGAAATGTTTTCAAGAGAAAGTTTTTTAAGTTTATTTTTTTTTATTTGTTCACAAACAATATATTTTATAGCGTTATTTGCATCAGAAAACCAATTCTGAATCTCTTCTGTCATTTTAATTCGACCCATTATTCTCTCGCCTCCTGGAAGCTCCTTATACCTTTTCAAAAATACATTATAATACCTGCTTACTTCTTCAAAACTCTTGTTTTCCATTGAATCAGTGATAGAATGTAAATCTGAACCGTAAAGTTCAGCTGCTCTACAAAAGCGTTGAAAATCACCTTTAGTCCAAGTAGCAAACCCCTGGGAAATAAGTTCCATCATTTCTTGTTTCATTAATTCAGTAAAAACTGTTGGAGTCTGACTATTTTCCAAGTTTTTCTCTTTATTATTCTTTTTTTTATTTCGTTGTCTGGCGCATGGGATATTCATATCCCATGCTCTTCCATCATTGAACATTAGCCTAAGATCAGCAAGCGCTTCTTTGAAATTGCATCTAGGAAGAACGAACCCGGATGAGAAGAGTTCTTTTGCTCTAGAGAAAAGTTTTTTTTTAGGCCAGGAGCTTTTATCAATTGAAACATCCATGTGTTCTTCTGCAACATCTAGAAGACGGATCAGTTGATTTTCGTTCAATTCTTTAAGTTCCGGTGGCACAGAAAAAACATCTTCTAAGCTATCTTCATCAAAACTACTTAATTTTGCGCATACAGAATCATTCAAATTATTCTTCTGTTGGATTTCATTTTCCTTTAAATATTCATTCCATTTTTTCTCGATCTCTTCGAGCTCATCTAAACGTTTTATATTAAAAAATTGGTGATCATATCCCCCACCCACTTGCGCCCTCCATCCAATAAGTTTTGGCTTTGGTTGTTTTTTAACAGATATTGTATTATTTGAAGAGGTCTCAAGCTTCCACTTGGTCTTTCGTTCGCCAAGATCAAACCATGTTATATCTGATTGAATTGTTGGTAGATCCTTGGTTTTTGAATCATCTCCTGATTTTAATTCATCATCTTTACTTTCAGGATGCATTGAAGCTTTAATTCCTCCATCTAGTCTCAGATTTTGAAGATCAAGTTCTGAAGATAGTTTTTTCATTTTTGCATTCATTTCGTTTGTTCTCTCTTGCGCTGCAGCTAAAATTGTATCTATATCTTCATCTGTAACTGAAGAAGAGTCTCTGGTATGATATACTTCTTGCGCACCAAATTGAATCATTTCATGTAGTTCTCTGTTATCTGGAGCAGAATGAGAGGCATTCGAAATTAAACCCTGTTGAATAATCAATGAATCTAGTTTTAGCTTTTTTGCTGCACGTTCAACAATCCTCTCCTCAACCGTCTTTTCTGTGACAAACCTATATACAGTTACTGGTTTTTTTTGCCCTATTCTATGAGCTCTATCCATTGCCTGTAAGTCCATTTGAGGATTAAAATCTGAATCAAATAATATAACTACGTCCGCGGTTGCTAAATTTATGCCTATACCACCAGCTCTTGTTGATAATAAGAAGATAAGTTTTTCGCTCCCTTCTTTATTAAATATATCAATTCTTTCCTGCCTCTCTATTCCAGGTGTTGATCCATCGATCCTACAATAAGGATAGCCACACCAACGAAGATAATCATCAATAATATCAAGCAGTCTAGTCATTTGAGAAAATAGCAATACTCTACTACCTTGAGAAAAAAGTTTTGGAAGTAACTTGTGAAGAAGAACCATTTTTCCGCTTGCCTCAACCATATGAAAGCCTTCAACATATGGGGGCCCTGGCTCAACCCCGTCAAATAGATATGGATGATTGCAAGTTTTCCGAAGTTGCATAAGTAAATTTAGCATCTGAGTTTTATTTGAGCTAGCGCTGTTTAGTACATCTAAATTTCTCGTCAAAAGTTCGGAGTATATTTTTTTCTGGAGCTTTGATAGACCAATATATACATAAAGCTCTCTTTTAGGCGGAAGGTCTCTCTCAACGTCAGCTTTTAGCCTTCTAAGCATAAATGGGCGTAAAATTTGGTGTAATGTTTTGATAACACATTTCTGTTGATCGTCAGATTCTAATTTTGAAAAATCAAACAAAGACTCAAAGTCTTCAGAAGAAGAAAATAAGTTTGGCATTAAGAAATTTAGTAAAGACCATAGTTCTCTCAAGTTATTTTGAAGAGGGGTTCCTGTAATAAGAAGTCTATTTTTTGATTTGAGAAGTCGAACAACCTCAGATAGAAGAGATTTCTCATTTTTTATACGGTGAGCCTCATCAAGAATGCAGTATTTCCAGCTTATTTTCTGTAGCCTCCACTTCTCCTTAATAGCCATTTCAAAAGTAGTTAAGCAAACATTATAATGCAGATTGCCATCATTGTAATCAAAATTCGCAAAGGTTGGTCTCTCTTCAGAATTTTGGCGCAATTCTACATCTTTTTCCTCATCTTCAGCTGGCTCATTTGATTCGTTGCAATATAAAGTGCCAGCGGAAACTTTACTACCTGGGAAAAGCAGTGAAGAAAAAATCTCATCTCTGAGTTGGCGGTCTCCATGAAGCTTCACTACACGTAAAGATGGGCACCATCTTTTCAATTCACAAAACCAATTATCTAGAGTAGACCTAGGTGTTAAAATAATATGAGGCCCTTCAACCTTAAAAGTACTTTTCAGAAATCCCAATATTGATATAGTTTGTAAAGTTTTGCCCAATCCCATTTCATCCGCTAAAATTCCATTAATATTGTGTTTGTAAAGTTGAAACATCCAGTTCAAACCCTCCAATTGGTAGAATTTCATCTTTCCAGTAATACAATCTGGTTGTTCAGCCACCTTTTCTATAGAGTAATTTATCTCTTCATCTTCATTTTGAAAGCTGTCGTCTTCGACTTCTTTAATTAGAATATCATCCTCTTCTTTTTCAGTAATAAAGTGTTGCCTGCAGTTTGATCCTGATTTAGATTTAGACTCTAAATGCTTAGAGTTCTTGGACTCTCCAGATAAAAGGTATGAGTACTGATTTGTTGCCTCTAGCAACTTCTTAAGCTTCATTTCCAATTCACTCTGTTCTAAAATAGTCATCCCTTTTTTATCGTCTTTTAAGATTAAGTTACTATCCAACTGGTCAACAGCGGTCTTTGCGCTAAATCCAACATTTTGAATTTTATTTTCAGTGAAATCCTTATTTGAAACATTCTCTTCCAAACACTTGTTTTTTTTCGAACTTTCAATTTGGCCTTGCAATAAGCCGGGGTTATTAACGTTAATTTCCTCGACAAAATTCGACATACATAAAGCTGGATAAACTAAATAGTTGGAATTCTTTGCTATCAGCAAACTATGTAATAGTTTCAGCCTCTTCTATTCTAATTATCAGTTATTAAGGACTTCGATTTCCAACTATAGGCGGGTTCTTGTCCTAAATTATTTCCTCTTGAGCTTTATTTTCTTTTTTACTTTTTCTTTTTTTTGCCCTACTTCTCGTCGATATTCTACTATTTTTGTTGGAATTGCAAATTTTATCCTTAAATTTTCGATTGCCTTAAATGCAGGAATCAAGAACCTTGGTATATACCTACTAATGAAATTTTTAATACTATTTTTTTTTATCCATCTCGAATATCTGAATGATTCATTACTCCCGAATGATAATGGAGTGGATTTTTTAATTTCTGAATCATTTGTTTCTTTTCCATCGGTAGACTGAGATTTATTTATAGTTTGACCCAATATACTCTCATAACTTTGGATTTCAACTTCGCCAGCAGTTTCTTGAACATTTAAATCAAATATTTCGCAACATTCAATGTTTTCATTTAGCGAATCTTTTCTGATATGTTTCTTTGTTTTTTCCTCCTCAAGCTTTGACCTTCTATTATTTTTTTTGCACAACTTTTGAGACTTCTTTACCTTTTCTCTATAATTACTTTTAGGTAATATTGACTTTATAAATTTAGCTTCTGTATCTTCTGGTAGTTTAGATAACTTTGTTGGAGATGGAGAAAATGAAAAATCATTGACTGAAATCGCCTTCAAAGTCTCGCCAAGTTCTGTAAGCAAAGATGAATTAGGATATTCTTCAAAATATTTTTCTTCAATCTAAAAGTTTTATCATTTTAATAATTAAAATAAACGCGTCAACTAAATTTTTTTGACTTACCTTAGCATTATTCGAAATACTTACTCTTGAAGCAAGTCTAAGAGTGTGCTTAAGAGTAATTGGATTTATTGGTGAAGGAGATGGTTCATCTGGATCTTCTAGAGACATTGGTGAGTTGTTTCCTGCCTGATTACTAGTTTCAATTATCATTCCTGTTATTTTTGACTTAATATGAGTCATATTATTACAAATGCCTCTTTTTCTGTACGAGTAATAATAATCACTAATTATCCAAATAATTTACTTACTCATTTTCGCTTGTTTCTTTAAGTCTTTTTTTATTTAGAAATCCCATGAATGAGGTTCTTAGTAACAATTTTCAATTTTACATGTAATATAGTTGAAAAATCAGTCCGCATGCAAACAATACAGGCGCTTATGAGGGAAATTTTTAATATTCGAAGTCTTGAAATATAATTTAACAAATTTTTCCTTACATTCGCACATGCTAACATATTTTATTTAAGTTAAAAATCATGGATAAATTAATGGTATGGAGTGATGAGGAAACTGAGAAGATATTCCAATTGGTTGTTAAATTGCTTAACGGTTGTGAAACCCGAAATAAAATAATGGAGAGAGTTCAAAAAAGGACGGGGACAAGATGCAGCTCCTACCATCAAGATTCAAGTTGTAATTCAAAGATTGAAGGCTTTATTGGGATAAAAAATTTTAGTAGATCAAAAGAAGACAAAATTGGGAACTTGATCGATAAATATTTGAAAAAAAACTTTATTTATATGTTATTACCTATGATAATCAAAAAGGCATTTCTTGCATACAATTCTCTCAAGGAAATATGTACTGGAAAATCGAATAATATTTACAAAGAGAATGAATTAGATATTTCGGAGTACAACCTGATGATTACGGTATTTTCAGAATCAATTATTTACTACTGTGTTGATAAAATTATGGATGAAGTGAAAAACAATTACAGCTCTAAAACTTGCGATATTTCTAGGTGGGCATCTCCATATATAATTAAAGATATAGTGAATATCATTGACAATCAAATGTTATATGAACTTAATGAATTTGGAATAACTATGAAATCGACTTGGTTCGGTGAAGAGATGAGAAATAAAATTAACAAAGCTTTAATTAAGATGGATTATCAAGGTTTATTGACCAATAATTCAGTTTCAAAATCCAGTTTTAGTTCAAATTTCAGATATGCTGTATTAGAAAGCGACGAGATTCAAGATGAAATGCTTGTTTATTTTAACGCAATAGAATATCTTCCAAACGAGCTGAATGCCAAGCTTGGGAGAAATCTAAATATCTTATCAAAATCTATTTATATTTTATCAATAGAGCCTGCAAATACCGGGTTTATTATAGGAAAAGATTCAGAATCTTTTATTCCAGGGAGTAAAATAGGAATAATTTACTTCTCCTGTAAAGAAAAAATAAAAATTAATTGCCAAAACAACAAAACAAAAAAATCAGTAGAACTTGAATTATCTGACGATAAGCTGGTAATAGCTGATTTAAATAAAAATAAGTACACTTTTCGCAATTTTGAGTCAGAATTAGTTACCTACTGCATACTAACATACATATTTGGCCCTGAATAACCTAGTAAGTTTCAGAAGTCTTTTCTTCTAATATAGCAATATCCCTTTCTGTATTTTCAATATTTTCCTTAATATTTTCAATCCTTCTTTTAATGAAATAAAGCTGAGCAGGGCACCTCACCATTTTTTCTATTGAGCTGAGGTTATCAGGTTTGCTTTCATTTTCAGAAGAACCGTTTATATTTAATAGTTTTACATCTCTTTTTAACTGGCTTTCGAGCATAGCCAGTTTTTTTCTCTTTAATCTCAGAAGCAGTAATATATCAGACTTTTTAAAATCATCGTTTAGTTTTGTATTATCGTCAAAGTGGCAATCAAAGCCATCTGGAGTAAAACAAATTTTATCATTTTTTAAATTTTGTCTATATTTTGAATCTGGGAGCTTCGGAGTCACGCAATCTTCTCGAAATAAAATAGGTGTATCTACAAAGTTAGTTAATTCAAACTTTTCTTTTTCAGAATTTATTAAACCTTTTAAAAAATATGGCTCATTTGTATCTTCAAATATTGAGTTTATTAAAAAATCATCCCTCCTATTCCTACTTATATCCATGCTACTCGTTTTTGTGGGGGTAATGCATGCTAATGCGCTTCCGCTTTCATGCGCATTTATCTTAGTGGATTCAAAATCAAGAAATTGTTGTTGTCTTGATAAGCTTTTACAATTTGGATCCAAATTTATTTGATTTGCTCCACTTTTAATTTCCCTGACATATTCAGAAGAATTAGAAGAACAACATTTAAATTCGCAGTTTTGTATTAAACATTCCTTAGAAACTATTAAAAAAGACTCACTTTCAGCAATATCAAATTCTTCAACTATATGGAATCCTGAATATTCGTCATAAACAACTCTCGTAAACTCTTCGAAATTGTCCCTTGAAAAGGACCCAACTTTTAGTCGAACTAGCCTTATTCCATTTCTAATTAATTCAAAAATCACGTTCATCCACTTTTTTCTCGAAACAAAAAGCCATTTCAATCAGTAGAAATCATTTCAAGGATTAATAAGGCATCAAAGAATTAATTCGGTGCATATATAAAAGCTATCTATTTTTTCTTTGTGTAAATTTATTATTGGCATTATTGACAATAATTTTCATGTGGACAAATCTGGAATTAGTGTAAAGTTATATGTCTATTAAAATTAAAAGGCCATTTAATCCACTTAAAAGGTCAACAAAAAAATCAAAGGATTCGACAAACAAAATTAGAGAAAACCCTTTACGTTTCCTGTAATTATCTATTGTGGGGTAATACAAATAGATTTAAAATGTCCTGTTCGAACAATGATAAAACTTATCAAGAGGACGATTATTTAATAATATTGCACAAAGATGAATGTAGCAATGATAGGGAATTTGAAGAGGCTATTAAACTAAACTTGGGTAGTTACTATTATATATATCAAAGAACTGAGTTTATTGATGATTCAGAAAATTATCATCGATTTCCTTCGCAAATTTTATTGAAAAGGATTAATTTACTTAAAACTTATATAAAAACATCCAACTTGAACATACCATTAAACTTGAATCGGCTTAAAGAAATGATAAATGAGTTTTTATCTTTGGACGTCGACTTTCTTCAGAAAATAGGTTCAATTAATAAAGAAATAGAGAATTTGAAAATTTTTATAACTTCAAACTTCGAAAATAATATTAAAAAGTTTGGTCCTAACATAGAGTATAAGAAAAAAATCCAAAAGTCAATCGACTTTATTTATTGGTTATTGAAAAAAAAAACAGACTTTCATTGTTCTGAAAGTGAAACTGAAGAATTTTTTAATTTAAATAAGGTTAAGAGTGAGTCCAAAGTCAATGATGGATTTAAAGGTTCATCTCAAATAGAATCTGAAGTTAGCTTTGAGCAAAAGATCCATGATATCAGCAGCAATAACAAGATTATTGAATTAGCTGCATCTAAAAAGACTCAAGATTATCAAGGCAACACTAGCCCGGATAAAGAAATGAATCACTTCGATCTAAACGATAATTCTTCCCTAAGATCAGCAATCGGAGGTGAACAAATTATGAATGGAACTGAAAATGACTCCAGTGACAATAGCAATATAGATGATGTTGACTCAGATATTTCTCAGAAGTCTGAACCAATTATCAATAAAAATAGAATGCATAAACTATACAGAAGAGCAGGAACGGTTATTAATGGAAATAATTCATCTATTATTTCAGACGCAAAACTTGATAAAGACAAATATTTGAAGTTAATTGAAAGCTACAAAGGACTCACAAAATCTACTGAAATCAAAGAAAATATTAGTGCAAACCAAACCTAATTCTGAATATCTGAGAAAATCTATGAGAAATAAATATTTTCCATATTTAGTTCATCCTTCCAAGGCAATTGCTTGCACCGCAATGGCATATAATTTTCTCTGAAGCCTCCTCAACATTGAACTGATAGTCATAAGTAATCTCTTCATCCTTATTAATTGTTTTTTTGGAGAATATTACAATATGCTTGTTTTGCGAATCAATACTTATAACTTTACAAATTGAATTTGGATCACAGCAATGATTCATAAATCTGGCATGATTTCCAATATTAGTCGCATCTATTACGCTGGATTCATCTAGCCTAAACATATAGCATGACCCATCCCGATTTCCGTTTGACTTATAAAGACTTTCTCTTTTATCTGCAACGCTATTACGTATTAGCTCGCCAACATATTCAATAATTGGCTCTCCTGTTTTAATCAGTTCTTTTGCAAAGAGCCCAAATCCATGAATACTTGATTTCTTGATATTTAAGCGTTTATCATAAGGAAGTGAGTCTAAATATCTATATAACTTTGTGGGACCCATATCCTCCAGCAGAATCTTATTTCTTTTAGATGACTCTTGGAAACTTTGGTGAATAGAATTCATCAATTCCACGTTATCAGGATCTTTATTATTGCCTGCATGTATGATAGTAAATAAATCCTCGTTTATTCTGCCTCCTTTCATTTCATTTCTTCCAAGTTTACAGTATTCAAATTCGAATCCTTTATACTTTGACAACTTGTCAGGGTAAGGATATTGCCTGTGACTAGTCCATAACTCAGGATGCATTATATCAGCGAATATCTTCCTATAGTAAAATACAGAAATGAGCTTTTTTATACTGAATCTGTCTATTTTACGTTTGACCAAACTGTAAATGAATTCCTCTCTAAACCCAAAGAATATTTGTGATCTTGCATCACAATCACTTACGAATTGCATTTTTTTTGTGTTAGAGTAGTCCAAGTAAGAATTACTTGATAAATAATTTGGATAAATAATGCATTCAAATGTACTACGGCTTACATCTTTAAGAGATTCTGAGCATAGTAATTCAGAAAAACTGTTAAATAAATTTTTCAAATTTATATCTCTAAGCAATGGAATGCCGAATAATTTATGGCAAATTCCATTAATGTAAATTTTACTCCAGAATTCATCATCTTTAAAATCATTTGTAATCAACCATTCATTCACTTTCTTCATTTCGAAATGGGTAGTTGGGATCCAATCTATTTGAAATCTGACGCTTCCATTAATCTCAAATGTTGAACAGAGATATAAAGAAAGAGCATTGTCGATTTCAAATATATTATTTATTATTCTGCAACTCTTCCAAATTCGAAGTGCCCTATAGTTAACAAGGAAAATCATTATTTCTTTCCCATCTACGAAATCCTTATTTTCAATAATTACACCTGGGTCCAATAAAATAATTGAATTATTGACTATATTTGATTCAAATTTTAAATCGCTATATTGAATAGAATCACGGATTCTTTTTAATTTCTGAATTAGGGTCTTTATCTTTGAGTTATATTTTTTCTTTGTACTAAAAACAGTAATTATCTTTTCTATAAACGAATCAATAATTGTGTTTTTATTAACTATTTGTAATCTCTCTTGAAATTCAAAATTATTTACAATTTTAATATCGACCAATAACATACTAACAAATGTATTTAAGATTCCGCCAGTTAATCCCTCTGAAAAACTAGTTTCTGGCTCAATTATTGTTTTGTAGATTCCCCAGCACTCATTACACCAAACTCTTCTATATTTTAATCTAATATGAATCATCGATTCCTTATCTGTACTAATACTCAAATCTAAATTACTATTGCTTTCCTCTCGAAATATATTATTAAATTGGTAACTGGAATAATATTCAAAATTATTCTTTTGAAAACCTTTAAAAATACAATCAATATGATAATATTTAAAACATTTATCATTTCCAGAACATTTGATGGTAGCACCCGAATTCCCACAGAAGAAACATTTAAGAGCGTTTAAATCGTTCAATGTTATTATAATGTCATTGATATCTACGTGAATTGGTTTCCTGAGAATTGGCCAAGAAATACTTCCGAAAGTGGGGTACTTAGGTGAATAAATCTCACTTTTTTTTTTATTTGTTTCAAACTTTGACTCATAACCCATATCTAAATTATTTAAAATTGGTTCTAAAACAAATGGGAGAGACCATAATACGCATTCTTTGTGTAGAGCAACATTTTCAAGAACATTAATCAACTGATCCCCAAGTAATAAGTTTTGGCTCCTTCCACAATATTTACATCTATTAGAATCGACACCGCTGAAATTATCATCTATTTTGCTTAATTTGCTTAGAATGAAGCTATAAATTAATACAAAAAATGATAATTTAGGTAATTTAAATTCTTGTTTGTCCATTTCTATTTGGTCTTTTATTAGAGTTAATCCTTGCGTTATTTCATCCTTCAAAGCTTTATGTTTAGTAACTAAAATAGAATTTCTTTGCGAGTTTTGGTAATTCAATACATATTCTTTAAAAGAATCATTAATTTCAAGGTACATTTTTGTATCAATTATAGCTTGGTAATTCATCAAGTTTAAGTTCCCTAATCCAAACATCTGAAAATTACTTGCTGGAAATAATAAATTTGAATATAATCCTAGAAAAGACAAGTAATCTGGATCGTACAGATTATTTTTAATCAATTTATTTTGGTTAGTTTTACTATTCAAGTCGTTAGAAAGGACCATCTTTTCAATAGAGGCAATAATTACGGATATAGTGTTGTTTTGAATCAAATCATCCAAGCTTACATTATTTTGTTTGTAAAAGTGTTGAAGATAGTCTTTTCTCAAGTTGGAAAAATCAAATAAGCCATTTTGGTGGATATAAAACAGAAACCATTGTAATAAAGAAGATTGTAAAGTCTGTTTTATTATTCTTGCAAAATATACAGAATTGAAATACTTATTAATTATGTCGCTTCTAATATTTTCTTTATCAATTTCTAAGTACAATTCATACTTCTTTATAACTGAGATTGATTGATCAAGAAAAGGGCTCAAAATGACTCTTAGAAGTAGATCAACGTCCTTAGATAAAGTTACTCTGAATTGTGATGCAGAAATCAATGTATTTAAAATCAAAGGAAAATTACTGTTTGGATATGTTGGTTCTTTCAAGCTTTCTTGTGCCATTGTAATAATGTTTGCTTGTGGTAATTCAACATTTTTCTTATAGTATTGATTTTTTGAAATCTTATTTGACAATTTATTACAGTTATTACAAATGTAATTGAGGGAAACCGAACAAATAGCGTTATCATTCGCAATTTCAACTAGATCCTCAAAATCTTTGCAATAAAAGCGATCAGAGCATAAATTACAAATGATAATATTTTCTTCTTTGAAAGACATATCAAAAGGCTTCAACTCTACCCTTGAAATTGTCTCTAAAATTTTATTTATTTCTCTTTCTTTTGTTCCCTCACTAAAATATATTTCTGAAAAATCTTTTGTAATGATTTCGTCAATCAACTTTTGGAACTCTACCACCTTAGTAAATAAGAATCTGTTGTATTCATTTGCGTACTTCTGCATAAACAGATTCGAATGTAAATATCTCTTTGCTTCAAAGCATTCTGTGCATAAATAAATCTCATTGATCAAATATTGATAATACCCTTTGCCAAAAACTGCTGTAAGCGGAGAATTAATCAAAACTTTAGATTTGTTTGGAGATGCAGTGGAAGAAATAATTTTCCAAAGACAGATATAATCCCTATTATCTTTCAAATTTCCGGATAAATTAGCAAAATTATACCCACCTTCATTTCTTTTCTTATTCCTTGAAGGTATGTCTGAATATTTTGATTGCTCTATAAACCTCTCATAATCCTGCCAAATACATGTATAATGTACTCTTTTATTGCATGTATAACATGAAATAACTGGTATACTTGAATCAGCCATTAGCTCAGAACAAATATGACAAGCTGTACATGAGTTGCAAACAAATGAACCATTTACTACTTCTGAACACTTAGAGTGGATATTTACTCCGCATTTTAAGCAATGAAGGAGTTCATCACTTTTTTGTTGGCAAATTGTGCACTTCTTAAATTCAGCAAAGAGCTTTCCAAATACTGAATTCAGATTATTATCGCCCTTTAAGCATGAAAATTGCTTTCTGGATATTGTATTTCTCAAGTTACCGCTAATATCTAAGTTCAGCTTTGTATGATTTAACACAGCTTCGGCTAGATCAATAGCGAGCTCATTTTCAACGTTGTTCTCACATGATAAATTGTTAGCTCTATAATCTTGGGAAAGCTTAACATTTATATTTGAATTTGTATTTTCAAATATTTCATCGCCTATTTTACTTCTAAGATCATTAGTATCTATTTGTTCTACCAAAATTGACATCGAAGATTCCTCTTTTTTTATAACGTTGAAAAATCTCAACAATAAATTTTCCCCAAATAAGAGCTTAAATAAATGGGTTATTTTCTTTAAAATATTTGCTGCAAGTTTGAAAATCCTATGGTTAGGCATATGAGATATTTGGGCATTGTATATTATTCTGAATATATCCCTAATAAATGAATATTCATCTGAATCATACTTTTTACTTTCTAAATTGTTTGTGACCGTCATAATATCCATTGGAATTTTTACCACTTTCCAATAATTTTGGTATGAAGGAAGAGGAGTTGAGGCAAAGTCTTTGTTTTTGTCCAAACAAATAAAATGATCCAGAATCCTTTGATATTTAACTGAGTTATCATTGCTTCTACATGCTGGACAGTTATAAAGGTTTTTAACATTTGAATAGAATTCTATTGGCTCATTTAAATCCTTATCGCAATCATAGTGGACCCAAAACTTGCAAATGTCGCATTGGAGCCATTCTCCTTCCCATGAAGATGTCCATATTTTTCTGCAAATTGAACAGAATTGCCCCCTTTCAAAACCTTTACAGCACCTAATACAGCTCGAAAAGGTTGAGTCCCAAGAAGCATAATCCATGAAACCATTATCTCTATATCCGCAGTGTATACACTTACAACAATTGGAACAATTGAAATTATTTCCACCAAATAACAATGGTGGAACAAAAGAATTTCCGCAGCTACCATGGTAACAAATCCCACAAGTTCCACAAACAACAAATTCCTCCAACTTTGTAGGAATTTGTGAATATACCAACGATCTATTTGGTAATTCGTTTGGTTTAAGAATCACCGGAATGCGCAATAGTGGCTCTTTACAATAAATACAGGGTATACAGTCCTTACATCTATATTTGTACTCATTTGTTTTTAGCTGCTCGTCTTTTGCATCGTCTATAGATATTTGAATAGGATTATTTTCATCTTTTGTGAAATCAGTTTTTTCCAATTCCATAGTTTCAATAAAAGATGATTCGGAATTATATTCGCCCTTATTAAAAACCGATTTTGAATCAATATCATCAATTAAATCACTTTTTTGAACACTAGGCTCGTTTCTCGAACAAATTTTTGAAGGTGTCGATTCCAATGATGTGATTGTACTTGAATAGTCTTCTTCCTTATATGACTGTGTGAGCATAATTGACTTATTTCTTTTGTTATATCTGTAATTCCTGCACAAAAGCTTAACTTGATGATCACCAATTATAGAACCCATTTTATCGGGCAATTTGGAGAGTAATTTTCTTATACCAGTATGAGACATATTATAATTTTCCAAAATGATTTTTTTTACTTCATTTGGCAGAGCTCTCTCCAGTTCTTCTACGTCAACGAGATCATATGGAAGTTGCCCATCATTAAAACACTTGTTATATAAACTTAAATTTCCTTCAGAATCGTGAGATACATTATAATTACGCTTCCAAAGTCTTTTTCTTTCACGGATATATTGGTTATGCTCATTTGCAATTAATAACAATTCCAAGTTATTTGGGGAGTTGTATTGTCTCAATGTAGTAATATCTGAATCTTTTAGATCCTGTATACTTGTATTGCTCATATTTACACAATTTTGATGAAACTTCCTGGAACAAAGCTCACATGAGTAAATTACTTCTTCCTCAACTATTGGTAATTTACATCTTGTGCAGACTTCGCTGGAAAATTTTTCAGATTTAGTTAGTTCCGCTTTGTCTTGAAATGAAATAGAAGAGATATCTTTTAAAGGAAGACTCCCATATAATTTCATAGTTATTGGATTTGGATCAAACCAGCCTCTATCAATTGCAAAAGGTGAAAGTACAAGATTTCTTATATCAGTATTTGCTGGGGGAGAATTATTTTGAGTAGCCAAGTATTTCCATTCATGTTTGGGAGTATTGTTAATGTTTCTGAATGAATTTATTGAAGGTGAAAGCAAAAAGTGTATAAAGAATAACTTAAATTTTGGATCCCAAAATTTAATTATTCCCTCCACCCAGTTGAATGCATTAGGAGAGTTGTTTTTTAATTCCTTCGTTTTTTGTCTGGATACAGCAACTCTACATCTATAACCTACATATTTAAACCCATCCTTTAAATTTTTTATCTCTATTGTATTCAGTTTAACTAATTCAGTTTCATTATTGTCATCGGCTTGAACAAAAACATTCATGCAGCTTTCATTTTTCCTTGATCTTGACTGAACCCTTCTTTTAGATTGCAAATTAGAATTCTTGCTTGATGAGGAATGAGAGCATCTTCTCTTTTTATTCTCTCCAACAAGTTCCCCGTCTCTAAAATTAGTATTGGCACCCTTTCTCTTTGAATTCCTAGCACTTTCTACCGTCATTTATTCTACGACGGTATTCTTTGGTTATGCTGCAAATACTGTGTGATAAACAGGTGCGCCTTTTCTACATCGTTTGAAACTTTTAAATATGTTTATTTAATTCTCTATTTACTCACAGCACTGTTATCTACTCGTTAATATGTATTTTATCCAAACTAATAGGCGCCACATTTCAATTTGACAGACTTGAAAATTACTATTTTTGTTGCTTGAGTTTATTCCTAAATTCTTGTAGTTTAATAATAATCGATGAATGAAGTGGCTAATTTATTTAAAGTTAAACTTGGAGACCTAAATAAAGAGGAATTTATTCGAGATGAAACAAAATATAACTTCTCTTTTATTAAATCGATCAAAGTCTCAAATGTTGGAATATTGGAACTCTACCAGCACCAAAAGGGAGTCATTGTAGCATTCATGAAGACTTTTACTATTTGTGGGCCATCTTTTACTCACTGTAAATTAAGTTTTACAACTGTGCCAAACAACAATAAAGGGATACCGCATGCGCTAGAGCATGTCATTTTTAATGGTAGCAAACGCTTTCCATATAATGATAGCATTGATAAGATCTCTAACAGACTGTGTTGTCCATACACAAATGCTTTCACTATAGATGATTCGACTACATTTGAATTTGAATGTACAACAGAATGGAGCCTTTTACGAATGTTGGAAGTTTGGCTAGATCATTTATTTCATCCAATTTTGTCGGAAGAATCATTTCTTACAGAGATCGTACATTTAAATGAAAATGCAGAGTACCATGGAGTAGTTTATTCAGAAGTTTCTTCTTTCGAGAGAAACTATGATGAGGTTGTCACAACTCTTTCTAAGTTTCATACTTTATGTGAGAGCCCTACTGAGAAAAAAAAAATCAAGCTTCACTCTACATGGGAGCTTTACGATGAAATCACTGAAAAATATGATGGAAGCCAATCTAGTGTATTTTCATGCACTGGTCGAACAACTGGACTTCAAAAACTTTCATTAGATGAACTAAAGGAATTTCATGCAAACTTTTATAGTTTGGATAATATGTTAATCTTCATACATGGGAATGAAAGTATTAATATAAATAATATTTTTGGAACAATTGGGAAATTTATTAGCGAAGCAGAACTTGTTAATGATCATAAAACCTGTAAGAAAATTCGAATTTCAGATTCCCCAATAAACCAAAGACCATTAAATAAAAAGCTTTGTTTTAATGAAAATTTAAAAGAACAATCTTTTCCATGGCATCTAGAGATCCCATTCCCTAGCGAAGAAGAGGATTTAAGTACCATTAGTTTTTCATGGAGATTTGGAGCATTTTCGAACTTTAAAGAAATGTTATCAATTACCGTATTATTGCATTATTTATGTATTGGAAACGACTCCCCATTGATGAAAGAACTCGTAGAAGGTAAATCTTACTGCTCAGATGTAGACATGTCAAATGTTTGCGAAAAAAATAGGTACCACCAAATTTTACTTCATGGGGTAGAAACAACAAAGATTAATAAGATAGTGGATTTATTTAAGAGAATAATTTCTGAATTCCACAATGGTGAACGAAGTTTTGATATTAATGACTTAAAATGTAAGATAGAAGGTCTATACTACGGACACCTTGTTTCATTGGAAAATAAGACAATTGATACAGTATTTAACCAGCTATCTGGTTTTATTAACTATGGAATTAATAATATGGATGATCTCACCGAATACTGTAATCTGCATTTTATTCTCAAAAAATTACTTTCAGAGGGATTAGAATATTGGAAAACGCTTTTTAACAAAGCCTTTTGTTTACAAAAAATGAACATACTTGAATTTGTTCCAAGCAAAAAATTATCAAAAGAAATGACAAAGAGATTCAAGGAAGAAAGAAAAGAAAGAATAAGTAAGAAAGGTAAACGTTTTTTTCAGATTTGTAAGGCGAAGTTGGAGGAGTCCATAATAAATAATAAAAAACGTGCTATTAGTCTCGAAATACTTAATAATTTTAATATATCTTTCGATTTAAACTGTATTGGTCTTAATAAAGCAAATATTACCACAAATGTGAATTACTCAGAAGCCAAACTAGCAGAGATTAATGAAGGGAGCGACATAATATTTAAAAAGTTAAATATGGACCATGACTTAGAATCACAAACAATAGATAATTGTTTGTACTTTTTTTTAGAAAACTCAAATACTGAGTTTGTACACGCACAACTGAGGATTAATTTGAACGAAAATCTATCTAACACTGAAAAACTACTTTCATCCCTTCTAGTAGAATTATTATTTCAAACATCTGTTAAAGTTATAAATTTAATTGGCCCACAAATTTCTGAAAAATATTCAAAATTGAGAGAGTCAAAAGTCTTCCTACCTGATGTTAATTGGTCAGACGGAGAACTAATTAACTTCGATGATTTTGATAAACTTTTAAATACTTTTTGTATCGATTACTATGCAGAATTCAGCGATGGATGGATTTTGGATTCTAATACAATTCCAAACCAAATTAAAGTAAATTGGACAACCCCAATAGAATATACTGAGTTTTCCTCAATATTAATTATGAGTGGAATTTGTGGCATGAGATTGAATGCTGAAAGAATTTCTACAATAGCCAGAACTATCAAAGGAACAATCAGCGAACTAAAATTGAGTGAAGAAGGTTTAATTACTTCTGTTTCGAACTCTCTTTGTTTCTGCGATCAATCAATTTTTAATATTTCAAATATTCCAAACTTTGATCATATTTCCAAAAGATTGATAAAAGAACCAAAAAATTACTTGGTTGAACTAGAAAGGCTTCATTCAGTTCTTATTAGACCATTCGCTCTTGGGAAATCAGAAGTTATTCCAGCTAGTAACACAAAGTTTTCGTTATTTGTTATTGGAAAAGAGGAGGCCAACAAAATAAATTTATTTAAATATTTTTCTATCAATAAAAACTACAAAAGCCAATACTTAATTAATAACCAAATACAGAACACCCCCAACATAAATTTACTTCCATGGGAAATACTTTCAAGAGCACTCCCATTGGATCTAGGTATAGACTTTAATTCAAACAGCTCACAAAAATTTAGAATACCTGAAAAATATGGCTATTCAATTTACCTAAAGGTTCCAAGCTCAAATACAGCGTGCTTTATTCAGTCAATCAATTTAAATACATTTGGTACTTTCTTCCCAAAAGGATCTCATTTTTTCAATCCAGATGTTCCAGCTCTTCTCGTACTTTCAAACTATCTTTGGGATCCTTGCTCACTACTCTTTGATTCAATTAGGGGCAGTGGTTTAGCATATAGTGGAAGTTTGGATCTTTGTATGACTACTGGTCAGTTTTCAAATTGTGTGTATGAATCAACATCAATTGGTCAGTCTTTAATCAAGACTTGGGAAATTTTCAGAGAGTTATCAATGGATGAAAATGAGGTTTATGAAGAGATTAAGAAAACTAACAAATTACCTAATTACTATGAAAGCTTTTATAACAGTCTAGATCTTGATGAAGCAAAAAGGATCGCTGCTTATAAATTTATTTCAAAGCACAAAAAATTCAATTCTTGGGCAAAACAGCTAAATTTTGATCTTAATGTTGGTATTTCTCCAAAGTTTGACAGTTTTATTATAAAGAAAATATCTGAAGTTACAGTTGAAGATATAAAAAGAGTTTCAATCAAGTACCTTAAACATTTCTTACCTAATACCACAAATATGATGCCTTCAAGTTGCATAGCTCTTTGCGGTGGAGAAAATTCTGCTATTGATGCAATGGAAGTTCTAAAAGATTACCCAAATTTTAGATTTAGTGTCATTTCATACTCTGAATTTTTAAAAGAAACACTAAAAAATGTTGAAATTTAGGCGGTATGTGGGGAATATGCAGTTTTCCAATCTAACAAATTTTCTAACTTCATTCTAAACATAAAAATTCAAAATATATCGACAACTTCATCACTAATTAATTTTGTTAATCTTTCAGAAATATATGTTTGCTTTTTGATTTGATTAGTGAAGTAGTTGTAATAATTATATTAAATCTAGGAAATGAATTTGAATTTGTTTTTGGATCATTTATAAAAATGAGACCTTACAAGCCAATATATAAGTTATGTATTGTTGGTGCAGGCCCATCAGGTTGTTACTTGGCCAAATATTTGCTGGCAAGATCAAAAAAGGAAAACATTGCAATCAAAATAGATTTATTAGATTCCTTAGATAAACCATTTGGGCTACTCAGATATGGAATTGCACCAGATAGACATGATCTAAAAAAATCGATTTCTAGTATTGATAACTCTCTTTTTAAAAAATATTCTGATGATATTAAATTCTATGGAAATGTGACTTTGGGATATGATGTTAAATTAGAAGAATTAAAGAGGAAATACGATGTAGTGGTTTTAGCAGTTGGTGGATTACAAAGTTTCCATACTCTTCCAGTGAAATATATGAATAATGAATTACAGAATAAAATTATAGGAGGAGTATTTTCTTCTAGAGATTGGGTGTTTTATTATAATAGCCACCCAATGTTTAAAAAAATGCTATATCCAACAAAAAATGAACACTCTAATTCGATCAATAATAAACTTATTGATAATGAGAGAATTGATATGGATATAGAGTTGAATTACCTTAAAAAAAAAAACAATCAATTTTTTGAATATAAGAGTCCTTTATCTTCTACTGAAATTAGCGTCCCATTTAAAAACGAAAATGAAGACTTTAAATATGGATATGGTTCTGATATACTTAGAAATTATATATTAAACTCCAGTGAGAGGAATGCGGTTATCATTGGAAATGGCAATGTTTCATTGGATATTACTAGACTTTTATCTTTCTATACCCATGAACAACTTTCAAAAAACAAATATTTGAATCCTGATTATTTAAATTTAATTGACACATCATCTAAATATTCAAACTCCGATATCTATCGACCTTTGTTCAAAAACATATTTATTATTGGACGGAGAGGTTGGATTCAAAATTCCTTTAAATATCCATTATTAAAGGAATTTATTGATAAGTCTAGGAAATCAAAATACAATTCTACTAATGGAATGAATATCAGAGTAATGATGTCTCAAGAAGATTTTGAGCTTTCACAGGACCGAACTAGCTTATTCGAATTAGAAAGAAGCGGACCAGAAATAAAAAGAAGATTTTTGAAAATGAAGTCTATATTTCAGGAAATGGTTAATAATCACCAAGAATACATAGCCAATAATGATAACATATTCCATAATGATAAAACAATAAACATACATTTTAAAAACCTCTTCTCTACTGTAAATATTAAAACTGAAGAAGTCAATATTCCAGAGAATAATGTGAAAAAAAAATCAATCCCGTTTATCAAAGGAATAGAATTAGCGAGAAATATTCGTGATTCTAAACCAATTACTGATAAAACAAAGTTAAATGAGAAGGAGAAATATTATTTACCTTGCCAATTATTGATCACATCATTGGGATTCAAACCAAAATATGATTATATTTTTAATGGAAATAAAGATTATTCATTTGAAAATAATTGTTTTCCCTGTCCTATTTTTAAAACTGGTTGGATGGAAACTAATAGTAAAGGAGATCTTAATATTGCGCTTCAAAAATCACTCACACTTGGTAATGAAATATTAAGTTTGCTAAAAAAAATGCCTCCTAAGAATGTTGAAGCTTAGCATCCTATATTTTTTATATGACCATCTGGTCTAATTTCAAAAAATAAATTATCTAAATCTTTTAAATTTAGTTCTCGATAATTTTTTATTATAGAATTTTTGTTTATATTATTCAATTTCTCCAAATATTTTTCTCTAACCTGCTTTGAGGTCCAAATTTTATTAATTTTTCCAGTTGGCAAAATTTCTAGATTTGTGTAAATTTTTGATTGACTTTGATTGATTTCATTTTTTAACGTCCAAAATACAACAACGTGATTCGGAAAAGTTTTTCTAACTTTATCGAGACTAATTTTTTAGTCAAATAATTTTTGTGTAATACTTTTTTTTGCTTACCTTTTTTCACTAAACATCAGTATTACATTCTTTGGCTCTCTTTCTGAAAATACAATTGGAATGTCTACTGTTGAGATTCTGAATATTTTATCTAGGCTTTGAAAATAAACATATTCATGAGGGATTCTCATTCCTAGTAAAGTATTTGGGGAATAATTAAACGGCGATTTTGGAGCCACAAAAGATGCTTTTGTATTTCCTGCATTAAAGTTATATGCATATGCAAGATCAAGACCTTTGAAGTTGATAGATAAAGAATTTTCCCTTGAATTAATATATCCCTAAAAAAGTGTTTTATATTAATATAGCTGGAGTACTAAACTAACCTGAATAAGCATCTTTATCTTTTCCATTTTATTTTCATTCCTTAGTATTTTTGAAAATCTAAACATTCCTAACTTATAAATGTAATCCATGACTGGTTTCTCTTCTAAAATTTTATTAGGAATATATTTATCGGCATTAGATATTAACTTCTGCATACTAGATATTATTTTCCAGTCCAATCCGATAGCTTTAGGAATAAATAGGGACCTATAAAAATTCCGAATAGAGTTATTACAGGCATATTGCGCATGTTGGATTCTCTCCATGTTAAACTCATTCAATTGTTTTTTAATATCTTCTTCGTATTTGTTTTTTAATACAAATGCTAATCTCCATGCTAAGTTAAGGGAATCTTGAATTCCTAAATTCATCCCAAATCCTCCAGATGGGGGAAGTCTATGAGCAGAATCTCCTATTAAAACTATTCGATTTGTTTTTTCATCAACAAACGAATCAAGTACTTGAGCTGACATATTCCATGTTTCAATAGATTTTACCTCTAAATTAATGTTTTTCTTGCATACTTGGCTAATTAAACTTGGGAAAATATGCTTAAAAAAATCTAAATCAAATTTCTCGGAGCTTGAACCAACTAAAGGAATATGGATCACGAAGTTGCCTTGACTAATATCGTGAAGTACCATTACGCCTATTAAACTTGGATTTAGAATAAAGTATAACATACTTGTGGTGGGAACTAATTTAATATTATTACACTCATCAATAATTTCTTGCTTGAGTTCCAGACAAACTTTTGCCAAATCTTTTGAGATAAAATTAATATTTAGAAGTTTTTGAAGAGATTCATGCCCTTTAAAATTTTTATTTAAAGCTTTCCTTACCTGGCTCTTTGCTCCATCCGCTCCCACTAAAAAATCGCTCTCTATAGTAAATTCCAAATTTGAATTTGATTTCTCTAACTTTGAAATTACCTTTTCTTTTCCACTTTTAGAAACAAATTCATATCCTTTCCAAGATGTTCCAAGCATTATCTGCGAATATTTACACTGTTTCAAATTTTTGTACAATAAATTATTTAGTTTGCTTTGATCATAATTTGCCACTCCTGATTGGCTATCCAAATCTAAGTAGTAACCATTAATTGTCTTATAATTACTGAATTCATCTTTAGTTCCTAAAATACCAAATTTGCAGTTATTAAAATAAGTTAGATAAGTTATTCTTCTCCAAAATTCTAAAGGTTGTTGAAGCCTATATATTTCTTGATCTAAGTTGTTACAGAATCTAAATATCTCCATTGAGCGATTTGAAATGTAGTGGGCTTTTGGAATAGGCGAAAATTGTGTCAATTTGTCAACAATAATATTGTCGACTTTATATAAATTAAGCAAATTGCTTAATGTCATACCTACGGGGCCCATCCCAACAATCAATACCTGAGTTCTTTTTATAACACCCATATTTATGAGCAATCTCCAAAATCATATCTTATCTCTTTGATTAACCTATTTACAAATTCATTTAGTTTTAATTTTAACTGAATTATATTACAGCGCCTTCAAAACATTTTTATTTTTCAAATAAAATACGAATAAGTTAAAATCTTAAAGTTTTAATTTATTTTTTTGCTTGTTTTATTTCTAAAATCATAATTTAATTTCATTAAAATCTAATTAGTTTGCATGCAAATTACATGCTAATCAAGTAAAAATACCCTGAATATTAAAAAGGCTTGTAATATTTTATTATTTTAATTTTTGATAAGATAGTAAATCACTGCTTTTATATTTATTTCCTTTTGGTTCGGATAATTCCTTATTACTAACATCTTTCGTTAAGAATAAAACACATTTAGGATCAATAAATCAAAATTATATTTTGATTTCCAAACCGCCGAACTAAAAATTTGTAATAAAGATGGTAAGATACTTTTCATTTTAGTTATAATTAAAAAAATGGTAATAAACATCAATAAAAATGAGTAAAATGGAAGGATCTGAGACAGGATCTCTTATCAATGATAAAATTTGTGTGATTTGTGGAGTTAACATAGGAAAATATAAATTTAAGTGTTGTTTAAGGAAATTTTGTTCGTTGGAATGTTTTCAGATTCACTCAAGAGAAGAATGTAGCCTTAAAAGTAATCAAATAAGTGACTCACTTCAATCAGATCAAAATTTTGAAGAAATATGCAATGAAATGAAATTAGAAAGCGCTATTGAGGAAACAGAGCAATTCGATTTGACTGAAAAGGAAAAAGAAGCATTGAATTCTAACGAAAGACTTTCATCTCTTTTAAGAAATAACCCGAGATTAGTGGAAATGATAAAGTTTATTGAACATTCTGAAAATAAAACGGAAGCTTTGGCACTTATTATGGATGAGGATTCCAAAGATAAAGATAAATTATTTGCCGAATTTACAGAATTAGTAGCTGAAAGCTTAGGAGAAGAATTCAAAACTTATAAAAACACCTATGATTCTATAGTTAGTGATATCTCACTTAGAAGATGACGTTATTTTCATTCCATGAACAAAAAGTCAAATCCGTAACCATTATAAAAATCGAAATTATTAGAAGGTATCCACTGATCATAATCTTGAGCAAATGAAGAAATACCTCCTACATTTGGGATTCCATCTAAATAATTTAAATCTTGTCCAAATTGCTGATCACTAATATCTTCTAATCCATAAGCTGAAGTAAACTGAAGAAATCTAAGTCTACTTGTTTGATTATTTATGTTCAATGAACCATTATTTGGTGTTAATAAGTACTTATTCAGCCGGATCAATGTTGAATTGATTATTTTTTCTGAATCATCCGTTGAATTTACAGTTGTAAAATTCTTTAAATTTTCATTTGTTGTGTCATTGTATCTTATCGTTTTGTGACTACCTCTCAGATATGGAATGAGCATTTCAGGTTTAATTAAAGTTTCTTCAAGAGTGGAATTTGTGAAATTACTTTTGTTAGGACTTAGTAAATTAATATTTATTGGAAAAAGTTTCTCTAACTTGAGATTGTCAACTTCTGTCTCATTCGAAGTAGAATTTTTAAAATTTTCAAAACTTTTTTCGTCTGGAAACATAACAAATGGAAGAATAAAAGTCTTCGTCTTGTTTAAAATGAAAAATTGTGCTATTCTCATTCCGCTTGTAATATTTTTAGCAATATCGAAGATAAAGCTATCGAATCCGACAACTGCTTTAATAATATTCTCTTGCATATTATTAAAAGTATCATTACTAATATTAGGAAGATATGGAAATTTATTGTTAGATATAGGTTCAGTTGCATTACTTTCTAGTCTTGTTGCATTTTCATCTAAATAGATTATACGGCTGCTCTTAACTTTAGAAATAAACAAAAGACTAATTGCAATAAATAAAAGAAATTTATATTTCAAATTTTTCATTTTTCTAATAAGTAAATTTTTGTTTTGTTGGAATATTTTTGTTATTGAAATTGCGTTTTTCGAGTAATGCACGAGGGAAGGATCTAAAATATCAAAAAAATATCAAAATTTTGCATCAGCAAATATCTAATATTATTAATCAAATAATTAAACTTAAAGAAGAAATCAATAATTATTTTTGTTAAATAAAAGATATGTTTGTTTCATTACAATGCATTAACTAATATATCAAGAATAACTTTTTGTTAAGATGTTACTAAAGCAATATACGTTGCCAAAAGAAATACTGATCCAAGTGGGCTTACATCTGAAACTTCGGGGAAAATAGATGCATCACCTATTTTCAAATTTGTAGTCCCTCTCACGTTAAAATCACTATCAACAACAGAACCTAATGAACAGGTACCGGTTGGGTGCCAAATTGTTGAGTAAGACTCCTTAACCATATCAAATGCTGTTTTATCATTTATAATCTTCGGTAGAGGGGGAATAAGAGCTGGTACATTTTGTTCTCTTGAAGAAAATCCAATAACATTATTCTCGTTGATTCCTCCAAACAATGGGAAAGAATCCCAAATATTTCTAATAGATGCGATACATGAGTTCAATTCACTCTCAAGAATTGAGGAGACACTTTGTGAAGTCATTACTTGAATTAAGTGTTTCATTCCAACAATTGCTGCCTCAACATCCATGGGATCTGAAAAGTCTGAACTATTAATTTCTGGGAGTCCCATCTCGTCTAGAGTGATTGATCCTCTACTCTTTGGTATTGTAAGGAAGGATAATGCGGCTGATCCATTTTCAAAACAATCATTCATAGGCTGTAACATTTTATTAAAACCATCATCAGAAATTCTTGTATTATTGCTTTCCAAAGCATTAAGAATTTTGGTCCTAAGTGAAAGAGAAAGATAATTCAAGAGAGGATTCATTAAAACTTTAGACTTTCTATAAATTATTTGAGATATTGCAAAAGGAATCCACAATTCTCCAGAAACTTCGTTCAGTATTGTAGAGTAGCAATTTCCATCTTCGTATTGTGGCCCAGTTGGTTCCGGTGGAACAAACAATGGCGATTCGGGGTTACTTAAAATTGGTTCTAGTAGTAAATCAAACGAATTTTTAGAAAGAGTTGAACTACCATTTTTTTGTTCAGACTCCTTATGGTGGAATAGACTGAGTTCATCATAAATATTAGGAGGATCTGGATAATATTTTGAACAATTGCTATAACTATATACTTTTTGAATAGACATAGGCTGCTTTTCTTTCAAAATTCCAAACAAACCGAATTGTAAATGATCATGATAATTTTTACCAACTTGTTCTAGAATTTTAATTGGAGGAATGCCATGCTTTCTAAGAACTTCAGTTGGGCCAATACCACTTTTCATAAGTATCGCAGGACTGTAAATAGCACCTGAAGCAAGAACGATAAATGAATCAGGTTTATTGAGACAAATTTTGAACTTAGGGCCATTATTGTTATAAATAGTTCTATGTGTCATTCCAGAACTTACACTTACAAAACCATCACTTTCGGACCTCATTCTTCCCAAAATGCATTGAGCAGTTACTTTCTTTTTTAAGCTATACGGATCACGGTTTTCATCCGTCGTGTTAAACTGTATGGATTCTACAACTGCATAGGGGTAAATTTTTATATTTTCATGAGAAAGAAGAATATCTGCTGATGACCTATTTGTTTCGTTAAACTGGGAAACAGTAACAAATGTATTACTTCCTTCAGGATAATAAATAGGAACTTCGCTAACATTTCCAGAGTACTCTTTAATATTTTTCATAGCCTCAAACATTGCTTTTGGAAAAGTGTTATCTTCGAGACGGTTGTCGGTGTTTAAAATACCTGAGTTACGAATAATTTCCTTTGCATTTAGGTATTTCTCTTGATCAAACGTAGCACCGCTGCTTTCAATAGTTTTGCGCATAAATTCTGTAGATGGTTCAACATAAAATCCTCCATTAATACTGGCCCCACCTCCAACAATGTTTGCAACATTCATCAGAGTTCCGTTTGATGTCGTAATAGCTTCACTTATAGATTCATCTGTGATTACTCCTGGAGCTCCCTTTGTCAATAAGGTTTTTGGATGTTTCTCTCTTGGCCCACCTCTTTCTAAAAGGAGAACCTTTTTCCCATTATTAGCATAAACATTAGCCATTGAACAGCCTGAAACTCCTGCTCCAATAATAATTACATCGTATTCTTCATCAGTAACAAGTAAATTATCTTCATAGTATAATCTACATTTTACGCCGCTTATGGAGAATATTAATATTGAGATACAAATCCCAAGAAAAAAAATATTAAAACCCATTTTTACATTTAACAAGATACCTTGAAAATACTAGTAAATTAATCATGTTTATCTATTATATTTATTTCTACTTCTTTGAACTTTTGTTCGAGATAAGTTATAATATTTACATAATGGGGGGCATCAAATTAATTAATAATACATGCAATAAGACAATGCAGTTTAAAGTAATCAAGATGGAATTTTGGTTAAACATAACTGACAAAAAAGTGTTAAGATTGTATTTTGGTAGTTTTTAAATATTTTAAAGGTTAAAGAGCTGCATTGTTTGTTGTTGAATCAATTTATCCACGTAGTCTTGGGAATTTTCAATATCTGAAGATTCACTTTGTTTAGATCTCTTTTTTTTTTGTTTAGAAGATTGTATATTAGGGTTGGGCTTATTTAGCAATTCGTTTATAACGTCATTAGTCGTCTTGGACAAAGATGGAGAATTAGGATTGCTTTCATCATTTGTTTTCAAGGAACTATCATTTTCTTCTTCAGTATCAATATCTTTGTTTTGCGTGTGAACTTGATTAGATTTGGACGTTTTTTTACTTGGTTTTTCATTATTAGGACTAAAATTTGAATCCTCATAATTCAAATTAGATAAGGATTTTCTTAATGGGGTTAAAGTGTGTTCAAAGTTGTTGGTGTTTTGCAAACACAGTTTTTTATTCGGTAGAAATTGAGACATGCTATTTTTGTGAGGGAATAAATAGCCACTTGAGTTCCTAAGCATTTTTTTCCATGAATGAAACCATTTGAATTGGTAGTAATCTAAATCTACCTTCACTATTGATGAATCTATTTGCCCATCAATCACTTTGTACGAAATCATACAGTTCTCATTCAAAGAATTAAATATCGGTTCAATTTTAATTAATAGCTGACTTCCATCAAACAAATAAATCGGAAGTTTTTTCCCGTACATTTTTAAAAGACAAATCGATTTTATAAATGAAACTCTGAGGAGGAGTTTAATATATGTAATAAATTCATTTTTATTGTGTTTATGTTTATTATCTAAGAATGGGGATGAGTCAAACATTTTCTTATTAAATTTGGATATAAAACTTTTTATGGTATCATTTCTCGTATCAATATAATCTACAAAACCAAATATTGAAGAGTTTATGGGTAAAACTTTGCATTCGCAACTTTCATCTATACCTGAATTATATGAAATTGATTCATTCACAGCCAACACTAGTTTTGAACTAGAATTATCCAATATGATTATTTCACTAAACTGAAATAGAAGATGTATAAATTCATCGTCAAGTTTCCCAATACAGGACAGAAAATTATTGGTTTCTGTAAACACCTCAGAAGTCAGATCATTTTCACCTAAATCAATTTTCTTCAAAAAACCTTGTCTGTATAAGTCAATATCATTAACCTTTAAGGATTTCTTATTCTGAAATATACGTTTGACCTTTTCCTCTTCATCTTTGGAAATTAACGAGTCAAATATACCCATAGATATCCTAAAAGAGTAAAATAGGTCATCATCTAGTGCAATATCTATAGGAGAATACTGCCTCATTATACAATAATTTGGTTTTGTATGTGAATACTTCACTCCTTTTCACTTATACTTGGATATCGAAAGTTACTTATATAAAATCCTACAATCAATTTAAAATACCGCAAGCGGCATATCACATCTGACATTAATTTATTTTTATTTTTTTTTCTAGTGATTTAAAGAATCAAATACAGAAACTACATTAACATAATGTCAAGTTTTAAGCATAAAAACAATAAATTTGTATCTAATAAAGTCTAAGCTTTAAATATTTAAATTAATTTCAGCTTTTTAAGCTAATCCTTGAATATTCTATTATTAAACTAGTTGAGAAAAAGATCCAACAATATCATTTGGGTTAATGAGACGATTGTCGTCATAAATTAAATGACACTTCTTCAAAATTTTCATGAAATTTAAACCTTTATATTTTATGATAGTGTTACTATAGTATCCCATTAGTTTTGAATTCTATTTTTACTTGCATGTATTCAAAGAAATTTTGAAGATTCAGGCGCCCAAATGTCATACAATTATTTAAAGGGGGGCAAATATGAAGAGGCGAATACAAAGGAATTTATAGTTTTCATTTCGAGTAGAACATTTGGAAATACATATTAATGAATATTTAAAATATAAAGTAATAGCCAAATACAATATTCTGGATTAAATTTGCAGTATTTTGACGAGCGGAGAGTCAAGGCAAATTTGATTTATAGGTATGGATTCAGCGGAAATTTTGTTCTGCTTGTTGGACTCGTTGGATAACTGTGATTTAGTGACCGAAGCTTCTGTTTATTCGACTGTTGTGGACTTTGCAAAAAGTACTACAGCTTCATCTAATTGTGTGGGGTTGGTCTCAAATGCGATTACATCTTTTCTACAAGTTAGCCATACTTCAGTAAATCATCAACTAAGTTTACTTAGACTTCTATCTTTGATCATTTCTAGCTACGCAATATCCGGTGATGCTGTTCTAAATCAGGCAGAAGGAGATGTGGAAGGGATTGGGATAATAAATGCTACAAATTTTAGTATTAACAGTGATATTTCAGCAGAAGATATTGAGTTTTTTGAGGGTCTTACCAGATTTGTGCTGAACGAATACATATTTTTGAAGAATAATGATCCAAGAAGAGTTGCACTTCTACAGGTAATTGTTAGCTTGGTATTTTTAATTCCAGACAAACTAATTGAGATTCTTCTTATTGTTGCTGAAGAGTCACGTACAAATTGTTCAAGCGGTGGGGTATCTTCGGCTCTTGTTGCGATTTCTGCAATTTCTAAGATTTTCCCAGAATTAGTTTGTAGAAAAGGCCATGATATAATAGTGGAGTTACTCTCACTTTTACACAAAGCTGCCAGTGGGGATTCTGGATCTAAGAACACATCCGTCAATTTTATTTCAAAGGTAGAACTTGTTCGTTGTTTAGCAGATGTTGCAGACGCACTTAGAAGCAGTAGCATAGAGAGGGCAGCGCTTGCTGGGTTAATTGGAACGGCCTTTGATGCACTTCTAAATGATTGGGTTCCAGCAATACAAAAAGACAAAGAAGCTTTTTTTCTTTCATTTCCAACTTTGGAGACTCTTGGCCACCTTGCTCAAGTAATTGATGATGAGCAGTTAAAGCAACATGCTCCAAAGCTTCTTTCAGTCTATCTTCAAATTTTGAATTCTTTATTGAGTAAGAAAAGCAAATATTTTCCAACTTTTGTCGGCGTGTTTTCAGAACCTCTCAAGGAAAATAATAAATGTGAAGATCTACTACAAAACAACATTTATACTGTTAGGTGGAGACAGTACCATGCAGTTGCGGCTTCAGCTCTCACACCACTTTTAAATAGTAAATCTGAAACAATTGCAGTATCACTACATTATTCCATTCTTTCAGGATTTAAGCTTTTTCTAGATAGATGCCACTGCATCTTTAGTAGTGTCTTCCAAGACCAAGATACGATCAGCTCGCTATTAAATGTGCTTACTCAGTATTGCGCTATTTTCCATAGACTTTATGCTCCTGCAATATTACCTGGGCACACAGCTTATACTGATACTTCAAATGAAGGAGTTGTAATTGAAAAAGAGCTTTTTGAATCAAAGAATGGACTTAAGTACTTTTGCTGGGATATACAAGCAGTAAGAGAAATTATTACTGCTCATTATGAACTAATTTTGTGTTGGAAGTCTCTAATTAAACAAGACAATACTCGAGAAACAGTAATTAGGTTTTTATTTGAAAATATTGATATAAAGTCAGCTAATCGTCTCTCGACAATGTTCATATTAAGTAATGTTATTGAAGATATTCCATTTGAAAAAGTTTCTAGAATCGGTGAATCTGAGATTACAGTTGCAGAAAACTCTAATTCGCCTTTTGGATGCCTTATGTTTCGACTCGCCAGAACCACTCTTGAACAGGGATTGGACTATTCGATAGCATTTATATTATGCAGAATAATTTGCGAGCTATCCCAACACGGATTTTTGCATATTGGCGCAACTTCAGAATGTTCTATTGTTGAAGATTTAGGAAAAGGAAGTTCAAAGACTGAGCAAGGAGCGAATGAATCAGAAGAGCAAGAAGGTATTCATTTAACAAATAAAGGCGGAAATAAAGATATTTGGATTTCACCATCCCCTTCTTCAGCAGAAATGTTAACATATTTTCTAAGATTGCTTGCAGTTCCTGAACAAAAAGCTAAGAATGAACACTTAAGACATTTACAAAGACAAAAGGCAGATTACCTTAAGACAATTCAGGGGTGCGAGGGAACTAAAATACCTGTGATTTATCCTCCGAGCCTTTGGGATCTCAGGTGTAATGCGCAGTTAATTTTATCTGAAGAGTTAACAGCATTAGTTCCAGATTTGCTGTGGCCATTATTAATTGACGCTGTTAATCACTTGAAGCTTGGATCTGCTATGCCTACCGTTTGCGAATCACTGTCTAAATCCTGCCAGAACCTGTATCGAAAGACAACACCGGAGGTGTTTATCAGAGCATTTAAGTTTCAAAGTACGAAATATTTAACAGTTAGCGACCCATTCAAAATTTTTATTTGGCTTTGCATGTATGCACATGATCCTCATATTTATAATGGTGTACTCGCATATTGGTCACTCCAATGCCTTCAATGGATATCTCCAATGGTAGTTTCCACTCCAAGCTGTATTTGGGCTTGTATTCCTTCCCAACGACTTCAATCACTTATAGAGATAGCTGACACAATAATATCTCCCGCAAAAGTTAAAGATTCTCAAAATTGCGTTTCTGCTCAAACATTCTCAAATTCATTACATGAAGCAAGTGAAATATCTAACCTCTCGTCAAAAATTGATATTGACTGTTGGTTTCCACTTGTTGATGAGTGCATTTCCTATATATTTTCAGGGATTTCTGGTGGTGGAGTTTCATCCAGTCCATTAAATCAAGTTGAAAGGCAAGACTTGCTAACAAAAAAGACAGATTCATCTACTGGAGAAGCTGAGAAGGAACATAAAGCCGGAATTAAAAGCTCTGATATTGTTAACGATACATTGACCAATCTGTTATTAGCTTTGTTTTCTGCCTGCAAAGACATTAGGTCTGATAAATTACAAAAAAGTTCTGAAACTCCTACAGAGCTTCAGAGAGCAGGAATGTATTCTCTATTAGGGCTTTTATTAAGAGAAATTAGCTCACATGAATCTTCAGATTCTGAAAAGCCGGAGGAAACAAATTTAAACTTTTTGAGAGAAACTCTTATTTCAAATATTCTTGATGGACTACTAACTCCTGATATTATTAATTCAAATGAATCTAACGTGACTAATGTTGCAGCTGCATCTGGAGGGAGTTTGGCTGGATCACAGGGTAGAAGCGGCGGTGAACTAAGCAAAGATTTATTAAGTTCAAATGAGATTCAAATATTCAAAGATCTTTCTAAGCGATTTTCTGATCTTCAACATTTCTTCCATGCCATTGGAATCAACTCAACTATATTGCAAAGAAGCTGTGGCAGGGGTATTGGGTATGCAAGTAGTCACCAGAACCATTTCGTTCATATATCTGAGTATCTATTGGATTTAATTAGGTCAGATGCAGCGAACAAGCGCTCTGGGGCTTTTAGCTTTTTCGGAAAATCATTAGCGGTTGTACAAGCAGAACAACTCAGATCTACACTAATCCTTTCACTTGGTCATTCGATAGGAGAAGTACCAATTCTATTATTCAATTCTGCCACAGAAACTGTAAGAAAAATACTTCAAGTACTAGAAACTGCTGTAAAGGAGGAGAAAGAATTACAATTACAATGCTCCGCATTGAAGGCAATCCAAGTAGCTTTTCAGGCATTGTCCTCTTCTGAGAGTAATCAAGAGCTTACTTTGTCATCTAGAATTAATTCAGTTCTCAGTAGATTCCATTCTGGAGAAGGAAATACCAAACTCAAAAAGGGTATTTATGGGCTTGACTGTGGAGACATTTCCTTGGAACTATTCAGCTCTTTTAGAGATCGTATATTCCCATATTTGCTCACCATTATTGTATTTTCAGCTAGTATCGAACTCCCACCTGCTCCCCTAAACTCTATGTTATTGCTCAAGGCTGCATCTGGAATGCCATACAGCACATCTAGTTCAATTTCTTCTCAAAGGATTCACACAGATCCCTCTGGTTCCTACATTAGAAGCATGGTGAAGTATAGAGATATTTCCATAGGTAGTTTTGAAAGTCTGGAGTATTCACATGAAGATTTGGGAACTATTAACACAATAAATGATTTTGATACTCCTTGTGGGGAAATTCCATCTTCAGAAAAGCTAGGACGTGGCTCTAATCAATATTCGGAAAGCGAAGATGCAAAGTTTGGTCCTTTTAATTTGACTCTTTCTGTCTTATCGGTTCTAAGTGAAAACCCACATATGATTTCAGATTCTGGAAATGTTAATTTTTCAGATGTTTTCTGCTCATCTTTAGATATGTCTCCCAATCTAGGCAGCAGCACTATCTCTGCAAACCCTGCCTTAAAGAATGTGATTTCAAACCTTAGCTATATGAAAAATAAGAATAGCTTGGGGATTAACAGCAGGAATGGTTCTTTTGGAGATAGCTGTTCTTCTATTGAAATCTCACCAGGCGGAGCTAAAATAGGATTGGCCAGATACCATTACAACGGAATTCAGAATGGTAATTCTCTGTCAAAAAGTTCTCATGATGGAAATAAGAGGCTTTCTGACACATTTAAACAAACTAACTCTTTTTCGGGTAGTGGCTCCACTGAAATAAGCGGACTTACTTCTGTCGATTCAAAGATTAATTCGAATATATCATCTTCAACTCAACAGCCTTCTGGAATATCCAATACTTTCCCCAATAGTCTTGGAACTTCTGGTCAAACCAAGAACTTGAGTAATATTAACCTTAATACATCAAACAACACAGCTACTGGGAGTGCTAATATAGGCCCTGCTAACACAATGAATTCCGGAAACAATTCAAATGTCAATACAACAAGCGGAAATACAACAGGAAATAATACAACAACTGGAACTAGTGGTGGTCTAATCTCTAGTTCAGGTAATTTATCAAATAGTAACAATAATTCCGCTACTGGAAATACAAACAGCCAGGCAAATTCGGTTGTCTTTAATAAGCTTCTGCTAGATGCATTGGATGCTTCTATATCACTAATATCATTCCCTTCTCCGCTTTTACCGCAACATATCCCTTTGGTTCTTAGCTCTTGTCTGACTATTTTGGTAACTGTATCTTCTAGGATTCAGTTCAGATGTTTAACAAGAGAGGATTTCTCGATATTTTACAAAAGGAATATTGATACATTCAATCTTCCAACTCCTTCATTGAATATTATTGATGGAGGATACAGGTTGGAAGAGATGATGAATATTATTGAAGACTCTTCTGTCCCATCTAGTAGCTCTGAGGTTTCAGTATTCAAAATACTTGAATCTCTTGATAGGCTATATCTGAGCATATATAAGTCGCACATGCCTTCTTGGGCAGGACTAACTCATCTTCTTGAGGGTCTACTTGGACTTGCAGCTACATCAACTTCTTCAGTATTAAGGTGCATTTGCATCCATGTTGTGTATTGCTTGCTGTGTGAGGCCCCTCTTGTTGAAATATTCCAGCAATCCCAAATCATCCAAAAGCCTGAAAATGATTCTGTCTTGTTTAATAATAAAAACTCTGAAGGAGTTCCACCAAAAGGAACATGGGTTTCTTGGATGCATTGTATAGCTCTAGTTTTGGGTAGAACATGTGATTCCTGTCTATATGTACGCTTAATAGCCTTTGAATGTATTAAAGAATGTATGAAGAGATGTATATGGACTCAGAAAATTGATTTGTCACAAATAATGGTGATTGATTTTGGAGCGGATGATAGCCTTAAGTATTCAAATAACAGAATGTCTTGGGCTTCATTTTCTAATAACTTGGAAGTTGAATCTGAAAACGATCAAAAAAGAATAAATGGCGAGCCAACGGGGGACCAACAAAAAATACTTTCAGATATCCAATCTCTGATTCTTCCGCCCACTTATCTGGACTTATTGTATAATTTGGCGAGCTGCATTCCAGCGTACTGTTTAAGACCATTGTGCCAACATATCCTTCCATCATTCCACGATGCAGATAAGATAACTGCTCGTTCCAGCGTGGAGACTGTTAGAGTTCTTTTTTCCATAAACAAGAATATATTAGAAAGCGAATCATTTGCTTGCAAAATTGTCTCATCTTTATTTGAAGAAATATCATCAATTAAAGATTCTGAACTTCAGCACTTTGTCTATTTGCTCATAAGAAATGTTGTTTCTTTCAAATTCCAGGCAGCTATATCAGAGATATTTAGGAAATGTATCCAGCCTCAAAAGTATATCAATCATATTGTTGCTAATGACTCTTTGAGCGGAGATTTCATTGGAGATGCTTTGACAAATAACAGTGGAGGTCTGAGCAGCGAATGGACAACAGTGGAAATTCCATTGGAAAATGGAAAATCGAATACGAATACTTTAGAAGGCTCAGCAAACTCAGCGATGGTAAGAGGCCTAAAAAATATGATAAATGTAATTTGCATAGTAGATCCTATCTACTCAAAAGCCATCTCTTATATTGGTAAGGACAAATCCCTTTTGTTGGAGTCTTTCCGATACCTTACGGACGTGCTAAATAACACTGAGCAGAAGTACTTGGATATAATTGAGATGAATGAGAAATTGTGCATTAAAATACTTTCGTCTTCAAATATTAATATTTCAAGCACTAACTCTAGTACTCAAGCACCTTTAAACACTGCAATGTCTCCTACGCATAATTCTGTTACAAATCTTATTGGAACTGGAATAGTAGTTAGTGGCACTTTCTCTATGGGGATTGCTGCTAGTGCTGGCGGCGTTGCTTCAGCAGGTTCCTTCTCTTTGGCAAATAAGTCTTTACTCTTTCCATTTTCAATATTTTCAATATTATCTAGTGAACATATTAATGTTCGGTCTAGTACTCTTGCTTTGGATATCCTTCTTCAGACAAATGATTCAGCAATTAAAATTCTTGCAAAGCGACATTTTCCAGAGCTTATTTCAACCATTCTTTTAAGATGCTGTTCAACATTGGGATACATCAATATGGGAGCTTTAGAAAGCAGCAACGCTTTGAGATCATTGTTCCTTGCTTTAAATGATTCGGACGCAATTCTAACATTCTTTGACGCGAACCAACTTAAGTTATCATTAATAAAGCCAAACGAATTTGATTATGCTATTGGAAAGCTTTTGTGCTATTTATTCATTCATAACCCAGACATCACAACATCCATGATCTCTTTTATTAAGCCTTTCTTAAAAAGAGTGAATTCAATTTACAGTATGAGTGCATTAATTCTACTTGCCCCAACTCCTTTAGGCATTTACTATAAGGATTTCATGAAATACACAAAGCCTTATGAGAAAGCTACTGAAGAGTCGAACTCGGAAATCCATGTCTCTTCTGACGAGAATAATCCAGACAATATTTATAATTTGGATTTCTTAGATTGCATTTTGAATATTATCAAGACTTCAAATAACCCATATTCAAAAAAGAGTGGGTTTATATTTTTCCAATGGTACTTTTGGTATTGCTTAGAATCAAGAAGATACCCGAGCAAAGACTTTCTACTCAAGTTTGTAAATATTTGCTTTACAAACGTGATAGGAAGTTCACTGTTTAGAAGAGAAACAAATAAAACTGCTAGGGGAAATCTAAATCTGAGAGGTTTTAGATTGAAAGAAAAAAATTACCAAGAACTTAACGAAAGTCGAGAAGAATTTAATGGCTCTAGAGATTTTGATACCTTTGAGGAATATAAATCTAGAAATGGAACTGATGATGAAGATAATGCAGATTTTAGAAACAGAATTAAACTAGGAGTCAGCGAACATGAAAAAGAAAATTCTGATGAATCAATTAATAAGGATACTGATGAAAATGATTCTATGTCAAATTCATTTACAGATTTAAGCGGGGGGGAAAGCTCAAATGAAATTGATCCGGAAGAGTTTGGAAGAAGAAAATCGAGTTTGGATAAATTTGATTTAACAGAAACTCCAATTACTACAAGAAATAGATTAGTATTTGCAGATTATTTGAAGGAGTGCCTTGTTTGTCTTAGATACTTGGTTTGCTTAATTTCAAAAATAAGTATAGGATTTTCTCTTCAATTTATTCCAGATCATCCTACAATATATCTTAAGTATGTTCAAGAAGAAAGAGTTCCAACTGGTACAGAAGAAGGGGATTCTTTTTACATAGAATTCATTGAACTACTATTTTTATCTCAAGGAGAATCTTATGATGGCCAGGTACAAGTTGAAAGCTTCCAAACTGCTGTATTTGAATCTGAAGAACTCTCTAAAGCTCTGACATGTAAGAATAAAATTCCGGAAATATTTGTTGATTTCATCACAAATAGTGACATGGATATGAATATAACTAGCCAAAAAATGTACCTTTTGCTAGATATTTTGATTTTAATAAAGCAGAATTGGGAGAAGATGAAACCATCTCTGGGAGAAATTGAACAATTAAGATCTAGCATAAAAAAGCTTTTGATTCCTCTCTTAGTTAGGCTAGAAGGTCCTACTCTAGAGCTGAGTAGGTCAGTTTGGAGGTCAGTGCAACTCATTTTGTCAATAATTTTGGATGAACATGAGTGGTCAAAAGTCGTTAACGAAATCCATAGGAAGATGATTCTTGATGATCTGATTGTTCAGAACTCTTCCTCATTGTCTTTAATGGGGTATCAAAATTCAATAGGCTCGCCAATCTCCACGAATTTGAGCCCCACATCAATGAACAAGGTCAGGATCTCGAAAAGCCTTTCTGGAATAAATACAGAAAAGTTATCTAGTAGTGACTCATTGAGAAGAATTGATAGTAGGTTACAGACTGACGAAAGGCCGAATGCAGATAATATTCAGGTAATTAATGTTGATAGCATTGCTTTATCTTATGAGTTATTTGGCGATGATATGTATCAATATATTTTACCAAGTAAATATAGTAAGATCTCCAAAACAATAATTAAAGATGGAGTTAGCACAATAATGGACATATTCCATAACGGAATCACTGATTCGAATTTAAGTAGTGAAGCCAATCCTTCAAACAAGTTTATCCAGATTAAGTATTCAGGTGAATGCGAAGTATTAAATGACTACTTGTTGCCTATTCTTAATCCAGTAGAAACAAATAGTTATCAGCAATTTCTAAACTGCATAGTTCCTTTCATTATTTATTCAGAGATTTTGAGGGATGGATCCTTGAAATTGAAGCCAGAATACCAAAGGTCTGACCAAAATTTCAGAAGGGGAAGTGGGAAAAATATGATTGTTTCTGTTTCGGATCGCCATGATAGGAGCGAGAAAGATTTCACAGGATTTGGAACAAAACTAAGCAAGTTAACTCTAAAGGAACTAGGAAGAAAAATAGATGATTGCCATATGTATTTGAATAAATGCCGTTATTATTTCCCAAAGGAAGTTTGGGAAATAACAGAAACAGCTTTTTCAACAATTCCAAAGGAGCTGGATAGAATAAGAAAGGAGGCAGAGACTCAGCATTTACTGTTTAATAGGAACATTTTTGGCGAGATGGTAAATGATTACTTTGACTCAAATGTTGGGATTGGAGTCTTGGGACAAAAGAGCTTCCTAAACAAAGATATTGAAACTTCAGATTTAAACTCTTCTCCGTATTCTGATTCGCAAAGTAACCACTTTTCATTTAGCAACTACTCTCCAAATTCTGGGATGATTTCAATTCCAACTTTCGCAAAGACAGCTTTATCTAGGTTTAATACTCTATGGAACAATAATAAGGCATTAGGAGCTATAAAAGATGACTTTGATGGACCCAGAAAAGTTGCAAAAGCCACAGATTTAGCTATAGAGCCAGAGTTATCCAAAGAAACAACGGATATCAAGAATTGTTCTAACAAAAAAAAGCTAGGGCATAACTTATCGAGTTCAAATTCTTTGAATACAATTGAAGAGCTCGAATCTAGAAAAGTAGATACTTCTGGTCATGAAAGAATGGATATGAACTCTTCTAATGAGTTCTTTTTGGAAGACGCTTCTAAAAATACAAATAAAGACTTAAATTCGCCGGTTTCTTTGAGCTTCATCCCAAAGGACGATAGACTGCCTGAAAGTTTGGAACAACAAATAAACATTAAAAAAATGGAGCTAATTTCTGAATATATAAAGTATCCTAGCATATTTAAAAGCTTAGAAAAGTACAAAGAGGATAATGAAGAAATTAATGCAGAGATAGAAGGAATTTCTGCCATCTTAGCTTCTACTTTTATTAAATACATTTCTACTGAACTATTTCAACATTTATACACGTCTGAAGTGTTCATGCTTATGGCATGTAAAGAAATTTCTAAGGTTGACGCCATTTCAGGCACAAACTCTAACCTAGATTCGGATTTTCATTTAGAAGAGCACTTGAGCGGAGAACAACTTTCAAACTGTTTGGATAATGAGGAGTTAATGGCAACAATTGATAAGTTGCTTTCATTAGAGTCATTAGTTGCTGCCATATGCAAGCAAATATCAACTTTTGTGGCTCAATCTCAGTCTCCAAGCAGGCACCGTTTTGCAAAGGCTCTTGCCAATTTAGTCTATATTTCTTTTAAACCATAAAAAGTATCGATAAGCGTTGGCCTGATTTATTTGGAGTTATTAGAATATAATCATATTTTTTAGTTATTAATTTAAGTTTATGTTTAAAAAGTTTAGTAATAAATATATTTTTTTTAGTTGTTTAGTACTCTTGCATGTGACATGCATACCGGTATATGAGACGTATTGAAACGTGTTAATGCCGGTAATTTGGAAGTTTTACTAAAAAAATATTTTGTGTGGGAACATGAAATTAAGAATAGGAATATTACTAAAATGAAATTTTAAGAAAAATATGGACGATATTCTTAGGAATTATTTGAATAGCTTGAATGGGCTTTCAATAAAATACGATTCATTATCAGAGAAATATAAGCTGGGTGAAAACTTGAGTCAAGATGAAAGAAAAAAATTATATGAGTTGTTTGTAAGCTTTGAAAGAATGAAGTTGTGGATCAAAAGTGTTTTATATGGAGAAAATGATCAGCAATTTGAGAATTTTAATTCCCCGAGTGCGGAGTTTGAATATTTCAAAGAAATGTTGATGGCACGATTAGAGTTAACATGCAATACACGAAGAAATAAAGAAAAAGACCAGGTTTCTGTAGTATCAAGAAAAGTTCTTCCTAAAGTATGTTGCTTGACTAGAGATGTTTTCAAGGACCCTGTATCACACAGATATGACACATCAGAAAAGGTTGAGAATATGTGCAAAAATCATATTTACGAGAAGGACGCCCTTCTTAAGTATTTGGGTAGTAGCAAAAAAAAAATCTGTCCGATTGCAGGATGCAACTTTCTGGTAGTTAAGAAGTTTTTAAAAAGAGACCAAGAAGTTCTTGATCAGATTCAGTGTGATTCTGCAGTTAAGTCTGAAGTTCAAGAAGGTATACAGAATTTATTAGACTAGAGAAATAATTGAAGTTTAAAGAATAAACTATGTATCAAACTTAATATCGATATCTATTGTATTGTCTAACTCAATTGATGGAATAACAGTAGTAATGAATTTCAGTAATATAACTATTGAAAGGTGCGGCGGATGGTTCTTGGCCATTTTTTTAAGCAAGCTTGAGTGGTTACAAGGGTGAATAGACACACATAATATTCCCGTAAATGGATGGGGATCTAGTGTGATTGTTTTAGTTGCGTAATCGCTAATGATATCTTCAACCATTTCCTCAGTACTTAAAGGATATCCCTCCTTATTGTATCCAAAAAGCCATATTCTTGGGGTTTGAAAGAATTTGTCATATGTAACACTAATGTCATAATATCTGACATCATCATTTATATTGATGTTACCGAGCTTTTCTACATTTTCGTTTGTGGGTAAAATCCATTCATCTCCTTTACTATCTGATGTAATATCGAGACAGTTTTTTGAAATACAAAGTTTAGAAGAGTCAAGTCTCTTTCTACATGGTACGTTATCTATATGCAGATATTGCTTATTTTGAGGAAGCCACCTCACAATATATTCTTCAGAAGCGCTTCTCCAAAACCAGTTCGGGAATTGAAGAATCAAATAGTCCCCAGAATCAACAAATTCTTTAGGAGTTAGAAATCCATCAGATTCAAATTTGGAGTTGGAACAGTCAATTGGGATAAAGTTTCCCACCACACTTCTGAATTGGTCTGCTAATCTATGCGTTATAGATTGCATTAAATAAAAACATAAATCTTTTTATCAAGCTGTTACCAATATTTTACACTTTATTTTTGATTTTCTTTTCAATTAATTTAACAATTTTGTCAGCTCCCCAATATTTCATGTAATATACGTATGCTGATTTTTACCGGTATAAATTATTTTCAAAAAATATTTTGCTTTAGATGAATTAAATACTTAGTCATTATTCTTCCTTGTTGTTTTAACGGCTTTTTCTGGATGAAAACAATATGTTAAGACTTGAGGAAACTAAATTCAGTGGTTCTTCGCTTGGAAGCGGTTCATTTTCAGACAGTTCATTAGTAAGACCGTACTCTAGATATTCTCAATCTGGAGCGTACATCATCACATTGAAAGAATATAAAGAATTGTCAAGCGAACATTATTTGGAAATATACGACTCACTTAGCGGCCATTCGCATATTAAAACATTTAAAAATGGTATTAAGTCTGTAAGAAATATAAATCTTGTACGTAACCGAAATATTAATCAAGATAAAAGTTTCAACGAAGAAATAAATTATGGAGATCTAATTTTCATAGAAGACAAAGATGGTGGGGTTGAGATTTATTCTCTTTGCGATGGGAAAAGCTTTCTGTTTAATTGCATGGTTCTTGTGGGAAGATTGATTAAAAAAGTATCTGCTTTTAAAGTGAACAACAGCATATTGATTGTGATAGTAATGACTGATTCAGATATATTCTTGATCTCAAACTTTCAATATAGTTCTTTTGAGGCTATTTGCCAGATAAATGAATCTCAAAATTCAATGGAAAACCTTAATATCAATGAAACAGACTTTAAATTGAGGTATTACAAACAAGTAACACCTGATTTTGATGGGGAGCTAGGAGAATGCTGTGTTACATCACTAGGAAGATTCTATTTTTCATGCTTCAATGAAATTTTTAAACTAGAATTTCCACAAGGAGACAAAGAACGAATTTCTGATTTTCAATTAAAACAGGTATATATATTAGATATTGATGAAGAAAGAAGCAATAAATCCCTTAATTTATCGATAAATAACTTAGTATCTTATGAAACATTAATTAATGGCGATCAATTCGAGTTGATATATATAATACAGGATGATGAAAAGCATTTTGGTTTGAAAAATTTATCTTTGCTAAAAGTTAAGATTGATTCAAGAGCTTGCGAATATCACTTTGATAAATTATCAACAATTGGGAATGCTGGTAAACTCTGTCATATTCTATCATGCAAAGTATTTGAAAATGGACAGTTAGGGGTTATTTGGGAATCAAACAATCAGATTTATGTCAATGTTTTTAATAATTTTTTCAACGGTTTTCAAAAGTCTTTTTTAAACTATAGTAGTCATTTAAGCGATGATAGCTACGGTAAAAAGTTTTCTAACAAGACAAATTATAGAGATTTAGCATCCTTACTTTATGGAGATGCTCCATTAATATATATTGACGAATCTGAGTTCAGCTCTTCAAGTCAAAGAACTAATGAAATTCTGAAGATACATAGTAGAATATTTTCAGATTCACTTAAAGTAAGAGATATTGAGAAAGAAGAACAGCTGATCAAAAATATTATAGACTCAATATTTTTGAGTGAGAAAAGTTGTTCTAAAACCGTATTGAAATATAAAAAAGAAAGCAATTTGGCTTCAGATAACTTCATTTTAAGGAATATGGACCAATTCATCTTTTTTGGTCTCCCCTTTTTTTTTCCTCCTGTACTTGGGATTAAACCTAACGAAAATATAACAAATTTACCAGATGATTGGTACAGCTGTATGTCTTTCACAATTAAAACATTTGCTTGCGACTCTAATGGAAACCAGAATATCGTTAAAGTAAATTACACTTGTTGGTATGAGGGAGTGTTTAATTACCTTAGTAATAATTTACATTCAATTTTGAAAACTCCTCAAATGCACCTTCATGTACTAAAGAGGCTCACTTTATTGCCTCCTGAGTCAAAATCTACAAAACCTACTTCTCTTTGGATTGCATTGAATTCGATTAAAACTATTCAGGACTTTCAGAATCTGGATAGAAATGATATAAATTTGTTTTTCAACATTATTGATATCTATACCAAAAATGGAATTGAAAAACGATTATTTGAATTTGCTAAAAACAACTTAACTAACTTTTCAAATGTATTATATTCATGGTCTATTAACCAATCAGTAGAGGTTATTTCTATTCTTAGAAAAGCAATTATGAAAAGCAAGTCAGATTCATACCATAAGATTTTTAGATTTAAAGAGAATAATGAACACTTAGAAATTCTGCTTGGATTGTCATTTCTTGGCAATGACGTAAAGTTACTTTCAGCCTTTGTTTCCAGTAACATTAGGCCAATGAAATCTGCACTAAACATTATGGAGTTTGTATTAGATAGTGGAAACCCAAATATAGAAGCAGATGAGAGTTTAACAGGTTTTAGGCGTCTTATTTACTCTTTAATAGAATGGAAGAACGTTTTTGGGTTGGTTTGCTCTTTTAAATCTTTCATAGAGTCAGACAACTTTCAAGGTGAGCGAGAAAGTGTTCATTTCCCCACTTCTGGTCTTATTAAACTTGCAATTGAGAACATTAATGAACTATCCGTTTTTGATCAAGAAATTTTAGAAGATATATTAAACAAAAACAATTTTACCTGGGAAAATCTTTTGACTCTTTCACTATTGCTGGAGATTTTTATTGCTAGTAAATTTCAACAAAGAAATCTACTATTCAATTTATGCGGCAACCAACTGAACTTGGTTTCTAAGTTAGATGTATTTCTGGCTAGCTTATTCCCTGTTCAGAGTTATTGCCACATTTTTTCGAGGTTAGCTTCAAATTCAATTAATCAACACGATTTAATTGATTTCTATTAGTTTTCAATACATTTCCGGTTTTTCTAGTAGGACAATAATAATTGATTTGTAATAAAATTCTATCTTTGGTAGATTAGTACTGTCCTAGTTATCTTGAGAAATCTAAAGAGCGAAATTTATTCAGAGATCATAGTAATTTTTAGAGAATAATATTTTTATAAATTAGAAAAATTTCTGGGTTAGCATTCATTCAACGATTTACTGATAAATTACCCACACATGGCGCATGTACTTTATTTGGACAAAAAAGTTTAATAATTGAACACAATTACCAAAATATAAAAAACAAAGTTGAAATTCGAATATAGCTTTGTTTAAACGCTAGAAATAAAAATTTGTGAAGCTACTAAAGATTTAGGAATATAAAGACCGTGTAATACAGAACTGTAATAAATAATCACTTAAGAAATGGTATTTTTACAGGAAAAATCATTAAAAGAGCTGGATCCCATTATGTATGAGCTAATCAATGAAGAATATGATAGACAGATTAATGGACTAGAAATGATAGCATCCGAAAACTTTGTATCGAAGGGAGTCTTGGACAGCTTGTCAAGTACATTCTCAATGTTTAATAATGATAAAAATATGGAATTAAACTCAACTTCTGCACAAGAACTATTAGAGCTCACAAATGAAAGAGCCTTAAAAGCATATGGACTAGATCCTGAAGTATGGGGTGCTAATGTAAAGCCTCATAGTGGCTCTCCTGCAAATTTTGCAGTATTAAATGCAGTATTAAAACCTAATGATAGAATAATGGGATTGTCATTACAACATGGAGGCCACCTGACTCACGGACACTATACAAATTTGAAGAGAGTTAACTGTTCATCTCACTATTTTGAGTCACTCCCTTATGTAACTGATTTAGAAGGAGTGATAGATTACGATAAGTTGGAAGAAAATGCAATACTATTTAGACCAAAGATGATAATAGCAGGAGCTAGTGGGTATCCTAGAATGATCAACTTTAAGAGGTTTAGGGATATCTGCGACAAAGTGAAGGCCTACCTGATGGTAGATATCGCTCACTACTCTGGTTTGGTGGTTGCAGGGAAGTACCCGTCACCCAAAGACTACGCAGATTTCATTACAACAACGTCTCACAAGACATTAAGAGGACCAAGGTCAGCAATAATATTTTACAGAAAGGACGTAGAGTCCAAGATCAGAGTTAAGATTGATGAGTCAGTTTCTAAAGAAATTCAGTCTAGTATTCATTTCAACCAAGTTGCAGCCCTTTGTTTCCAACTGAAACAAGTAGTTTCTGCTTCTTGGGTTAAATATGCAAGTAGAGTGCTAGAAAGCTCTCAATTGCTTTGCAAATTGCTCGAGGAGTCTGGAATCAAGATTCTTACAAATGGAACTGATTCCCACAAAATTCTAATAGATACAAGATCATTGAACATTTCTGGGGCTAAGGCTGAGAAAGCACTAGAAGTATGCGAAATTTCAACAAGTAGAAGTTCTTTACCTTGTGATGGGAGAACTATGAATTGCAGTGGCGTCAGACTTGGAACTGCAGCCCTTGCGAGCAGAGGGATGGAGTTGGATGATTTCAAATTCGTTTCAAGGATAATTGTAGAAGTTTTAACTACTGCTCGAGATATTCAAAAGGATGGGGAGACTCTTGCAGAGTTTGTTTCTAATATTAAGGCCTCTCCAGCAATAGAGAATATCAGGCAAACAGTGCGAAAGTTTGCCTCATCGTTTGAATTTGTTTCTATCGTAGATAAGTATTAGTGCGTTTGCTTACTCTCGTTTGTGAATTGTTAATTTCTTTCTTTTGAATATTTACATTTTTTTCATGGCTAAAGAAAGTCTGATATATTCATGCTTCCTGGAGAGTCCGTAAGACTCTGATGCAGGTCGATATTTACTCGTGTTTCAAACAAAGGTGAATCATTGCTAGAGTTGATCTCGCTGCTTGAGAGTGACATCTGATCAATCTCCATATTTTCTTCATCAATTTCATCACCTCTGGTTAAGCTCTTAATAATTGCTAATGAACAAGATGGAAATGAATTCAATAATTCTACCTTTTCTTGATTAACTTCTTTAATCAATATATTAATTTCCTCAAGCTGCTGATTAATATCCTTTTTCATAAAGCTGTTGTCAAGTTCATAATCACTTAGTAAATCTGATAAGATATCACTATTTTTAACCTTTTCATTTTCCTTCTCAATATCGTAGTCGTCTATAATTTCCCAATTTTGCATTGTTTCCATAAGATTAATTTTATAGATTTTCAAACTCGGGGTTCATAAATAAGCACACACATTTATGTAGGTCAGTTCGCTCTATTTGATTCTTTTAGTGCTTTAAAATGAGAAGTTTGTTTAATTCTTATTTTTAGCAGTAAATTTTGTTTTTCTACAATTTTGCTTTCAGTTCCCGCAAAAGATGTAAATTGCATGCAGACTTATTATTCCAGTAATTTGTAGAGGAACGAAAAGGAAAATTCGGTCTAAGATAATCAAATACCTTTCAGCTTCAACAACAGGCTCTTGTCTAAATAATTTTAACTATTTAATTTTTCAACTCCTAAATGCAGTATTAGCAAAGCGATTGGCGCCAAAGCATCATTTTCTAAGCTCGCAAAATTTATCTGTACCTCACAAAATACATGGATAGCCAGTGAAAAAGTCAGAAAAGTTAAAATCTGATTAAGTTAGATAAGTTATTCAAGTTTAGACTTTAGAAATCCTTCAGGCTATTTTGTATGTGTTTAAACCTGATAGTCAGAATTGGAGAGTTTGAATGTTTGGAGAGATTGCTATATTACTCATAATTAAATTAAACAAGAAATAAAATGCAATAAATTCTTTAAGTAATTAATAAAAGAACTACTCTAAATCTAAATTGTGAAATGAATTATGGTAATTGCTTGTCATTGAAAAGTGACTTTGAAAATTTCAAAAGTACTCTAATTAAAGAAGGAATGGACGAAATCGTTTGCAAATGTTTTAAGCAGGTTAAGGAAAATATAGATTACTTGAAAGAATTAAACTTTGGAGAAAATATTAACTCATTAAACAATGAAAGTTGTTATATTGAGAGAGATCTCAAAATTAAAGAAACTCAACATCTTTTTAAGTACTGTATTATGTTATTGGAAAAGGAAAACAATATAAATCCTCATTATAAACTGTTATTTGAGAATCTATTATTTCATTTTCAGACTATTTTCTCCTTAGAAAGATATGAAGTTGATAATTGTTTAAGAAACCAATTAGAAAAGAATTCATTATCAAATACCTCTGTCTCTTCTGTTTCTTCTTTCGTCCATACCTCCCAATATATGCCTTTACCAGATTTTAAAGAATTGGAAAAACAACTCTTATTTGAACAAAACCAAGGTAAGTGACATTATTATACGAAGAGGTTTGGTTTTATTTTACTCATTTATTGCCCAATATTAACCAATCATTGTTTTGCAGAGTTAATTAAATTAAAGGAGTCCACGAAAGAGTTAATGAGTATTCAGAATATTCTATTAAATGAGATTGCCTCTGAACAAGTTACTATTGATACTTTTCAAGATAAAATTAAGGAAACAGAAATTAATACAGACAGTTTTCACCTACTACACGAGATTAATGTAATTTCTGAAAGAGATCGAAGGAGAAGAATAACTAAAATAGTTCTTTATTTAACTGCTTTTCTAATATTAGTAATTATTTTTAGAATCATTTTCTAATTATATTAATTAAAAATAAGAGGTTCTATTTTACATCCACATTATTCATTATTTTAATTAATTTATATAAGTATTTTATTTATGTAAATACGATGAAACTAACACTGTTAAACATGCTTGCATGTGGGGAAAAATTTAATCAAATAAAGGGGGCGAGCACTTTTTTAGAAATAAGTAACAAAAAAAAAGAATCTTAAATAAATTACTAAACAGACTGTATCTTTGATATTAATAACTTAATTTCGTCATCATTTAGGTATGAATACAACAATTGAATCTGATCAAGAGTTATTCAATATTATTAATAAGGAAAAAGATTTTCAGAATTCTCATTTAAACTTACACCCCAAGGAAAATGTTATGATTAATGCTGCGAGAAAAGTCCTTGGGAGTATCCTTACAAACAAATATTCAGAGGGTTTTCCTGGAACAAGGTATTATGGTGGAACACACGTTATTGATAAGATAGAAACGCTCTGCGCAAGTAGATTAAAACAATTTCTAAAATTAGACAAAAAAAGCAATGACGAATGGCTATTTAATATCCAGTGTTATAGTGGAAGCCATGCTGAGTTGGCCATCTGTATGGGATTACTGAATAAGGGGGATCGAATTTTGAGGATTAGGGGTGATTCTGACACTGTATTGGAAAATTATTACCAAGTTGAATATTATAATTTGGATAAAAAAGGTAGGGGGTTTGATATAGTTGACCTGAGGGAGAAATGTAAGATATTAAAGCCCAAGTTGTTACTTGTTCCATCCGATGTATTAACATTATTCATAGACTACAGACTGCTTAGTGAGATTTGCAATGAATTTAAAATCTTTTTAGTCGCTGATATTAGCGAAATTGCACTTTTGATATCATTTGATAGGTATGGAAGGGAGGACAACAATCCATACAGATATTGCGACATCATTTATTCTAACACTCAAAGCAGTTTGGGTGGTCCTAAAGGTGGCTTCTTGATGTTGAACAACAGCAAAAATCCTGGATTATTTCAGAAAGTTAACTCCGCAGTATTTCCAGGCCTCCAAGGAGGCCCTCATAATCATCAAATTGGGTCATTTGCTGTCCAAATTCAAGGAATGTTAACTTCTCGAACTAGTGAGTTTGTAGCAGCAGCACTTGATAACTCTGCTGTTCTAGCGCAGACAATGCTTGACTCAGGAATTCCTCTACTTGGAGATGGAACAGATACACATCTTGTTTCAGTTGATTGCGAAAGGCTCGGAGTACCGTGCGAGCTGATTTCTAAAATTTTAACGGAGTGCAAGATCAGGCACACATACAGAAAGTTTGGAGAAAATAGATCCTCCTTAATGTTTGGGACCCTTGTCTATACATTTAGAGAAGGTTCTGTATCACAGATGACAATTTTAGGCAATTTGATCTCAGATTGTATAAATGTGGGCGTAGAGATTTTCAACAAAGTTGGGAAGTTAGATATTCCAATTGAGGCTAGGGAAAACATCTTTCACGAAGAAATAACTAAAAGTAATAAGCTAAAGCTGATATTTGATAGGGTTTCGGGAATAATCAGTGAGCTGGAGACTATTTATTTTGATTAGCTAACCACCTACATGTGGGAAGTGCGTCGGTATTAATGGCGCCAAGTAGTTTTTATTTTGTAAAGCTTGCTTGCTAAGAGCGTTTGTTTTATGTAAGATGTCGATTTTAATAGTTTTTGACATTGATTTTAATAGTGAGCACTCCATTCTGCGTCTGGAGTATTTCAAAGATGCACTGAAACGGTTGTTTCTAGATGATGAGTTTAATAGGGAATACTCTGAGTGTTTGATTTCTGTTTATTTTGTCTTGGATGAAATGAAGAGGGAGTTAGTTTTTGCTAACCATAGATTTAAGGAGGTGAGCTGGTATCCAATTGGCAGCTGTTCATTAGTACCGTCGCTTACGATTATAGATATGTTGATGGAGCAAATAACAAGTAGCAATATAGAGCTTAAGACTGAACAGGACTCTTTTCCAATTAAGTCAGAGGTGCAAAATAGTATTAATCAACAAGAAATAAGGCCAATTCCAGATTGTTTTAGCGATTTCCTCAAAGAAGGTGCTATTATTGAAAGATCTGAATTACAGAATGGAACTGATAACAGTTTTGGTGCTCCAGGACCAAATAATATAAATTGGACAGAAGAGCACCAAAACATTGGGAAGGAAAGACAGTTACTTGTAATCTGGCTCATGGATTCTTCTAGTTGCCTCAAAAGGCTGGATAATGGTGGATTTCCAAGATTTCAAGATATAAGTGAAAGCAGTTTAACCCCTAATGTAGAAGTTAAATACTTTCTTCTAAATTATGGAGGTGATCATCAAGATCAAAACCGATTATCCAAAGTCTACCTCTCAGAGGCTCAGGTTGAGGTGGTTTCGCTCCTTCCACTATGCTCTGCCGACAAAATTCTCAAGGATTTTATATGTAACGAAATAAATAGTTTTTACTATTCAGAAAAGTACGTGAGCATTTTTTCTCCAGATTCACCTCCAACAGATTTAGAATGCTTTAATGATCTGTCCGTAATTGGATTTAATCTATATCCAAGTTTAGCCAAGTTTCCTCTTTTCATTCAAGATACTCTTAAGGTGCTAACCCTACCGTGCTCTTCCACATTTATTGGAATCATTTCAATCGCAAAATATCAGCCATTACCGGTACTTACAAGAAGACTTATTGAGCTTAATAACTCTTCAAAAGGGAAAGAGATGGCAATTCAAGCACTTATCCTTGCTCTACATAAAGAAAAGTTCGCAATGGCTCTTGAGCTAAACCCTAATTGGTTTGCCCTATTGGTCTCAATAGTAATCGGAAGTAATATCCATCTTGCAATGGATATACTTCCCCCCGGTTACGTTATAACTATATAGATATGAATACACTTCTTTATTCAGATATTATAATATAAACTACCTATATCTCTCTATCTCAATATTCTAATCACAACTTTCATCTACAATTAATCAAGCAGCCTTATTAATATTTTTTGTTTCGTTAAGCTGATTATTGACAGCATCCATTAGATTTCTCAAGGGGTCTGCCCTAGAACTACTTTCATACATATTAGATAAACTTTCTCCTTGTATGTGAATACTGCTTTTTCGTTCAATTGGTACCGAATGTTGGATACAATTTTGTTCTTTAGCTTTGATGAGCTCGCTAACCATATTCAACCAAATATCTGCATTTTTCTTATACATTTTGCTCATCATTTCAGAAAACTCTTGACTTCCATATTCACTTCCAAATGTTCTCTGTTCCAAATTTTTATTTAATTCTAGTAAAATTTGAGGTTGTAGTGAAAGTAACTGAGGAGGAAGGCTATTTATATGATCCCCTCTATTTGCAGCTTTTGAAACCTTTCTATATAAGTCATCACGCTTGCTTTTAAACAAAGGGTGTTTCGATATCTGAAATTTGGTTTCTTTCAAGTCCTTCGCCATTCTTGTTGATGTTGTTTCTTCAACAGGTTTAGCTTTATGCTCACTTACTATCCAGTTCTTGAAGATTTTCTTAAAACTGTCAGAGCTAACATCAGTTGAGCTCCCGGATTCATTTGAATTAAACGCTGAAGATGATGGTGCACTAGTAGGCTCTGAATTGATGTTGGGTTTCGCTTGGTCTGAAGAAGTGGGATCTTTAATATCATTAGTTTCATCCTGGTCCTCTGGTATTTGTGGAGAGTTGTTATCTTCTTCTGCAGTAGTTGCTGAATGTTCAGGCTCTTCATCTCTGATAGTTATGGGAGCCCTACATATTGGACAAGTTTGCTGTTGAATAAACCAAGATTTTAGACAATCCAGATGGAATACATGACCGCAAGGAATCTTTTTTGAGCCAATATACAAAGTGTCCCTACAAACAATACAAGTATCAATTCTCTCAATCTCTTCAAGTGTAGCTTCCTGAAGTCTGGTTTCAATATTTTTTGTGAGCTTTCTATATCTCCTGAATGATGATAGCTTGCTGTACAAAGCTTTTAAGACGTGGAAGATATCTCCCATAATATATAATGGAATTCTGGAAGGATTTAGCACAAGGAAGAGAATAATGAAGAGAAGGTAAGTAATTAAAGAGCATATATCGCCAAACACCTCCAAATAAAATAATATAGCATTCTTATTCGACCATACAAAGTTATGAGCTTGCATTCCCGAAGAATGAGTATTTCCTTGTTCAGGGGTTCCATCCTCCTCTTGTCTCATTAATAATTGAATGGCTTGGAGCTTCAAATCTACAACATGAACGAGGTATTTACCAATAGAAGTGCTACATGAAACAAGCAAAGAAACACTCTCGAAAAATACCCACAACCTCAGAGTAGAATCTTTTGACAATAGGCCATAATACTTGAAAACTAAACTTATGTCAATAATCAGGAGAATATTAAGCAAAGCTGCCATTCTAACAATTGCAGTAGTTTTTGGTCTGTCTAATTCAAACATGTGGTTAATTCGAATATGGGAAATTAAATGTAAAAGCTTTAAAACCAAAATAAGAGTAATGTATCTTGAAAGGACCATTGCTCCAACTTCTATATTATCTATTGTTGGGCTACTAAATAACAAAAAAAAGATTGTATCTAATAAAAACATTCGCCCTTGATCAATGATTTCTTCCAGTTCAATATCTCTTAATCTTCCCACAAACATATTCAAAATAACCTTACCCAAAAAGTATAAAGTCAATAAACCTGCATTTGTAATTATCATGGTGGACGCTTTGGTTATAGTTATGTGCATGATTATGTGGTAAAAGTAAAAATCGTATACACTTAATAAATGTACAAAAAGCCCCAAAAGTAGCCCGAAACTAAGCAAAACATATTGCTTCAATGTAATAGGAGACATTTTCACTCTTTTCGTACTCTCAATGTTCTATTCGTGTTCTTTCCTAAAAATATAGTATCTTTATAGCAAGAACTTCATACAGACCTTAACAATGCCTTTTCATGATCCAGCTTTATTTTAAATTAATACGATTACACAACTGATGAGTTTTGGCTAATCTGTAATTCAGCCAAAGCGTAGTCTAATCTTATTAGTATATCAATATTTTTTTAAAAAAATCAGATAAGCCTTGTTCTTACTGCCTTATTTTAACCTAAATACTCTCAACTCTTTTTATCCAAATATTCATTAAAAGTACCGCCAGTTCATCCCGCCAATTAAGTATAAAATATTTTCAAAGAAAAGGTGGTTGGTAATTTGTTAGTGAAAGCAACTAGTATATTGTGGTGGTATATGTTACAACTGTGTAAAGTTTATATCTGATAAGTTGCAATTTTAGATCCATATTTTCGTTTGAATTAATTGAATTGCATTTCCTTTTCTAAATCGAAATAGCTTATCCAGTTGTAAATGCACAATTTTTTCAAAAGAATATTGCATATATGAACACACATTTCTTTAACAAATATAAATATATTTTTATTCTATATTTAAATGCAAATTTATTCTTTAATATAGAAATTTGAAGAGAACTACATTTGAGATTAAAGCTTACAAGATTAAGAGTACTTACTGTAAAACTTAAGTAATTATATCTAATGAATATATATTTTTTAATCTAAATCGCTGGCTTATTTGAAACGAGTGTAAGCGAAATAGTTTATTGGATAGAAAATTTTCAGAAAGAATAGTAACTTTAAATAAAATATTTAACTTCAGCAGGTAATCAATTTTAACAAAAATTAACAATTCAAGGCTAGAGATAATCATCTATCATACTTCGACATTATTTCATTTTTTTTAATACAAATTTATAGTTAAGGAGCCTGTAACGTCTAAAAGATTATTCCATCATCAGAGTTGAATGGTTTCTAAACTAAATTTGGTTACTCCATTTATTACATTACCGAAGTTTGTTACACGAAAATAGTTACAAGCATACTATTCCACTATTAAGGGCCCCAAATAACCTTTCTTTGCGTAAAATTTGAAGAATTATAACGTTATGAGTTCACAATTCAAACTTAAAGGAACTATTCCAGTATATAGTAAATTTTGGGTGGCAGTGGCTTACATAATAACTTGTGTAATCTATATATCTTTGCTTTTCCTTTTAGCATATGAAGAAGAAAAGCAGAAATGGTATTTTTCAGGTCTTTTTATGGCTCTAATAATTGTATTTTGTTACTTTATTTACTGGAGGTGGATTTCAAAGTCAATTTTCTCTTCTAATTTGGCATATAATCAAAAAATTTGTAATGATTAGCAGTATAGACAAATTTTATTTAACTGAATATCCGTTTCTTTAGTTAAATTCATAACAATATTTCCTTCATTTGCACTGATTATGAATTGGTCGAGCTCATTATTACTTCTATACAGAAATGTTCACTGAAAGGAAATTTTACAATTCAAACGATTGTTAAAATTAAATATTTAGTTTAATTCCAAATAATTAATCTATTGGAACTTAGCAGTTATGCGTAATTTATATAGTAAGAAATTTTAAACATCTTTATTAATATTTAATCCTTTTAATCTTGTTTTTTAGACTTATTAATTGGGTAGATTCCTTCTAACAAGCTCTCAAGTACCTCATAGCTAGATTGCGTGTTGTTCTTCTCACTCTTTGAATCAGATTCCTGCCTCACATTTGAATTTTGCTCTTTGTTAATTGGGAGTATATATTCAATTAGGCTTTTTTTGCTAGAGGTTGCTGATGGTGTACCTGTTTCAGAATATTTGCTTTTACTAGGTAAGCTTCCCAATGATCTACTCAGTGCACTAGATTCTTGATCCAGTTGTTCTCCTTGGCTCATCGAACTTGTAGTGATAGTGCTCTTTTTGATATAATTAGAATTCTTTCCAAAATAGAATTGTTTCAAAAAGAGATCTGCTTTGGTTCCAGAAGCCTCAGGTCTGCTTTCTTCGGCCTTTTTGTTCTCTCCAATACCGTAACTATTTCCGTTTATGACTTTAAAGTGTATTGGATTTTCTTCATTATCGTTGAGTAAATCATCAAGATTTCCTATCAGCTGGGTAGATGCGATGCAACGATGCTGAATTTCTCTAATATCTGGAATAGAATACCACCAAAGAAGTAATATCCTCGCAAAGGTGGCCGAAAATTTACTAGTAAAAATGTACTGTAGAGTATTAATGAAGGAACCCAGTAAGAGCACATAGATACATGTAAACTTTACTACGTAGAAAAATAAATACTCTTCCATATTAATGGATAAAATTCGGATGGGTTCAGTAACTCCTCGTCTTTTCTCTTTGTTTCTTTCTGTTAAGTCATCAGGCTTACATAGATTTCCTTGTCTATGTACAAATCTATCTGGGTAGTAGTCGTATATTTCCAAACTGCTTAAAAGAATTAGCATGTTTTGGTCTTCAGAACTTATTAGCTTGAAGTATCTGTTAAAAAGAGGTTTAATAATACGATTTTGACCAAAAATGTCTGGATCGATTCTTTGTTTCTTATTGAATATCTCCAGTTGAACGTTATTGAATGGATCCTTCATTATAACCCAACGAATAAACTTAATAAGAAGAAATCCTCTTAATAAGAATGCCATTTTCTGGTTCCCCATGATAAGATTAAATAAATAGAGACCCAGATTCAGTATAATAGTAAGAATAACAAGAATTGACAAAGTTAAAAAAGGAAGTAGAGGATCCTCGAAATTAAGGGAGTTCTTAAGCTTCATCAGAAGCGTAGAAAAGCTTGCAAATGATTGCTGAACAAGTTCTACTATTGCCAATAGGTTAGAAAGCTGAGTTTGAATAGGCTCCAAATCTTGATCATCAAAGAAAATAGATACAACCTTATTATCATAAGGAATTTTGAGACCCAATCTTAGCTCTCCAAATGGGGTCTCTACAATTCCTCCACTTCCTTGTAGGTTTTGTCGAAACCTTGCCTCATCATTTTTGTCTTCCATTGATTTTTCTGTTTTCAAATCTTCTTTATGTTCTTGGGCTCTTTCCCACTTTTGCTTTTCAAACTGTGGAGATAAATTTGATGCATCATTGTTCGATAAATTCAATCTTCTCAGTTCTTCCTCTCTACCTTTCTCCTTATTCCCTAACAATGAGTTATTTAATGTTCTAGCCAAACATATATATCCGTCCCCATTGGATAGATCGTATTGTGTACAGTATTCTCTGCTTGTTACTTTATCACCAAAGTATACTTCTTTGGGAATGAGATTAGAAAAGTCCTTTTCACAGATTTCATCCACAATTTTGGTAAAGGAAGAATCCTTCTTTTCTTTTCCTGTGCCATTATTTAATGGTTTTACATCTATATTCTCCTCAATAAAGTCTCCATCGCCTATCATTAATGATGAGTGATATTTAATATTTAGTATAGGCTGGAACATCTTCCAGATATTTCCAGATGTAGAGTTTATCAGATTCATCGTCTTATTATTTTGACTAATATTACTTTTCTGTTTAATATTAGCATTACCTTTTTGCGAGAGAGCACTTGTTATACTCTTTCTCTTTTGTTCTTCAATATTAATTCTGGTAAGGAAGTCTTGATGGATTCTAGAAGCAATCTGCGACCCAAATCTATATGTTAAAGAGATTAATAATGGGAGGATAACCATAAAAATCCATGAAAAAAAGAAAAAACTGTTAGCCTTGAAAGCTCCAAACGTAATTATTGCCCAAAATAAGGAAATCATTACCCTATCAAACCTAGATCTCGGAATTCTGAAGTTCAGTAAGAAGAAGAATTTGGGTATCCATCTCGGATAATGCTCTAGTAACATTTTTAAACTTTCAGCATACATCTGAAAATACTGTGGCTCAAACCCTGAAGGAAGGATCCACCTTGTGATAGGCTTCTCAGTTACCATACTCAAATAGGAGCTAGTTAAAAGGCTAATCTTAGAACAGCACTCTGTCTCAAAATTTAGTCCGATCTGAATAAATCCTAAAGTTTTTATTGGATTTGAAAGCCCGTATTCTGTGATTCCTGGCACTGGCCTGACATATTTAACCATTTCACTAGTTCTTGGGTATAAATGGTACCAATTTAAATGCTTGAAATTCGATCCGACCTCAAATTGAGAGCTTTCATCACTATAAACTCTATTTTGATATTCACAAAAATTGCTTTCATTTTTTTCATTCCCAGAAGAGATTAAACCATCATGCATTCTACTCTCACTTTTGAATCTGGACCTTAATTTTGGCTCTCTTTCATGATCTATATCTTTTAGAAATGCTCGGCTATCTTTTAAGTTTGAATCATTTGGCCTATTAACAACAATTGAATCACAGGAGTCCGCCTTTTTGCCATGAATCAAAGTCCATTCTTCCACAGTATTGCTTTTCAAAAGATTACTCTCATGGCCTTGAGTACAATTGGTGTTTCTTGATTTCCAAAACACAGAAACTAGATTCTCATTTGCCTTATAAAACGTTGAATTTTTGTAGAATGAATAGTCCAAGACGGGTAGTTCGGCAAGTTTGTCTTGAAAAACAGAGGAAATTGGAATAGTAACCTTTCCGAAATGGATACATTCATATAAGACTTCCCATTCTTGATCTTGAGAGGGGATTTCCTGAGAAGAAGGGCGATTGTCGCCATCCGGTTTATCAAATATTTCTTTACAGTTTGGCTTATTTCTTTCAATTCTAATAATCTTATACTGCTTAAAAGATGTCCCAGATGAATTGTTCTGTTCTTGGTTAATTCGTAAACTAACAGAATGGTTTAAATTTGTTGGAGGGTTGGAACCCAAATTTGAAATAGAATCTGCATTGGCTGAGCTAGTAGAAGTAATGTTTTCTGATACAAGAGAAGAATCCTCATCACATTCATTCACAAAAATAGATCCAGAGTTTTTAGAGTAGTAGCAATCTTCATCCACAATTTCTTCGTTAAATTTTTGATTTATTGTAAGTTTACATTGTATTGGAACTCTACAAATCAGATCCAAATTCATATCAGAAGAGATATCAGTGACTTGGAAAGATTCTTTGAAATTAAAGAAAACCTCTCTGGCACCTACTCCAGAAACCTTTTCCTTTTCTCTCTCTGCGCTTGAGTTCCTACTTTCAACTCCAAAACTTGGCCTTGATTCATGCTTCTCATCCAGAAAAGCTAAAGAAGTATTCCCATAGCTCTTAGTTGGGGACAAAAGCATAGGACTATTAACTGGAATCTCCAATATAAAGTCTTTAGTGCTTACAGGTTGGCTTACAAGCATTTGGCCTTGCAAAGCCAATTCAAAAACCCATTCTGCATTTTCTTTAGTAATAAAATTCCGAATATTACGATCAAATCCCATAGGTGAGATAATTGCTCTCTCAATAGAGACTGTCAGAACTCCCAAACTCCTAGAGTCACGAACAGATTTATATATACCCGATTGTTCGTCCCTTACTGCATAAATATTTGGCTCAACTTCAACTATTGGCTGTTTGTTTAAAAACTTTGACCCTGCAACTTTACGTACAAGCTTCATAATTGAGGACTAAGTATAAAATAATAAATTTTGCTATTTCGATGAATCGCACACAAACTTACCGACTGGAAATCATTCAAACTGCTTAAGTGAGCACTTGAATTGTCCACAATTTGATCAATAACTGTTCCTAACACATTTTCCCCAATTTGAGCAAACTTATCATTGATTATTTTCCCGATTCCCAATGGATCGATCATCTCCAATCATTCATTCTTACGAACCCTTTTCCTTTCCTTTCATTTTAAAATATATACTTACTCTTTCAGCTAGTACCGTTGGCGCCATCTACTCATAAACGGCTACGGCGCCTATAATACGCGCTCTCATGCATTTTTGATGATCTTGGACCATTAGAATTTAAATAATAGGAAAAAATTAAAGACTAATATAGTATAAATACAAGAAAAGCTAATTTAACAAATAAAAGATTAATTATTTAGGGCGAGCCATTCCCGGCTGCATATACTATTTATAATCTAAAAGGTTATCAACTTGTCCCAACATAAAATAATTCCAGTTAGTTTATATTAAGTGGATCTAAAATAAAAAAAAAATATTAGAACAATAATCATAATACTTTGACTTATCTCAACAAATTTAAAAGTATGGATGGTAATTCATCGTCGACAAAACTAAGTGGATCGGGACTCCCTCCCATGTCCTTTTCTCCTGAGATTCAAGGTTTTATTGTCACAAAATTTGATCCTCTGCTTTCAATAGTTAAAGAATTAAATGACCATTTGCAATCTTCAGATAAGGAAAGATTAAGGCTTGAATACAGAGTTTCAAGGATTGAACGGACTTTAGAAAGTTTAATTAAGATTGTAACAGATTTAGGATATAAACTTCCAGAAGAGGATGAATTTGAAAAAAATATTCCAGAATTAAAAAATGAGCTCAGCCTTTTACTTTCAGGAGAAGAAAGTGTTACAGCTCCATGGTTGTTCTCTGTCCAGTCAGGAACTCCTATTTCATCGCTTCAGGTTCTTTTAGAATTTTCACAATCAAATACTGAAGTGTTACTTGCTGATACTTGGAGAAGAGAAGAAGATATGTGGATTGGATTTCTGGATGATCTTCCCGATGAATTCTCTACAAGAAGACCTGAAAGTCTCTCTCTGGTTGATCTTAGAAGAGCAGCAAGGAGGGCTTTACTTGAAGTAATACGCGGAGAATTACTTCTTGTAATTAGAAATGTACCTGGAAAGCAAGAAGTTCCACATAATCCACTACCAGTAACATTGGTCGCTATTCTTGCTGCAGCTTTTTCTGAAGCCTGGGAAAGAGTTGAATCTTCGGATCCAAATTCTCTAGGAAGGCTTGCTTTAGTTCTAGAAGGTGATAATATTGGTAGTAGACTCCGTGCTGGTAAGAAAAAATTTGCAATAGAGGCTTTAAATTGAATTTTCCTATCTATATTTATTCTTAGCTTTAATTATATTTTGTTTCTTTATTCATGTATTATATATTATTGTTCTTCTAGTAATCCCAATGTTTATTTAATAACTCAGTTCAAAAAGTACCTATTCTCTTTTAGTTAGAGCTGAAAATTACCCTTTAATCAGAAATGTCAATTTTAATGTGCTAGTAAATATAATAGTTATTATAGTTTTAGTTGTTTTTCACTAAAATTGGAGCTCCTGTAACCCTATCCAATAAAATATTCTTTCCTGTTGCACCAGATTCAGATGAAACTTCTAATGATTCTAAACTATCCTTCTCATTGTTTGTTTCGTTGTTTTTCTTTTCTTCTTGATCTGTATCTTTAACTTTTATTCCTTTCTCTTCTTCTTTATTATCTGATTCTTTACCTAATTCATCTTTTGTAGTACTTTTGGCATCCTTATCACTGATAGAAGCAGTGGAGGTGGAAGTAGTAGTACTAGTAGTGGTAGTAGTATCATTGGAAGATGCTTTATCTATATCTTCTTCAGATTTTGTGTTTTTATTCTCATCATTAGTTTTTTCTTCACTTTCATCCATTAAAGCATCTGGAAATTCGCCTCTTTCTTGATCTTTAGATTCATTCATCTTTTCAATACCAACATTAATCCATTCACCACCTCCTGTAATTGAGTTGATTAACAAATTAAGGATCTTATTAAAATGTTTGCTTATAGAACTTTTTTGCCTCTCAATTTCTCTCATAGCAATACAATATACTTTTGGTGAAAATATGCCATTTTCGCAACGTAGTTGATTGTTTGCTCCAGTAATTTTGTATCCATCATCACAATCTACTTCAATAACTTCATCATTCAAATAGTATTTTTTTTCAGGCTTTACTTGGGAGTAAGGAATATTTGGAGGATAACAAATATTCATTTTAAGTAAGTTAATGTTTTGAACATGCAAATTTGCACTCTCTTCAGTTTCACCGCTATTAACCATTTGTACCTTGATTCTTTCTGCTGCTTCATGTACTAATTTAGTTTGGGACGAAATATATGTTGCCGCAATCAAATCCTTATCAGTCATTGATCTTCCCAAATTTCTATCGACACAGAGTGAATTTTCAACATTTTCATCATTATTTTCTAAACCATTTTGCATTTGCCAGTTACAGTCGAATTCTCTTTGGGATGCATCTGGGAACTTTTTCCTTTGCAAACTAGAAAGTGTATTACACATAACTTCTTGCGTGCACCACATACAGCCTCTCATTATCCCATTTAATTCTTGCTTTGCAAAGTTCCTACTTTGGAAACAATCGTTTACGCACGCTTTTCTTGGAACAACAAAATCAAATCTACATTCTAAATATTCTTCGCAAGCATCCTTTTTATTTAGTAAAGTACAGTCAAATAGGCACATTTCATAGACTGAATCATAGAAACAGTTTTGTGAAGATTCACAGTTTTCTTTTTGGCCATGAAACTCGACACACTTACTGAATACTCCTTTTCTTCTTTTTGCTGTAATAGTTGATGTAATATTTCTAGATAGTGCTTCTGCATCGAACAGTAATTCTCCTGTAATTGGATCTCTTTTCTCATACCATTTTTTCTTCTTCTGAAGTGGAAGTTTTTCTTTTTCTTTCTTCTTAGCATCATAATCCTTCTTTTCTTGAATTAGCTTCTCCATCTTCTCATCACTTTCACTAACTTCTAATAAGTTATTGATCTTTTTAATTTTTTCGTCAGCTGCTTCATTTTTATCATTATTAGATAGTGATTTTAACTTTTCTATTAATTCTTGATTAGATTTTTGCTCGTGGTTTTCAGTTTCAGTTTCAGATTCTTTTTTTTCATCATTATTTTCTTCCTTGGTTGGTTCTGTTTGATTTTCACTTGATAGTGATTTTTCCTCGTTTTTTTCAGGAGGATTTTTGTCAGTTGTATCATGGGATTTCACTTCTACATCTTTAGTATCTGTTGGAATTTCATTACTCTTCTGTTTTAATTTCTTAACAATAACAATAAACTGGTCATCAACTCTTTTAATAGTCTCATCTTCTGGTTTAACACCCAATTTATCCTTCATTTCTTGTATTGTCTTTTCGACATTATCTTCTAACTTATCATCGCCATTTGCTTTGATTTCTGAATTATTGCCTTCTTTAGAAGTATCTTTTGAGGCATCAGATAATGATGTATCATTTTTTGAATCCTCGTTTTTAACTTCATCATTTTTTACATCACCATTAGATTGATCGTTAGTATCTGTTTTCATTGACTTTTCATCATTCTCTTCACTAGATTTTTCTTCACTAGTATTTTCTGCTCCATCGCTATTTCCTGTCTGATCGTTCAGATTATCAGTAGATTCAGATGCCAAGTCTTCTTCCTGAGCAACTTCGGAGCTGGAAAAATCTTTATTGGCATCAGCTTCAGAATCGGAGCTCTTGTTTGAATTCTCTTCCGTTGATTCTTTTGCACTACTATCTTCAGATTTATCTTCCTTTTTCAAATCATCCTTTGAATTTTCAATAGATTCAAGCGATTTTGGCTCAGTAGAATTGCCTTTGCCAGAATTTTCTTCATCATGTTTAGCTTCTTCAGGTTTGGTTTCTTCAGGCTTGGACTCTTCAGGGTTTTTTTCATCAGGTTTAGTCTCTTCGGGCTTGGCTTCCTCAGATTTGGCCTCTTCTGGCTTGGTTTCATCAGGTTTAGTCTCTTCGGGTTTTGATTCATCAGACTTAGATTCTCCGGGTTTTGTTTCATCAGATTTAGATTCTCCGGGTTTTGTTTCATCAGACTTAGATTCTCCGGGTTTTGCTTCATCAGACTTAGATTCTCCGGGTTTTGTTTCATCAGACTTAGATTCTCCGGGTTTTGTTTCATCAGACTTAGATTCTCCGGGCTTTGCTTCATCAGACTTAGACTCTTCGGGTTTTTTTTCATCAGGACTAGGCTCTTTGGGTTTTGTTTTATCAAGATTCGACTCTTCGGGTTTGCTTTCCCCAGATTTTGAGCTCGATTGTTCTTTTGCCTGTTCATCATTTGACTTAGATGACATTATCTTTCTAAACTCCTTTTGTGATACGATCCCAGTATCAACCTCTCCAAATTCATCCTCTCCAGTAGAAATTTCTTCAGATTCCAATTGTTCACATCTTGAAATATATGGAAGTTTGCAAAATACTAAAAATATACAAATAAAAATAAAACAGAATTTGATTTTGGAAATCATCTATCTTAAACAAATTTATTATCTTATCAAAAGTTAACCAGAATATTCTTTTCTTTATACATTCATCAATCCCAATGGCTATTTAGTACCATGCATTCAATTTAGTGGGCAAAAATGACCCTGCAAGACATAATGGACAAGACTTTAATTCACACAAATATATGCCCGCCAAAAAATTATCATTTTTTTTAATGGATTTGAAGTTATTTTATATATTATTTGATTTAAATATTTATTTTTTTCTGGTAAATGACTGCTATTTGAACCATTTTTAATGGGTTTGGATAGTTGTATTAATTTATGTGCCAATAATATATTTGATAAAATCCAATATTTGGAAAGTTATTAAATTACAACTTTCCCATAATATTGAAATGACTTAATTCGATTAGTTTAATTGAATTTTTCTTTAAAAATCAGTTAATTCATTTAACATTACTGACTCTTTCGTGTTAAATTTACACTTGATAAAAATTTTTAAAAAAAATCCCTTGTTAAATAAATTATAAAATAAAAAGGAAGCAATTATCTCTCATCTATAATTTTAGTTAAATGATCAATTATCATTTTCTCATGCATGTTTGCATGCAATACTTGACAATCACTATAATGTACCGGTAGAACACAAGTATTTGGCGGGGTAGCAATTTTGGCGGTGCACTACTTGTAATTTTTGACAATTTCATTTTTAAATCAAAAATTAAAAAAAAATTGACAAAAATTTATCCAATAATTATTATTCGTTTGAATATCAACCACTATTGCCTAGATTATTATTTACCCTAGGCTAGGCTAATTATTGAGTCTCTGTTTATTGAGGTTAATAATAATTACCGATTAAGGAGGAGCGAAAATGGAAAGGGAAGAAAGATCATTTGATGATTCACCTCAGACTCAAAAGAAAGCTAAAGTTGACAGCAAAAATGATGATAATTTAGAGGAATTGGTTGATGAAAATGAGAATATCGTTGCTAATCACACGAGATTCGATGAGAGCATGAAAGTTGAACATATTGTATATGAGTCAGGGACGAATTGCGTACATGAATGTATTAGGCCATGCGGTTATGTTGCTCCAACAGATTCTAAGCTCAGAGTTCAGTATGATGAGAATGGAAAAAAAATTCCTGCAAAGGAATACTCATTTAAACTAGATACTTTTCAGGCTGTATCTATAGGTTGTTTGGAAATAGGAGAAAGTGTATTAATTTCAGCGCATACTTCAGCAGGGAAAACTTGCGTAGCAGAGTATGCTATTGCAATGGCTCTAAAGAGTAATCAGAGGGTTGTATATACATCTCCTATTAAGGCCTTGAGTAATCAAAAGTACAGAGATTTAAGAACTACGTTTGGTGATAATAATGTGGGACTTCTTACTGGAGATGTCACAGTAAATCCACTTGGGTCAATTATGGTAATGACTACTGAAATTCTTAGATCTATGCTTTATAGAGGAAGCGAATTAGTAAGAGAAATAGCCTGGGTCATTTTTGATGAAATCCATTATATGAGAGATAAAGAAAGAGGCGTTGTTTGGGAAGAGTCTATCATTCTTTTGCCAGATACTGTAAGACTAGTGTTCTTGTCCGCTACCATTCCAAATCATTTAGAGTTTGCGGAGTGGATTTGTAGGACAAAACATCAACCTTGTCACGTTGTGTACACAGATTACAGACCTGTTCCTCTACAACATTTTATATTCCCGGCAGGAGGTAATGGAGTTTATTTAGTTATGGATGAAAATAAGGTTTTCAAACAAGATAACTATATGAAGGCGTTGTCAGCTCTGAAAATTGCTGCTGAGAGTAATAGCTCTCAGAAAGAACAGAAAAAACATGCAGGTAAAGCTCAGCTAAGAGTTGACCTTGAAAGCATTGTGAATATGTGCCAAGAAAGGAGTTATCTTCCGATAATCGTTTTCTCCTTCTCAAAGAAAGATTGCGAGTTAAATGCATTATCTTTGAAAAACATTGATTTATCCACTGAAGAAGAAAAGGAAAGTATTGACTTCATTTTTAATAGTGCCTTGGCAACTCTCGCGGAGGAAGATAGAAACATTCCTCAGGTTGTTGGAATGCTTCCATTATTGAGAAGGGGTATCGGAATTCATCATGGAGGTTTACTTCCTGTTGTAAAGGAAATAGTTGAGCTCCTTTTTGGAGAGTCATTTATTAAAGTACTATTCTCTACAGAGACTTTTTCTATGGGAATTAACATGCCTGCAAAAACGGTTATCTTTACTTCACTTAGAAAATTTGATGGAAAGGAGTACAGAATTGTTAACTCTGGAGAGTTTATTCAAATGAGTGGTAGAGCAGGAAGAAGAGGTCTTGATGATAGAGGTATCACAATTACTATGATTGATGAACTTGCTGATCCATGGGCTATCAAGTCAATGCTTACTGGACAACCTTTAAGAATTGATAGCCAATTTTATATTGGATATAATATGCTTTTAAACCTTTTAAGATTAGAAGGGGCTGATCCTGAATATATGATTAACCGATCATTTTCACAATTCTTAAAGAGGAAAAAGACTGTATCTTTACACGAAGAAATTAATAGGATTCAGAGCATTTTGGATAATTACAAAGTTTCAGAGCCAATTATTAAAGTCATTGACTCGAATCAAGAACAAAATCATTCAGAAAGTCCTACTAAAAAAAGTAGAACCAGCTTGAATAAAAGCAACTCCCAAGGAAATCAATTTGTAGTTATGAGTAGAAAAGTTGAAGGAGTGGATGATATCTATGGCTCTTTCAAGGAAAGCTTGATATTACCAGAATTCTCAAATTTTTCTGAACTTTTAACTGCTTATGCATATTTTTTACATTTTTCAGGATATAAAGTTATTTGTAAAGATGAAAACCTATTTGATTCAAAAGACTTTTATTCAAAGAATCCACGCCCTTCAAACTTATTAGAGGTTGAGTTACCTTCTGAAAAAGAATTTTTGAGGGATAAAGCCTCAATACATAGTAAAATTAGTAATTTTGTCGATCTTTGTAAAGAGAGTTGTGGTTTTGAGACTCAAGTAAACCAAGCGGATATCGACATTATTATGAATGAGAAAGCTACTGGGTATCATATAGAGTCAGAAAAGGCATTGATTCGAATTGGAGACACTCTTTTCAATCATTTTACAGAAATGATTGAGCTTAATAAATATATAAAAAAGTTCATTATCAATTCTAGGATAATCCACAGATTCCTTAATCCAGGAAGATTAGTATATATTAGATTACCATATTTAGAACAAGAAGAAGCAAATTCACTGAATTTACAGAATTTAGAGTCTCAAAATGAAAATGAGACTTTGGAACTTGGTTTAAAAGATCCAAAATATATATTTGATATGAATGTTTTAAATGGGTTTAGCCAAAACCAGTATTTAGATTTAGGCTGGGGAGTTTTGCTTAGCAATCCAAACCCCAGAAACAAAAAGGTGGATACTGGATTTTTAATTGAACCAAATAAGAACAAAAATCTTGAGAATCAAAGTGAATATTGCAACAATCAGCAGGAAGGTGAAACGCAAAATTCAAACTCTAACTCAACAGGTATAGAAGATTCTGAAAAGTTCTATGTTAGGGTTCTGTTGAACAAGAAGCGTTTCCCAAAACTAGTATATGATAAGATTGTTAAAGAGTTAGAGAAGAATGTTGAAGACTCTATTAATGAGAACACTGATTATTGTGTTTTTAATTGCACTGTTTCGTCAATACAAGAAATTAGTACTGTTCGATTAAATATTCCTCAGAATAGAAGTAATATTACCAATAAAAATACTCCAGGCTTGATGTCATTAGAGATTTCATTAAATAAGGTACTCGAACATCTTGGCAAGGATAAGATTCCACTAATAGACTACTATGGTGATGAAATCATCAACATTGGAAATGCATCATCAGATTCTCAAATTTGCAATAAACTAGATAAATTCAAGGAGCTACAAAAGAAGATACAACGAGAGTCTATTTTAATAAACAAATGTCCATTTTTAGCTTTGCTATTGTTATATATTAGCTCTCACAGACGTCACTTGAAAGAAAGAGTAGATGAAATACAAAAAGATTTGAGGGAGCACGAATACGATACTATTATGCAGAAGGAATTGCTTGGAATGAGAAAGGTCTTAAAGAATTTAGATTATACTGATGAAAATAGCATTGTGCAATTGAAAGGGAGAATAGCTTGTGAAATTTCAACATCAGATGAACTTCTAATCACTGAATTACTGTTCAACAATGTCTTTTTCCAAGAATTAAAAATTGAATATATTGTTGCTATTTTATCATCCTTATTATATGACGAGAAATGCCCTGATATAAAGTTGGAAGATTCTACTTTAGCAGTGGGATATGATAATATTCTGGACGTTGCAAAAATGATTGTAAAGATTTCATTAGAATCGGGTTTAAACATTGATTCAACACAATATATGAGTAAATTTAGACCCCAAATTATGCCTATAATTCTTAAGTGGAGTAAAGGAGAGAGTTTTGCATCTATTCTTGAAAATACAAGCTTTTACGAAGGAAGCGTAATAAGGTGTCTGAGGAGGCTGGAGGAGCTACTCAGACAAGTTGCAAGCGCGACAAAATCTATTGGAAATGATGACCTTGAGAAAAAGCTCAAAGAAGGTATTGCACTTATCAGGAGGGGCATCGTTTTTACTCCAAGTTTGTATCTTTAGTCAGAATTGTTAGGTATATCCTTTTGAGTTTATTTTGTTTTCCCCCTGCCTCATTAGATCATGTTTTAAATAGTTTTATTTAGACATTTTCCCTTCATTCCTTTTTTTTAGCACTAGTATTTTCGGACGAAATTTAGCTGAATTAAATGCATTTTGGCGCCAGGTAGTTCATTTTCGTATGTGTAGAATATTCCTGCGGATAAATTAATAACTAATATTTATTAATGCTGAACTATTGGGCAAGTAAAAATGGTGAACTATCCTGATGATATCTTATATTCATCAAAATACGAGGATGATGTATATGAGTACAGGTAAGTAAGGAAGCGTCTAATTGAAGGAAGAAAATTAAGGACAATTGTAGGCATGTAACTTTACCAAAAGCTGTAAGTTAGGTACGAAGCTAGGACGAAACTGCGAATATTCTATTTCATTAAGTGGATTGATTTTGATTCGTCTTTCGAAATATTAAGATTTTTTTTACTTGATTTGTTCCAGATTTCGAAAAAGGCTCAAGCAATAATCCAATCAAAACCTACTGGACTACTTTCTGAGCAGGAGTGGAGAATGCTTGGAGTACAGCAATCTAGGGGATGGCAACATTACTTGGTACATAAGTAAGTTAGCTACAAGATTTAAACAATTAAAAACAAATCAACTTTAGGCCTGAGCCCCACATTTTGTTATTTAGGAGGCCTCTAGGAACTAATCCACAAACAGGTATGATTTCTATATAAAATAAAAAAGTAGAATTAATCATTTTTGGACAATTTTTTTTATGCTTATAGGTCTTGTAGATACTGCTTGGATTAATTCAAAAAACTCAATGTAAAAAGGATCAAAGCTCATGAAAGTCTCGTAATTAAACAATTTCGATATCGTATTACATTTTTTTTAAAGAATTATTAATGCATGACCTTTAGCATTTCCCGCCAAATAATAATTGAGGAGTTTAGGGCGCTAACGGTCAATAGCTAGAGCGACTTTAAAATAGAAAGAGAAAAATAAGGGTTTAGTAGAGGAATCTTCAATAGTAATAAAGAATGAATTTTTTGGGATCACTGTTTATTTTTTTAATTTGCATTTATACCCTTAATCTCGATGTAGCTGAGGGGTTTTATAGTGCATCCGCATCTCCATCAGTCAGCACTAGTTTGACAGCCTATTCTGTAGCATCTTCGACTGTCTCTTTATATTACATGCTATCTCAAACCAGGAGGGGCCCAATTGGAAAGATTCTGGCGAGTATTTATTTGCCTATTCAAAAAGATAGAACTGGCGACTATACCTTTAGCATACGGACTGATAAATGGGATGGAGATACAATTATGGTATCATCGTGTATGCTGTATTATTTTAGCTTAGCAGTAAACCCCAATTTAAATGATAAGTATTCAATTTACTCTAGTAAAATTATGCCTGCATTACCTTGGGGTGAAGTTAATTTAGATGAAGACCCTCTTCAAGCTATGACCAGGATTTACGACTATTTAGTTTCACTTAAAGGTGGATATATCAGAATACCCCTAAGTAATGTGGATATTTGGCAATTGTATCTTTTGGCTGTTATACAAAAATATTCCTCTATGCGAAATGGGAAATTTAAATTTAGGGCAAAATATCCAAAACTGAAAAAAGATTCCAACAACAAATCCAAAACTGACAACAAAGAACAAGATATCTCTGAAAATATTAAGCTGCCACTTATGGAGAATGAATCATCTGTAGAAATGAAGAGGAATAGAACCAATTTTGAAGAAGTAAACGAAAATAACTCAACATATTCTACTGTGATTGGACAGAGATCTACATTAGATTCATATTTCCAAACAAAAGAACTGAAATCTTCATCATCTGTCATTTCTGATTTCAAAATAAGAAGGAAACATTGTATTGGGGGGCTTTCGGTAGTTTGCAAGAACAAATTAAATCCTAAGGTTAGTTATATTTCAGTTCCTTGGATTCCAGGTGAAAGAACAGCAATTGAAGAGTTGAAAGTTATACACGAATATACAAATACTTTGGAGGGAAGTTCTCTAAATGAGATTTGTCAAAAGAACAAACTGAATGAAAAGCTGGTTAACTTCACCTTAGCTTTAATTTTATATCTAAGAGAGAGACAATACGATATTAATTATATCGATGCTGTTAATTTCAAAAAATGCTCGTTTGCCAGGTTTAAAGATAAAGTTATAAGGTTTACTTTATGCTTTTTTGATATTTTTGGCTTGGCTCACGGAAAGAATCGTGTCAATGTGGCACCTTGGAAACGTATTCTAGAAGAACACTGGAAATTAAATCCTTCAAAGACTTTAGAATACCTCATTATCGGATCTCATCAACAGGAAGTTCGTTCAGATATCTACAGTTCGTCTGAATGGTCAGAATTTGATTTTGCAATTGCAGCAGTTGTTCACTTCTTTTCAATCATACTTGGAGTTCCTATACTCTATGGGCAATATGTTAGTAAAGTAAGCAGAAAACACTTCCTCTTGGAAAGAGAAGCCTTAAATCTACAGAAATATAATGTGCCGGTTCCGCATTCAGTTAGATACGATGCAGAAATAGTTATTACTCAAAACACTTATTTATAATAGTTTAGTTTATGCTAATTCCTAACATCCTATTACTAGCAAATATCTGATAATTTTGTTTTTTAAATCTTTACCCTCGTTTAATTTTTAAATTTAATTTAATTTGTAACCTGTTCTACTAATCCATTGATGATAATCTTATTGCTTTGAATAACTCTAATGTATGTATTATTGCAATAAATTTATTTATTTTATTGCTATGTGTTGGGCGGGAATTAAAATTTCTTTAATAAATATCTTGCATGTATGCAACCCTGGATAACGGTAATTGCACTGAAGAAAATTTTTATTGTATTATGAAGAAGGAAAAGCAAAGAATGAAATAATTAGCATACAATGTGTAGAATTTTTATTGTAAATTGAATAATTAGTGATAAGTTGATTAAAAATTAAATTTCTAATAATTAGTTGAATAGCTATGTAATTTGCCTGGCATATACTGACATGGTAACGTCTCTTGTTTGCAATTTTGCTCGAAAAAAATTGGATACTAAAAATATAAATAGTTGTAATATTTTAATTTTCTTTTAAATTAGTGACACCATGAAGTTGCAGGCCTTATTAATATTACAAATTCTATTTGGATGGTTTTCTTTTTCCAATGGTTTTGCCTCGGTTACTGTTTCCACAACATTAGGACTTTTAGGAGGAACAGCTGTATATTACATGCTTACCCAAACAGATAGAGGAACTCTTGGACAAATTTTAGCAAGTAAAAGGTGTCCTGTACTAGAAAATGGAACGGATGAAAGACTATTATATATTGATGCAAATAATTGGGATGGAGAAACAAGAACTACAGTTGCTGGGTTAATGTACTTTTACTCATTGCTTGTTTCAGAGTTTGCATCTAAAGCTCCAAATTCTAATGTTGAAGCTTCAATGCTTCCATGGGGTTCTTTCAAAATAGAAAATAATCCAATTAAAGAAGTTGAGAAAATCAGGGACTATCTAACATCGATAGGCGGAGGGTTTATACGCTTAAACATAACAGAGGCTGATTCTTGGAATATTTATCCAATTGGAGTAGCAAGATTCATTTCAGAAAATAGAGATAAGACTATTAATGTTGTGGAAGAATCCATTTCCAATACAATCAACAAAGCATCAAATGCAGTAGGAAGTTCGAAGAAGGATAAAAAAAAGCAAAAAGAACCAAAGGAAGAGGAGGAGAAGGAGAAAGTGAAAGAGAAAAAAAAAAATACCATTGAAGGGGGTCTTTCTGATATGACTAGTGTGTCACATCGTAGGGCGATTTCATCAAGATCTCCAGTACATGCAAAAAAAGACAGCAATAAAGTTCATTATGAAGAAACTCCTTGGACTCCATCAGATGACACATCATGGGGGGAGCTTACTGCTATATATGATTACTTGGAGAGAGTAATGGAAAATAAGTATGTAGTCTCAAAAGAAAATGTTACATACAAAAATAGGAAGATAGAACAACTTGCTCTTGCTTTAATACTTTACTGGAGAGAAAGGCAATATGATATTTCATCAATTGATCCAATTAACTATGATGCAAGTAAATTCAGAAAGTCTCTTGGAGTATTTGAGAGATCTTATGCAGCAGTTACTGATATTGCTTCCTTAGGCCATGGAAAACGCAATGGAATTAGAATTGCACCTTGGAAAATGATTCCAGACTCTATGTGGAAACACAGTCCATTCCAATCATTTGAAAGAGTTGTTTATGCAGTATATTCTGATGAAATTAAGAAAAGTAAGTATAATTCACTTAATTGGAATGTGTATGACTATTCAATCGGAGTAGTACTTAACACATTTTCAAGAGATCTCGGAGTTCCTGTAGTATTTGGACAATACCAGGAGAAAGTTTCCAAATTTAGCAAATTGTACAGTTTCAACCCTCTAAAAATCAAAAAGTATTCACAAGAAGACGGATCTTTTGTTGAAAACAAGAAGGGCTCTAAAAAAGAGTCTAAAGCTATAGATAATACAGAAACTGCTGAAGAGGCTGTCCAATCAAATTCTGAATCTGATGTAAACAAGACCAGCATTAAGGACGATGGTGAAAAGACGAAAGAATCATCCGAACAATTAGAATTAGAACAAAATGATGACAAAAAAAAGAACAAAGGCAAAAAAAGAAAGTTGGACGAGAAAAAGGGCGAAGACAAAGGAAAGAATAAAAAAAAGAAACTTGCAAAAAATAAAAAAAACAATTGATTTTTAATCATGAGATATAATATTAATAATTCAAAGTATTAACATACTCCTTCCCCTCCCCCCATTACATGCACTTCTAACAGAAATTACATTAGGCGGGAAAATAGGCGGTTAGTCCCATTTAATTATTTCGAGTTAATGAATTAAAGAAATGACTGTTAATTATATTTGAATAAGAATGAAGTTTTAATCTAAAATTAACAATAGACTTGACATAAATTTTGTCAAGCTTATAGCTAATGTAAGTTATTATGTGCAAAATAAATAAATGCGTTGAAATTAAGTATAACAAAGAAAGGAGGGGTAGATAAACCTGTTAAATTAATTAATAGGTATCGAATTAAAAAAATGCATAAATGCAATGTATTAAATAGACAATAAATAGTAAAAATTATATAATAGATGATAACGAGCGAATATTAATGGAGACATTAGAATAAAATTTTTGAAAGGAATTAAGAAAGAAATTAGTGGGGTTTACACTAGAAGCTGCATTTTATTGCTTACACAAATTAAAGTTAATATTTGTATTTATGCATATACATATATTTAAAGCATAGATTGATTACAAAGGAACTTCTAAAAGAGCAATATTAAAATATAAGTAATTTTGTAAAAAGAAAGTACAACTTGAGTTATAAGGAAATATTAGAATGAAAGGAAAAGTAATTTTATTGTGCTTTGTAATTGGGCTATTAGCTGTGTTAGTATCTGGTGGATCATTAGGATCAGTGGATGTTGCACTCATTGCTGGAGCAGGTGTGACATTGTTTGGAAGCTTAGCAGGTACTATTGGAGAGAATATTTATCTCTCCATGACAACAATGAAGAGAGGAACTGTACCACAAGTATTATCAAGCTTGTTTTACCCACTTAATCCAGAGGATCCAAACTATACAAATGGAGTGCCAACAAGTACTAGCATAGATTTAACAGGAGCAGATGGAGAGACAATTACAATGACTTCAATCATGCTTTATTTCTTCTCTTTGTCTAGTATGAGAAACTTTAATGGACAACCAAAAGATCTGGATAGCCAGCCATTATTTCCTTGGGGTCCACTATATTCATATCAACATCCTGTAGTAACAGTTTCTCAAATAAGATCTTGGATCACAAGACAGGAAAGTAAAGTGCTAAATATTCCATTGGATAAAGTTGCATTATATGATTTATATCCATTGGCTGTTATTAGAAAATATATCGAGTTTAGAGGAAAACGTAAAGGTTATAGTGGAAAAAATACCTTATCAGCTTTTCAGAAGAAGTATTACTGTCCAAATTGTGAAATTAAGCCATTTTTGAGAGACTTCTTTCAAGGAAGATGCTTTTCTAAAGAAAGATGTAAAGGTATTGGAAATCCCAATGTTGTTTACTGTGAACCTGGATGGAAAATACATTCCGAAAGTACGACTTTACCACCAGAGGAAGGCAATAATGAGAATGCTGTAAATCTGGAGAGAATTCCTTCTTCAATTGAGTATCTTGGAAATATTTATGAACATATTGAGTTACAAAAGTATGAGCTTTCATCTGAAGCTCTAGAGAAACTTTCACCCAATTTATTACTTTCTCCTGAAGGACTTTTTGGTCTCTCAGTAATTCTCTATGAAAGGCAATTACAATATCTTCTTGGTAATGTAGAAAGATCAAATTACAAGGAAAATGGTATTAAGAAATGGTTTAGAGATTTAAAGCAGAAAATCTTCCGTTTTCTAGATTTTGGGAAACAAACATATGGAGGAGAAAAAAAGAAGAAACCAATGACTAGAGCAGCATGGAAGCAGTATCCAGACTCACTTTGGAAGAAATCTCCTTTAAAGACTTGGGTTCATTCTGTTGAAAAAACCAGATACTGTACTTTAACAAATATCAAGTATAATACAAGAAAGTGGAACGAAATGGACTATGTTATTGCCGCTGTTTATTATTACTTCATTAGATGGCAAGGAATTCCTCAAGTTTATGGCCAATTTGTAATTGAAAAGAGCAATCTAGAAAAGTTATCAAAGGCAACCCAGAGACTAGTGAATTCTACTGTTGTTGAAACAAATATTGAGCCTTCTATTACTTCAACTGAAACACAAGGTCCTAGCGAGGTTTTTATTACTCAAAATACTGAATATGAATCAGAGCATTTACCTACTACTGAATTTGATACTCTAAAATTCACTGCTAAAGTTGAATCAAAAGTACCTTTCAAAGAAAGAAAGTCTTTAAAAGGTATTACCTCGAGCAACTCTCAAGAAGGTAAATTAATTTTTGATGATGATGAAGAAACTGAAGAATCTGAAGCATCCGGAGATGATAGGCTAGAAAGTAAAGGTAGTAGGTATATTGCTATTAAAGAAAGTGGTAAGAGTGGTATTCAAACTGTTGGAGCTGCTGATTAAGGCAATATTGATTCAAATTAGATATTTATAATGAAGAGTTATTGCTCCTATAACTAACCCTTAAATAAATATTTAATTGTTTTGATTTCAAATTAATGAATAAATAATTTTGTTAACTAACAAGGAATTTGAAGAGTTATCCTTGGATAATAAGCATAATATTCAAATGATGAATAGAAGCTATTAAATGCCAAAGTATGGAATGCTTTTTTTTTTTATTGTGTTCCTTATTCCTGATTAGTAATATTAACACTCCTAGCTCTCCAAATTTCACTCTAGAATTCATTTAGCTACAATATTCATCTTCCCACAACTCTTTTCTACACAAGTGGATTTCATAAATAGTTTGCTAAGTTTATTTCATAATTTCCATCAAGTATACTGCTGAAATTCAACGCGTTTCTAAGAAACTTTCATCTAACTACTTCCCTCCCCCCTATGCATTCTAATTGTTCATGCGATCATAAGAATATATGTATTTATTCATGTTGTCATAAAAATCATTTTATTTTTATCAAACGATATCGACTTAACTATTAATGCATTTACTTGGTTATTTATTATATTAAAAATATAATTAATTCATATGGTTCCCGCCAATTACGTTGAGCGGGCTTTACCTAATATTTAATGGATTAATAATACTTTAGCACAATATGTGAATGGAATCAAAAATAATTGGAATTAGTATGTCAACAATACAATTCTAATAGGACATTAGCGAATATAACTGCAGATTATTTGAGCAAACTGTGGCATAAAAGGTACATTTTTTTGACATATTTTCATTTCAAGCTCATTTCCTTTGAGTAATTTTTTTTTGGACGAGGAAATATAGTTAAAGTCTTATTGAAAATCATCCAGTATATTTTCAAAAACGGGGAAAGTGAACCAACATTTTTGAAGAGCTGTTCTAAATTTGAGAAAAATATTGTAATTTTGAATATTTAACTCCGTTAAGTTTAAAGTGCTTTTAAAATAAATTCAAATCATTTTCAATAATATTAATTCTCGTATATTTCTTCTGTCAGCATTATACTAAACTTTAAGAAAAGAATTTTGTTGAGCACATTATACAGTGAATATTGAACAAATGTGTAGTTTTGGATCGTCGGGTTTATATTCAGTTCCTCCTTCCGAGAAATGTCGAAAATATGCAAGGCAGCTCAAGTTCCTATTGATAATTGAGTTTATGACCCTTATAATATTGTTTGTTTTGGTCCCAACCGGTGGAACAGTCTGGGTTTTATTACAGGTTTTCTCTATAATTTTGGCATATATTTCAGTTAAGGATGCTAATGCATATAGACCTCCAATATTGCAAATGTATATATTTATATCGGCTTTAGGAACTCTTTTCTGTACTATTTACTTTGCAGTTTCACTTTCTATTGCTGGGTCACCTTTAAGTATAGCAGCTTGTACTCTTTTTGCAGTCAATGCTTTGGTTCTAGCAGCTTGCACTCGAATTTCTTGGCAATTATTTAAAGAACTTATGTTATGCTCTCCACTTATTACTGGTACTACAGGAGCTTATATATTTGGTACAGCAACGTCTAATGCAAATAATGGTCCTTCAAGCCACTCAAATATGAATAATGGACCAATTGAGATGACAAACGATAGAGCAAGCATGTCAAATCCATTCACTGGATCGAACATTGGCTCTTCTGGAGGATTTGTTCCATTTGGAGGCGAAGGATACAAGCTTTCTGGAAGCAAGAATTCTGCATCAAACGAGAAACCTGTTACGTTGGGATCTAGCTCCAAATCTATAGGAGGGAACTCTACAGACAACAATGTCAGTAATAATAATGAGATTAAGTCTCTAGTCTAATTTATTTCAAATAAATCTATTTAATTTAAAATGATATATAAATAGTATCATAAATTCTTTTATGATTATTTCTGTTTTTTTTAATCAAAATGAACATCTGGAATGTTCAGATTATGGAAAGTAACAAAAAAGTGAATTTTAAACTGGCTTTCTTTTTAGCCACTAACTTGGACGAACTAATAACTATTTTTATTGATTGCTGGTATGAGCAATCAGTTCTTCCACAAGAAGGTTTCTGTCTTCATTTTGAATAGAAGAATCTTCTGTAATACTCCACAAAAGTTCCTGCTGCTTTTCTTGATCAGCAATTCTAGTGTTATTTTCCATTTCTTGATCCAATACAGAGTCAAGATTCATTTTTAGATCCAAAGAACCTTTGGGTGCTTTGAACTTATCAGTACTTGTTCTACTCTTCTTGCTTTGTAAAGAGGGATTCTGCTCTGATTTATTTTCATCACCGAAGTTTCCGCACGTTAGTTTCTCGTGTATTTGCATTACAAATTTGTTTTGTTTCTCACAACAAAGCCTTCCAAGTCTTCCAGCTTTGGATCCAGTCGTACTTTCTAAACCGCCGAGTATATCGCCAATTGACTTTGATGCAGAGCTCTTTGAATATGATGAGTTTCGATTTGTGTCTTCTCCACTTGCAATTTCCTTTAAACATGAACTTAAAGGTGATAAGTGCAATGATTCTAAACCTTTCTTTGCGAGTTCTTTGCGTTTGGAAACTTTATTATTGGCCATTCCAGAGCTAGATAATTCCTTATTATTCACAGGGGTAAGGCCTGTCTTTAATAGCCTAGCATCCAAAATATCAGGACTAAAAATAGTTAGACTGGGACTCTGCTCAAAGTTCAAGCTCTTTCTAGGCTTTCTAGAGCTTGAGCTACTGGGTGTTAAAACCAGAATATTACTAAAGAAGTCATCATCAATTTGTTCCTTAAATCTCTTTTTAATTAAGTTATTTTTGGCTTTTAAAGTCAAAATATTTTGTTTGTAAGTTTCAGGCTTCTCTCCTGAGTTCTGAATAGCAGCTCCTGGATTTGTATCTACCTTCTCACGTTTCTTTACATGTTTAGGGGTATTAGCTACTGTCTTCTTAATCTTAGAATCAATCGTCTTTCTTTTTCCAAGACTTTCCTCAGTTTTGCTTTTATCTTTACTCTTACTTTCCTCGTTATTATCCAATACTTGCTCAGATTCTTTCAGCGACTGTCCAATATCCTTCTTAGTAATCTTCTTGATCTTAGAAGGCTTGGAGGCAGATTCTAAATTTGTAACATTATCTAAATCACTTCTTTTTGATCTTCTATTTGGTTTAGAACTCATTCTGCTATTTTCCTTCTCTTTCTTCTTCTCATTTTTCTCCATACTGGAGGTTGTTCTACTTATGGTACTTTTATTATTATCACTCACTTTCCCGTTACAAATTACTCGAACAAAATTAATCTTAGGAGAGTTTTTCTCATCTTCAGTATCTTCACAAGTCTCTTGACTTCCTTCTTGGCTTCTCTGTTCGTCACTATTATAACTGGAATTTGGAGAACTCTCAATGGAATCATAGTAAGAACTTGGAGGAATGAGCTTATTTGAATGGATTTCTCTATTTACTGTTTTCTTCCGATTTGAACTCTTTAAGACGTTATTGGAAGTCATTGCAATATTTAGAATTTGTTGAAAGGATGAAATCTTTTTACCATCGCTTACAACTTTATTTGGACCTTTACTTTTAGGAATATCTGAGAAATTTTGTTCGTCATTATTAGAACTAGAAAACCTATTCTTTCCTCTATCTGACTTTTTTGAAGATCTAATCACACGCTTACTACCTCTCTCATCGCTACTTCTTCCTCCCTCTTCTTCCTCTCCAATATTAAGTAGTGTCAATTTTGCCGCATCAGCTCTACTATAAGTTCTTAAAGAATTGCTTTTTTCCTGCTCCTCCCTTAGCCTGTTAATTGTTGAAAGAAACATCAAATTTAGTTTCTTATTTTCTGGCCTCGTTTCCTTTATTCCACTTAAACCTTGAAATGAACCCGGGAAACTGAAACATACCCTTCTTATTCCAACTCCTCAAAAAATACTTTTAAGTTTCCCTGAAACCCTAATTATTTGCAATTTCTACGAAAAAAAAAACCAAATTTTCTACTTTTTCCCAATCTTTTTAATTACATATTTTTTTTTTACAGTTTTTTGTGGGCAAATTGCGCGCCAAATTCCTAACGACCTGGAATTTAGCAGGTTTTCATAATTTTAATTTTTCCATACCGGAATGCAAACATTTTGCATGCAAATAAATTCCGAAAATATTTCCTCTTTTGGCGATTAATTTGATTGCAAAATTGTTTGGAGATTTCTTCCCAAAATTTTTCTTTTTTCAATTAAAGGGCTTGATGGAACAATAAATATATTTTTAGAGAATTATTTATATATAAATGAGAAGGAAATTAAATATAAATAAATGCCTACAATGAGTAAGCAAGACTTCTAATCAGTGTCTTAAACTAAACTACATGAAGAAATCATCATCACTTTTTTCTTCCTCTTTTTCACTTAAGGAATCTACATAGTACGGGTCTTCTTTCTTGCTTTTACTTGAAGCCGGAATTTTGTATCCAGGAGGGAAAATAAGCTGGTTGCCTTCATCATAAGTTAAAACAGTCTTAGGTTGAGAAGACACCCAATCTTCCACAGATTTATATCCAAGAAGCTCTGGCTTAAAATTCTTAACATTAAGTCTAGTTAATTGTCCTTGTATTTCTGAAAGTTTTAAGCCATTTTTCTTCTCATTAATTGTGATGCTTGAAAACATCTTCTCTAGTACCTTAACCATAACTGCTCTTCTTTTATTTCTTTTTGCAAGCTCCTCCTCATCAATATCTTCAGAATCAGAGTCTGATTCCGATGATCCACTTTCACTGTTTTCAACAGAACTTTCGCCTTCAGAATGACTTCCTTCCGAAGAAGATTGTTTTTCTTTCTCATTCTCCTCGTCATCAGAACTCTCAGAATTAGAATTTTCATGAATGTTCAAATCAGCATTCTTCTTTCTTGGTATATCATTTCTGGCACAGAAAGCTGCCCAAGAATTTTGTCCTGGTTTTGCATTCTTTCTATGATCAACCTTTCTGTTCTGAGATCTTCCCTTTCTTCTGCCAGTTCCTCCTGCCTCTGAGTAGTTAATTTCAGGTGGAGTAAATTTGTTTGTACTTGAGACCATTGTGAATTTCTTTATTGAAGATGACTCCAATTGACCACTTGTTTTCCCTCTAGATTCAACCAATTTAATACTATCTTGATCATTTTGAGATATCTTGCTTAGCTTTGATTTCTGATCTGCAGTAAATATGAAAAGTCTAGTCACCAAATCCTCCTTACTACCTTTTGAATTCAAGCCCCTCAGCTTACATTCTGCCTCTAGCTCTGACTTACTTAAACTGTTCCATTGTCTTTCCTCATATAGGACTGTTTTTTCAGAATTGCATTTCTCTTCTCCCCCTAAAGAAAATGACGAAGAAGCTGGTTTGGCTCCCTTTTTTGTCTTTTCTTCACTGTTACCATATTTTGATTCAAATTCTTTCATTTCATCCTCATGTCTTTTCTGTGCCTCCTCTAACTGTCTTTGGTATTGCTCCTTTAAAGTCCCTCTCTTTGATTTAATTTCCTTCTCTATTGACTTAATCTCCTCCTTATGTTGTTGAATCAAACGACTCCTTTCTTGATGGTAATTTCCGTTCATCTCTACCTACTTAATTATTTCATTCATTCAGTTTATTAACATTCAGTGGGATTTCCCGCCAAAACATGTTTTTTTTCAACTTTAAATTTATTTTTAAAATTGTATTTTATTAATTATATGTGTAGTTTAGAGAAAAAGTTAAGTGAAAAAAATAATTATTTATAATAAGTATTAAGGAATTTCATTGAATTCTACTAGGTAAAATTAGCTAACTTATAAAATAAGGAAACCTTTTAAAAGGAAAAATCAGCTTTGGACAAGCTAAGACCTTGATAGTGCCAAAAAAGACTTGAGAATAAGAAGATATGGGGTTCTAAAACCTGATCGGTTTCTTCTATTCCCCTCTTCCTCTGATCTTTATTGTTTTAGTTCAATTCATGGTAGTTAGTAAATGTTAAAAATAACTTGTTTACATTTTAATCCTTAGAGGTAGGAGGCGACGGGGATATAGGAGGTGGTGGAGGTGGTGGAAGCCTAGTAGGTAGTTTTATAGCATTATTATTTCTTGAGGATTGGATAAAAATAAGACCGCCAGTTTCCTTTTTCTTTTTATTATTCATAATGTTAGAAGAGAATGGTTCTTTAGATTGGTAGTTCTTTGAAACTAACTCTAATTGAGGCTGAATTTCTCTTTTATCTAAGGCATCATTATCTAATTTCTCCAGGGAATTTGAATCGGGGATATCTGGGATTTTGATCAATGATGTGTTTGGAGAGTTTTCAGCCAAATTTGTGGATGATGTTGAATTAGTACTTGTGGAATTCATCTTTGATGGGACACACATTAAACTTGAGGTTGAAGAGCTTAAACTCTTATCATTTGGGAAAACCAAAGAAGAATCAACAAGCAAAGGAGAGAATCTTGATGGCTTTTCTCGGATTTCTTTGCAACATGATGAAAATTGTAAGATAAAAATATTCATGGTTTCAAAAAATGGTTGAATTATGGATGCTCTGTTTCCTTCTGGTAAGTTCTGACCAAAATATAATGCAGTATCAACGACTTTTTCAACAATTCTATGATATCCTTCAACAAAAGCATCTAGACGCCTTGAATATGATTCAAAAAGATTCTCAACTCTGTCATTGGTAAATTTTTGCTTCTCTACTTCCAAAATAGCAAGCTCTTTTCTCATATCATTAATACAAGTGAATAAAGCTTCAACTGAAATCTTGGATGCTTCTGAAACTGCATGAAGGTCTGAAGGAAACTGGTTTAAATTAAGATTTGGATTTGTTAGAGATAAATTGGCTATGATATAATGAAGAGCAGTAAATGAAGGATCAATAGTTGTCTTAAATTCAACCAATCTTAATAGTGATGATAGTGAGAACCCTTTGGTTTCAAGTAGAGACCAGTTAATAGAACCATTATTAGCAACGTGGGAAATTGAAGATATATTACTCATTGTAGAAAAGTTGATTCCATGATTTACGTAATTTCCCAGTAACAAGAAGGCTTTTAGAATTAATCTCAATTTGTTAGAATTTCTAATTTGAACTGAAGCTGAATAAAGAGTATTTAAGTTCCTTTGAATATCAAATTCCGATGCATCAAGAATATGCTCAAACTTAAGGAAACGAAGTCTCGTCATTGGATTTGAAATATGAGAGAACCTGCTTAGAAATTGTTCCAATTGATGAAGTTCTTTCTTTGGATTACTGTTAATTTTCTCTAATTCCATCTCTGTTGGCAAAACTTGTTCGATCCTTTCATAATCTTCGAGAGTTAGGCTTGAAATATTGAAAGAGTTTAATATCTCTATAATATAGTCAGTAGGCACAGACAATCTGGCTAAAACTATCGCCATATTTTGTGCTCTCTTTTGTGATAAAAATGTCAGAGGTAGCTGTTTTTGAGATGAAGAATTATTGGATTGGTTATTTTGGTCATCCTTTGGTAATTTGGCACTATTACCATTATTCCCGCAAGATCCATTGATTTGTTCAGAAGAGGTCAAACATTGATTATGATTCAATGAATTTGGATCATCCGAGCTTCCTTTTGCTGTAATTTTATTAGGCTCACCACTAGATTCTCTAGAATTTAAATTTTCCAAAGCTTTTCCCTTACCTCCCATGGTACTTCCAGGCTTTGTAAATACTCTAGATAAAGTTTCCATATGAACTAAAGTATTTGCCATATGAATATCTGTTATTGCAATTGGCGAAACAGAATCTGACATAGGAGAAGTAGTTCCTGTCTTTGAATCATCTACAAAACCTGGGTAAAAATCTTCAACAGATGAAGTTAATGGAGAACTCAAATTACTGGAGTCTGAAGGGGATACTGGAGGGGACTGGGGATGAGAACTTAGAGAGGTATATAAGATTTCACGAAATATTGTTTTCTGAGCCATCTCTTCAGTTAATGGTTTCCAGTGAATTCTTCTGCCTAATGGAAGAACCTTCTTTTTGTCACCAATAGATTTACCTTGTGAATCCTTCCCAATTCCCTTGAAAGGGCATGACTTTGACTTCATTCCAGATTTCATATGTAATGGTAATGGAGGAGCCTTTGCTCTTAGCAATGCAGCAAGTGGAGAAATCTCTGGTTTAGAATCTGACGTTTTCTCATTTGCAGAATCCGGTTCTTCTATAGACGCAGGTTTATTGTTGGAATCATCCTGCTCATTAATTTCTGCAGATTTTAAAGAGCTCAGAGCTTTGGCAATTGGATGAATTTTGCTTTCTTTATTGCTACTTGCCTTATTTGTATCAGAATCAATTTCTGTTGAAACAGCAAAGTCCAAGGGCTTCCCAACGTTAGAGTTCACTTCTTTGCTTATGCTAGAATTTCTTTTCGGGCTTTCTTCATTATTACAAATAGATAAATTTTGAGATAATGATACAGAAAATTGTTTATTTAAAATGACATTTTCTTTCTTTGTTGAAGAGTAATCAGTATTTGTAGAATGGTTTTGATTTATTTCACCATGCCTAGCCCAACCAATAGCTGAATACATGATAAGATCCAGCTTAAAACACTGAGATGGAACAAATGAACTAGGGATTGAAAGTATAATATCATCCTTAGTAATATGAATAACGTCATCAATATTTCCTCCTCTTGCAAGTGAATAAATATTGAGCCGATTCTTTCTATCATAAATCCTTAAAATGATCTCACCTTGAAAAATCAAATAAGTAGATTCACCATTATCTGCATTTCGAGTAAAATCCACAACCAAAGACGAACAAACATTATTACCACATTCTTGACAATTTTCAGTTTTCGAGGATGATATTACGCTGTAAAATGAATATCCATTCATTATCAAAGTTTGCCGAGGAATTTTAATTTTTTTAGTGTCATGAATGTGTGACATGATAAATTCTTTGAAATTTCCTGACTTTTGAATCGTAAAGAACTCGATACTTAAACTATCTAAATCGCATGGAATATGGTCTAATATAGCAATCTTCAGCCTTTTTGGCCTATAGAAAGTTGTTAAAGATGCTGCACAGTATATTGAGTGTTCTTCAGAAATTTTCAAAGACGAATCATCTCCAGTAGTAATTCCAGAGCTCGATCCATTTCCAGAACCTCCAAGTATTCTGCTCACCAAGCTTGTAATCATCGTTCGTTCTTGTGAATCCAGAAGCTATTATTTGCTAATTCACTTCTGTATTTATTTTCAGACCAAATTCTCTCAGATTCTATTTATTTTGCATTATATTAAATACTCTTAAAATATTGCTATCGGCTTTTAATCTCTGTAACCATATAACTGAATTAAATATTAATAAGAAATATTATTTACTTAACTTCACAAATCTCAAAAAGATGATTAATCTTCAAATAATAAATTTTTGATTCGATTTGTTTTCTTTTGAAATTATTTCTTTATAATTATAAAATACCGGTATAGGTAGTATCGTCATTAAAAAAAAAAAAAAATTAATTAAATTGCTTTTAGATCTCTATTTTTCCCGCCCAATTTTATTACATTTTTTAATACAGTAAATATATTACAAAAGAACAAAAAGGCAGGAATAATTGAGCAATGGTTGTTTTGGGTATTAATTGGTTTGATTAGCTTCTGAGATCGGTAAACTTTAAATTTTGTGTTTTTTAACTTTCAAAGTAACTTTGATTAAATAACTCCAAGTAATTAATTAATTTAGTGAGTAAAATAAATAATTAAAAAGAGCCAGTTAATTACCTTCAAGATTTTCCGATTATCCAATAACAAGTGCTTCTGTTAGATGTAAATATTGATGTTTTCTTCTTTGATTTCAAAGCTATTTAACGATTTGCCAAGTAACTTTGGTTATACTATAGGCGAGAAAGTAAAAGGGGAGGACTATAGTATTTGGACCCATTATAGAGGCTGCAGGAAGAATAAACCAGAGCAAACTTGTAGTGTTTTTGTTTTTGACAAAACTCAAAATTCTGGTAATGAAAATGTACTTGGGTTTATTCCATTTGAAACAGCAAAAAAGCTTGCAAAAAACCAATTTCAAAAATGCAAGAGCCTAATACATCCCTGTATTTTGAAGGTATATGACACTTTAGAAGTTCCAAACTCTTATTATATTATAACTGAACCATGTGTGTCGCTTTATAACCTTTCAGTAAATATTAATCATTCTTTTGTTACATATGATGATAATTCAAAGGAATCAGAATATGAAATAGGTTTTCCAAAGGACTGTATTTCAGGATTATATGAGATCATTAAAGGGCTAAAGTTCTTGCACAATGATGGAAAACTTTTGCATGGGAATATTAGTCCTTTGACAATTTATTTAAATTTTGAGGGTTCTTGGAAACTTGGTGGATTTGAAAACGCTATATCTCTGAGTGATACAAGTAGTTATTATATGGATGATATTTCAAAACAAAGTACTGCTTATAATATAATGGGATGGAAATTTGCTAGAGTATCGAGAAACCCTAAGAGTCTTGATCTTTGGAATCTTGGATGCCTGATTTATTGGTCATATCAAGTATCTTCCAATTTGAACCCATCAGATATATACAGTAATATTGCTAACCAATCAAAAATCATGCAAAGAAAAGGTTTTATTGAGTCATTGAAGTTACCTTATATGAATGGAGATGTTCTTACTATTGAAAACGATTTGATTCCACGTTGGCTTCATGACTGGTTAAGTGAATTGTTAACTTGTATGAATACAAATAGAGAAATTGATATAGAAAATGGTCTAAGTTTAATTAATAATAACTCACCTTTTGTAGAGCTTATGAACCAATTAAATGATTTTATGTTGAAGTCTCCAGAAGACAAACAAATTTTTTGTACTCAGTACCTTCCACATTTACTTACTAGTATTAAAGTGCATGGAGATAGCTCTACCAACATTATTATTATCCAAAGGATTCTTGAAAAGCTTTTAATAAACTTTAGTCAGTGCACCCCGAGCGTATTCCCTTTAGTATTAACCTTGATGGAGCCTTTTAAAGATGTTACAACATGCCCGAAATTTATTTTGAGGTCATTCTACACAGTAACAAAATTTCTTCTCTGTCAAAATGATAGATCCATTAGATATACTTTACTTAAGAATATTTCAAAATATGAAAGGTTTCTTTTGAAAGAGATTTTCCAGAGCTGCATTGAGTCCATCTTAGTTGGGTTTCAAGATACCACTAATGTGATAAGAGAAACAACTCTTCAAAGCATGATTGTAATTATTCCTATTCTTCTTAAGGAAGATACTGAGAAAAGCTGTTCTATTGAGGATGATGGCCAAACCTTGAAAAACCAAAACTCCAAGTCAAATACATCCAATGATTTTATGTACTCCATAAAGGAGGGTTGGAAAAAGAATAGTGCTGCCCTATTAAATGCTTTTGGAGGGAATAGTGGATCTCAAATAGCTGTTGATAAGCTTGTGTGTGCAATGTTTGTTCTTTCAAAAGACCCCGAAGTCATTATTAGAAGCAACACTGTTATTTGCTTTGCTAAATTAATGAATGTCTTACCAGAGCAATACCATGCGACAATTTTAAATAAGGTATACCTTTCAACGATTAAGGACCCTTTCCCCATTTGCAGAAAGGCTGCCATTCAGGCTCTTCTATCTACCATTCACTTTTACTCTCCAACTATAATTACTCAACAAATTCTCCCAAGTGTTTCTGCTAATGGCTTTATGGAAGGCCAACCCGAAATTATGGAAATATCTTTGACTCTGATTAAAAATGTGACCAATATTTTAGCTCCATACATTGAAGAACAAATCAAGCTTAAACAGGAGCAAGATAGAATTAGACTAGAAGAAGAGAAACTAGCATCCCAAAAAGAACCAAAACCAAATACTGGAATTAATAGCAATAATAATAATAATAATAATAATATTACCCAGTCATCAAGCAATGTATTTGATCAACAATCTGCTAACCTTCAAAATAAACATATTTCCAACTCTAACTTTACTCTTGAAAAAAATAACTTGCCAAAAACTAAAGAAACTCCCGCCATTAATAATAATTGCATGTCAGCCAATAACAAAATGCATGCGCATGCACAAAACTTGCAATCAAAATCTGCTTACAACACCGGTATGGGAATTGGAATATCGGCAGCCGGCGGGAACTCTAATGATAAGAAAGATGTAGATTGGAATGACTTTGAAAGCGATTTATTTGATTTTAGTATTTCAAGTGATCATAATAATGGCAATAAGTCAGTTTCTTCTAATCCTAATATAATTGAGAGTGACAATTCTAGAGTGAAATCTAACTTTGGATCATTAAATTTGGGTAGTAATTCTCGGAATAATATTTTGTACCAGAGTGAACCTACCGGCGTCACTAACTTGCCAAGTTATAGTGCCAATAATGATAGAAAGAAGGAAATAATGGACAATCTGCCATTAATTACTGATCAATTTTCTACTAGCAAGAATTCAAAAGTAGAAAAAATGCCTGGGAAAAAGTTATCTACTAAATTAGACTTAGACAGTGATGATTTTTGGAAGGAATTTGAGTAAAATGAGTTTTACTGTTAAAACTTTCTCAATTATAACAACAATTATTGACTACTAATTATTTTCTACCATATAAATGTTAATATAAAAAGGCCTACTGGCCAAAAAATGCTAATAGATTTTCTTCAATATCCAAAATACTACTCTGATAAAGCTGATCAAATATATTTGTTAATTGCTTGAAATTTGGCCTATTTCTTACGTTCCTGCTCCATGTCTTCTTTATTACAGTCTTTATTGTCGATGGAATGTTCTCTGGGATAATTAATTCCTTGTGGCCATATCCCACAGACGCAACAATGTGATTTATATTAAGATCTTCATGAGGAATTTTCTTTGTAATCATCTCCCAAAGAATGATTCCAAAGCTATATACATCAGCATACTTGGTAAATCCTTCACCTCTTAAAATTTCTGGAGCCATCCAGTGATGCGTTCCGATACATCCCAACATTTTTCTTGTTTCTAAAGGTGACTCCATAAGAGTAGATAAACCAAAATCACCAATCTTTACATTAAAGTTCCCAGATAAAAGTATATTGCTGCTCTTTAGATCGCAATGTAAGACTCCATTTTCATGTAAATATGCCATACCACAGCAAATATCCCTAGATATTTTCAATAATTGGGTGGATGTCAAATATGAATTCTTTGTGTGGAGTAGGTCAAATAATGATCCATTAGGAACCAATTCTGTAACTAAGCAATACAGTGGGGACATTACGACCCCTAAAAATAAAGTCACATTTGGATGCCTAATCCTAGAAATTATTGTTAACTCCGAGTAAAACTCCCTAGCCAAAGCATGCTTATCTCTTCTTCTAAACGCTTTTACTGCAACTGTGATTCCTCTAGTTGTCCAAATTGCTTTGTATACTTTTCCATATCCTCCTTCCCCAATCCTACACTTTAAATTAAGTTCATTTGCAGGAATTTCAAAACTTTTAAGATATTCATCATCAATCAATTTCTGTGGAGTGAAAGTCTGTTTTCTAATGCATTTAAGTCTTAGCTTTAGTAACAAAGAAAGTGACATACGAATGTACTTTATATGAGTGATTTCTGTAATTCCCATTTCTTTTAATTCTTCAAATCCAATATAAGGTAATGTACAACCATCAATTTCATTCAAAATAAAGTTTTTAACGTATTTTGACAATCCAATACATTTAACAAAATATGCAACTTGGTACATATTCCAGCTTAAACAGCATTCTGCAGAATTATCTGTATTATAAAAACTTAATGTTTTACTTTCAATTTCATTAGATAAAGTTTTTATTGCATTGTAGTTATTAATTTTTGAACTTATAGTTTGAATACGACCTTCTTCTCCAATAATATTTTCAGTAAAATTAACATTGTTTACAGATTTTGCAGTAACTTCTGACTTCTCCTCTAAATTATATGGCCTGAAGTTACTTTTATTTTGCAGATTTTCAAGTTCATCCTTAATTTTTTTCCTTAATATTCCATTACTATCATCCACAATATTATTTGAAGTAACTTGAGCAGACTTTTCATTTACCTCTTCTTTTGAGTTTTCAGGGAATAACTCCAATAGTTCATCCTTCCAATTCTCAAATAATAATTTTCTGTTAACTAACTCTCCCTTTGACCAGTTACTTGAATACATTAATCCACTTTGATGAAATATTATTCCTTGTCCGTCACATTCATTATTTTTAAATTGTCCAACAAATTTGATTGAATTTCCAATTGTTTGCATTCCAAATCCATTCCTTACATTATCTTTCCATAGTCCCTCGAATTTTTGGCCTGTATATTTCAAGTAAACACCCCAACCATTTCTTTTGGACATTTGAAACTCTCCTGCATAGGCATCACAATTTGAATAAAGGAAAACATTCTCATTAGGCGATCCTTCTTCACCTTCCTCTTCCTTTTCTTCTTCTAATTCTTCAATTTCTGCCTCTAATATTGTTTTATTACCTACCCAATTAATTGCACTATTAAAATTATTGTGATTTATCTCATTTGTTCCAAAATCATCCTTTATTAGATCAAAAAAACCATTAAAGTAGGCTTGTAAAAATCCAAATACTCTTCTCATCAGTGAAACCAATGAAAATTACATCACCATTCAGTTTTTCACTATGAAGAATTTGTTGCAATAATTAATTCTTTTGTTTATTATACTTTTTTTAAAACAGCCATCTTCTAAACATTTTGTAAGGAAATAAATTTTGGTCAAGTATTCCGAAATTTTGAAACAATTAACTTTTTTTATTTATATTTAATAAAACCCGATAATTTATTTCCTATGTGCGCCGGTAAATTTGCAATTTTGCATTCTGACAACGCAAATTTGCATAGGTGTTCAATTTCCCCACACATGGCGCCAAACACCAATGAAAAAACATCGCATGCAGGAAAAAATGTTTAGGAATAGAAATACTATTTTTAAAAATAGAAATTTTTTAAAAGTGATGATAAAACAAAATTTTTTTGAATTATTTACCAATAAATTGTGGTTTCAAATACCATATATGCCTTCTTCCGCCTCTACCTGCTTGAACTGCAATTTCTTCAACAATTTTCTTGAGAATATGTTTGGGCTTCATTGTTTTATCCTCAATTTCCTTGAGTGAAACTCCTTCGCTTCCTTTTTCTTCGAATATTTTGAAAATATTCTCCTTTAAGCTTTCTAATGAACTACTATTTAAATTGTTTGCACTCGAGCTTAATCCTGAAGAATAATTATTACCTTCTATATTAGCAGAAGATTGACTACTTGATGTGGCCGGCTTCTTCTTATATATTGAGCTAAGCGAGCTATTTCTGGGCTCGTCTGACATCTGGTCAGACTTAATATCATAATAAATGAATGGTTGAGAGTTTGATTCGTACATTGCTCCAACGATTCTCTTAGTATCCTCAATGGTGGATGACTTCTTAGTTTTCTCTTTAATTCTACGTCTAATATCATCGGTTACAAAGTTCCCTTTTCTAACTAATGTATGAATTTTGGAAGGGTACATTGAAATTTTATCTGGTTTATCTGGTGTATTCATAAACAAATATCCACTTTTTTCATTTTGATTTAATGAATCAGTTTCTGTATTACCTGTTTTAGTTTCTGAAAATTTTGAGTTTAGAATTTCCCACTCCCTCTATAGATATTAGAGTAATTTCAAGGATATAAGACAAAATTAACAATTGTTACAGTTTTTTCTCATATATAAAAAGTAACATACCTTTCCATCTTCATCATATTTAAGAGAGCCAACTACTTCTCCATGTTTTCTCTCTCTAAGTTTCTCCATTACTGAAGAAGGTAGCTAATCATTTAGTATTCAGTTATTCTATTATTAATCCTTATATATAATTACTTACCTTAATAATCATTTGGTTCTCGAAACATAGTGATAACTCCATTTTCTTCTAATTCCTGTATGGACCAATTAAGATACAAAACTTGGATATTAACCTATTTTATTTATAAAATGAATAAATTCTATCACTCCAAGTTTTCGAATCTTGTATTATTTATTTCTATTGGTTTGTCATAAAAATTAGAAAATATATCAACTTACCGCCAAAACCGTGTGCCTTAATAATTTATTAATATATATTTTTTTAAAACTATAGCAGTTAAATATAAACCTTATTGATAGATTGTATGAAAGAGGAGTGGATAACAAGAAAAGATAGAGATAGAGTCAGTAAGGAGAGCAATAGTAGACATGAAAAAAAGATTGTCATATTCTTGCATGCAATATTTGGCACAATGCGTAAATTAATTTAAAAGATAAAATATGATTTTGTGATAATTCTGGAGTTTTTTTTCCGTTTGTGAATGACTTTGTTGGCTTTAAAGAAATGAAATAAAACTATTATTATCCCCTCTTCCCCTAAAAAAAAATGATTTTTTTTTTTCTCCCTATCTAATGTCGCCATTAAAACTAAACAATGGCAATCAATTTTCATCCATAGTTTCTACTTTATTTAATTATTAGTTTTTAATTTGGAAATGGAAAACAACAAAACCGTGCAATTCACAATATCTATTAAAATTTCTGAAACTCCATTAGTTATTTATTAGCCATAAGTTGAAAAATTAACGCATTTGTTCCCATTTAGCATTCAATTTCGTGTATTACCAACCTGCTTTCAGATAAACAGCCGATAAACTAAACTTCACTCTTGATCAATCTCTCTCAATGCCATTTACCTCAGAACAAATATTAAGCGATCATCTATTCTAATTTCTAGAAAATCTTAAGAAAATCCTAAATTTTATCTGTATTTACCCATTTATTTAATTCAAATTCAGTCTATTTCACCATCAAATACAAGCAATAATTCTTTTTGTTCAAACATTTGGCGGTAAAACTTGCATGCATTTTCAATGTTAATTGGGTGGGAAAAAAATACATTTCAAAGAAAGATCAACAAAGGTTCATAAAATCAAGAAAGAATTTAAATGATTGTTTTCTCATATAGAGCTTATATTTAGCTTTTACCTGTGATAATAGCCTGATCATTTTTAAGTCAAAAATCATTTGAACTTTGAATTGAAGCCAGGTTCACGCGCCAAAACAGTGAGGGTGATAAATAAAGTTATAAACAAAACAATTAAAAGAAAATCTCCACAACTAAATTGTTGTTTGGTTTTGCAAAGTCTTTGGAAGATTTAAATTTGTGTTTCTTGCTACAAGGAGACACTAGATAATTAATCATTACTTCTTCCAAATAGCTTTATAATATTTATTCCAATACAAAACCTTTTAAGCTAAATTACATATTAAAAGGGTCTTTGACTTTAAAAAAAGAAAAAAAAATTATGAGACAAATTATTGACTACGACTGCAACTTCAAAGAAGAAGTGGGAGAAGTTCTTAAAGATATATCAACTAGTCAAAATACACTGGGATTTAATGTGATTAGTATTTTGGGATGTCAAAGTACTGGGAAGAGTACTTTACTGAATACTCTCTTTGGCACTCATTTTAAGGTTCTAGATAAACTTACATCTGGATACTGCCAGACAACTAAAGGTTTATGGCTTGGATGTGGAACAGAGAGTTTTAACTCTCCTATTTTAATTTGGGATGTTGAAGGTACTGATAGTTTAGAGAGGGGTGAAGACAGAGCTACTTTTGAAAATAGAGCTGCCCTATTTTCTCTCGCAGTTTCTGACTGTATGATCTTAAATATCCCATTGATGAATTTAACTACCTATAGTTCTTCTAACTTTGGTCTTTTAAAAACTATCTTAAATTCTTGGTTTAGTCTTAAACTTGACCAAAATGGAATAACTAGAGGAAATATCAGAAAGACTACCTTACTATTTGCCGTTAGAGATATTACTATTAATGATAACGATGAAATGCTTGGAAGGAAAGTTGTTCAGATTCTGGATTTACTTTGGAGACAAGTTGCTGAGTCACAGAATTCTCTTGGAAATCAAATTCCTGCTTCCTTCTCTGATATATTTGAAGTCAAAGTATATGGAATCCCATCTTTACCAAATGATTATGATGGATTTAAGCAAGTTGTTGCTACAATCAGGTATGATCTAACTACATCCATTCTACCAAAGGATTATACCAGACGTATTCCCTTAGAAGGGCTTGAGATGTATTGTAAAACTGTCTGGAAGTGTATTGTGGATTGCCAAGAGCTAAATATACCGTCTCAAATCAAGCTTGTTTCAAGATTTAGATGTGAACAAGCAAAAGATGATATCTTAGATGAGTATAAGAAGTCTATTAAGGACTTACAGAAAAAGATGGAGAAACGAGAATTTGGATTCAATGAATTCTCTGATTGCACTTTATTAGTACTTGAAAATTCATTAGCAGCATACTTTGAAGTTGCTTCTAAATATGACCATGAAATGTCCACTAATACTTCCATCTCATTGTTGGTATTTATATTCCATGAATTCCAAAATGCTGTCAATTCTAGGATGTCTCTGGAGAGACAAGATCTGAGACAATATACTAACATTCTTGATTACTATAAGAAAGGAATTGAAGACCATCAAGTACAATATGATAAAGAAAGCAATGAAGAAAGCCACTATGTGTCCTTTGATTCATCTTCTTGGGTAAATAAAGAACTTCTTAAATTTGACTCCTTATCTTTAAAATGGAAAACTGAATTCCCAAGTGTGATATCTAGGCAGCATCTTATCTCTCCTATTAAAGAAAAATGTATTCCTGATATTCTGAATGAAATCTCTCTAAACTCTCAAGGAAAAGAAGTTTTCTTAGCTACTTATAATACTCAAGAACAAAGAAAGTTACTAAGTGAGACTTTAGAGATCCACTCCAAGAAGATTTATGAAAAGCTTGTTGAAGAGTTCTTTGAGAGTTTAATTAAGGATATTTTGAAAGAGATCTCTCCTCTTCTTGGCGATCATTTTCTTTCTGATCCAAAACTCAAATTAGATGATTTTTGGGAGCTAACTGGTTCCTCTATAGTCAATATCCATAGACTTCTTGTTTCCAAATATGAACAACAATGGATTACTCTATTTAAGAATTCTAATATGAATGAATTCACTTCTTCTGGTTTAGAAGAAGAAATTGCTCTTCAACTTGTATTAAAGTTCATACAATTAATCCAACAACAGTCAAAGTATTTCCATATTAATATTGTAGATAGATTTAAAAGCGAATTTGAGCTTGATCAGGATGGAGTACCCAGACAATGGATAGGAGAGGATGCTAAGATAATGAAGGAACTCTTCATTAAAGCTAAAAATAACTCTCTTCAGATTACTAATGTTTTCTACCCAAGAAAAGACCAACTAATTCCATTTTCTGGTAGATCCTCCAATCTGTTTGATAAGATTATCGAAAATTCTGAGGATCTTTCAGGAATAATTGCATTGAATAAAGATCATGGAAATGGTAAATTTTTAGATTCGGTACCTTTGATATCGGAAAGTAATCTTAAAGAAATTGAATCTAAAGCATCACAAGAAATTACAAGTATATTTTCAAAAGCTCAGCTAATACAATCAACAGGAAGACAACCACAAAACATTCCCTGGTGGATTTATTTGCTAATAATTATCTTGGGATTCGATGAGATTACTTATGTATTAACATCTCCAGTCCTAGTTACCCTACTTTTGCTTCTTGCTTCATTTATATACTCATATTTAACTGGTAACTTCTCCTCATTTTGCAATTACTCACAGCAATTTGTCATTATTTCTACCAAAATCTTACATTATATTTCTGGAGCAATCCATAGCTCTTTAGATAATAGGAAATAGATACAAGTTTTAAAGTAATAAAATCCTATGTGCATTTTTTTTTAAAATTAAAATAGAAATTCTAATTCAAATGTATTGTATTGAAAGAATTAACAACTCGAGATGCTCCGTATAAATTATCTATCCTCGAGTAATCTTCATCTAATTCAATGGTTGACATTGATGAATCCTTCTTTTCAACAGAGAAAGATATCGTTTTTTCTTTATTGGTTTGTTTATGCTTCTTTTGTGACTCTTTCTCCTTTTCTGTGTAATCTTTACTTCTCCAAGACAAAAATCTACTCCTAATTAGATGTCTCTTTTGATGAACTTTACTAACTTTGTGCTTCTCTAACTGGCTTTTTACATACTTTGGATTTTCTAAAATAAGCTTCACATCTGAAATTTTGGAATATATATACTCTATAGTCTGCTTCTTTCTCTCCTTTAGATCAATTTCTTCAATATTATCAGAACTTTCTTGTATTTCCAAGATATTTTCTAAAGACTTGATGTGGAACTCTTTGTTTAGTGAATCTTCAATTTCTTTATACTCCTGATTTGCAAGTTCATAGTAAGGCTTAACAATTTCTTCAGCTGCAGCCTCTGCTTGAAGTAAATAATCCTTTTTATTCTTCTTTGCCTTCTCAACAATTTTTAGAGCCTCTGTTTCTGCTTTCTTTAACTCTCTAATAGAGTTTTGAAAGGTCTCACTTAAACTTTTTCCTTGGGAATCCTTTTCTTTATCAAGTTCAAAAATTAATTCTTCTTTATCTTCGGTTGAAGAATTATTTAAATTGCCATGGGTACAACATATAAAAATATTAAACATTTTATTTCATTTTCTTAATGAAACTTTAGTTTTATTGACAACATGCAAAATTCAGTCTTATTATCTCAAATTAATAGGTATTAGTATATTCACCCAAGCAATTAAAAAAAATCTTTGCTATAAGCTTGATTTTCCTTTTTCCATAGACACTTTTGGCTTCTTATAAAATTTTTTTCCTTTTAATTTCTAGCCACACTATTCCAATCTTCTCCCAATTTTTCCTCCCAATCTATTTTTACTACTTTATTTTATACAAATTTGTGAGTGCATTGGCGCCAAACCGGTCATAGTTTTGTGGGGAAGTCACCCGCCTTGTATGCATGCAGAATATAGAAAAAATATTGTGGTACCGAAATAGAAAGAATGGCTAGAAGAATAAGAAATTTTGAAAATATATAAACGTAGATGATAAGAATTAGAGATTTTTAGATTGATTAATACTTTGAAATAATTTGAATTGGATAAAGAATAGAAATATATTAATTTGAGTAGAATAGATCAATTAGAATAATTTTGTATTTAATGGATATTTTTGAATGGGCTATATGGAATAATACATCTTAGAACTTTAATTTGTTGGTCATATTTAACAGAGCATTGCTTTGGTTCTTTTGCCAAGTAGTATTCTCCATCGATTTGGAAATAAACTTCAATAAAATCAGAGTTACATTCAGAGTTGTCTTTATTGAAGAAGTCCATCTTTAGAGTGTTTCCTAATTTTTTATAACTTTTGGAATTATTTTCTGAATTTTGGATTTCTAATTCACTTATTTTTGAAGATAATTCCTCTTCAAAATGAGGTTGTGAATCAGTTTGAAAAGGCGAAAATTGTCCCACTCTTTTTGCTGTACTCATATATGGTACAAATATAGAGCTAAAATCTATTAATCCTGAAAAGCTCATAATTTCAAGCTTTTTATCACAAGAATCTGGTACAATATTTAAAATATTATCCTTAGCAGTATTGTTTAATTGATCCTCTTTTAATGAGTCAATATCCTGGTCGTTTTGCTCTTCATTTAGTCTGTTAATATCAGACTCCTTTAGATCTAGAATAGATTTATCAGAATCAAGATTGATATCAGACTCTGACTCTAAATCATAATTTGAGTCAGATTCAGATCTTGAGCTTGATTCGGCATCATCTCCTGATTTAGGATTTTTTATTTGTTTAAAAGTATCAAAATCCAAGGAAATAGGATTAACCAAAAAAGAACTAAGATTGCCAACCATTTCACCAAAATTAAGATTGGACGATGTTTTGGAAATGGATGGTCCTACATTCTTTGAGTTCTTCCATAATTTGACGCCTCCTCCAAAAGTTTCAATATTGAGGAAAACCAGTGAAACACTGCTAAGTAAAGTTGGACAAGTAGAATTTTCTTGAGAATCTTCAGAAGAATGAACTGTACCATTTGGACATAAAGCACATTCTAGATTATTAGTCTCCTTATTTGGATGTTCGGGGTCTTCTAAATAAATTTTTCTTGTACTATGAGAAAGAGGAGTATTACTTTGATGCTTATTATTCATATTGACAGTAAACATGGAACCTGCTAAACCATATAATGCTCTATTTAAAAGAACATTCCTCTTTCTATAAGTATCAAAGGTGATTCCAACCCTAGACTCCTCTCCAAAACTGAAGTAGTTAATACATCTTCTCTTCAATAAGAGTAGCTTTTTACCTTCATCATCATTATTATTAACCCTCTCAAGCTCTTGAGAAATTGGATTAACTCTTTGAAAGCTGGAATCCTCACTATCAAAAATTTCAACCTCAATCATCCAAGTATCAAAGTTGATTAAATTTGAGGTAAAAATTCCTCTCGCAAGATCTATTAAAGGAGAGAAATCATCCTTCATAAACTTCATATTCCCATAGCTACTCCATCCAAAACTTTTTGCCCAGTCATTCCCAGTTCCAAAAGGTAAAACAGCAAAAATAAGGCGATTTTTGTTTTCTGGAATGCTTTCCAAGAATTTATTCACCAGTGTACTAAAACTCCCATCCCCCCCAATTCCAATAATGCAAATATCTTTATTTGTAATTTTTAATGAATTCTTGACCTGATTTATTCCTGACTCAAAATCTGAGATCATATCCACAAAATTCATATGTGTAACTATACCATCAACATCTAAAACTATTTCTTTAAGATTTTTTGTAAAGTATGTTTCAATGTTTCCTCCACTTAGCTTGTTATAAAATAAATAAATAAATGCTAAGGGGTTTCCAATATACTCTCTGAAATTCGAAATATTTGTATTTTCACCGCAAAGTTCACATTTATCGGTTTCATTCTGAACAATACTATTTTCATTCTTTGAGTTTTGATTTAATTTACCTTTAGATTGCTCCTTTTCCATTTCAATAACTATTTTTTTTTTAAATTAACTTACATACTAAATTTCTTGAAATTATTTATGATTTACTTTTTTTCTAAATAGTTTTCAAAATCTTTACCTTCAGTCTTAAGATGTACTCCTTATAAATGTTAATTTCTTGATTTCGGAAGAAGATCCCAAGTAATACTGTCAAATTGCTAATTGCTGTCTAATTCACAATCTTTACCTAATAATTAATTGGAAAATTTAAATAGCTCTCGTTATCAGTCAAACAACCAACAACTCTTCTTATTATCAAATCTTTAAAAACTAAACCAATAAATCTTCCTTATTTCGCCTTTTATGCCTTTGATTTTATTTTCTAACTTTCATTTATTTAACAAATTACAAGATGCATGATTTGCTCCACAAACTAGGCGGGAATTAAATTTTAAAATGACGTAATTAAATTGTAATTTGAATGCATGCATGCAAATGGCAGTAAACAACGGTAACAAAATTTAATGTGGACAAAAAAAATGATAATATTTATTTTTATCATTATATTTTAAACATAATATATACTTTCTTATAATATTTAAAGATTAATACTAGTAAAAGATCCTAAGATGAATATCTACTCTATTATATTGAATTAGTCAATATATGTTTGCTGCTTTCAATATATTTGAAAAGATTTGAAGTAAATTGTTCAAGGAAATTTGCATGAATTCTTAGAATAGAAAAATCAAACTCATCTTGAACAAAGAAGTGCTCCTCTCCTAGAAGGCCTTGGCCTTCCTCTAGAATAATGTCTATTACTTTAGAGAAAATTGCTCCAAATAAATTTGGAGAATTGCTATCGTAGCCCGGAGTAATTCCAACTATTGTGGCAACCTTGTTGGTACTATTTTTTGAGATTATCACAAGCTTATCTTGGAGATCACGATTTCTTGATATTATGTCGATAATAGAGTAACCAACAATTCTTAGATTTAAAGGGTGTGAAATTTCTATATCATTAAGCTCAGCAAGAGTGAAATAGTTGTGTTTTATCAAAGTTCCTCCATTTATAGATGACGATAGCAGCATTTTTACATATTTTAATTTTAGTGAAAGCAGAAGCTTTGCTTCTTCAATGTAGCATTTTAGCTGTTTCCAGGAATGGTCTTGAAATACATTAATTTGGTTAAAATCAGCTCCCGATAGATCTAGGAGTTGTAGCCCTACCCTAAAACAATCCCTGAATAGAAGCTGTATTTTTTGGTCTTTACCAAGAATTTGGTTAAGTTTAGAACTATCATTTTCGTTATTTTTCTCCTCATTCAGTAATCTTTCTGACATTGTATTATGTTTTAGTTCCATTCTATTTAGAGCTCCTGACGAAACTATTGCATCCATGAAGCTTTCTCCGCTATCTGCTAGTCTACAGTCGTTTGTCAACAGAGTATGAAGGATTTGGGCCATATCAAGAGATGATAAGTGTGGATGTAACTCTGAGTCTAATACTATAGATGGTAAATACTTCAGAAATACTGGGATTTGTAGAGACTGTGATGCAGTTTCTGATCCACTCTCAAACCCTGAAAATCCTTTTGGAAAGTCCTGAACAACTTTTTTCGATACTTCTTTTTCAAGAAGATAAAATTTGGTTGTAAAATCTTTCAATGAAATCCCAGAGGCCACTCTTCTATTCATTATTGTATCCCTGCTATTTTCTGTCTTCCATAAACCCATTGTTGAATATAGATATTCACTATGATATACTGAATCCATTAGATTCCAATGACGATAAAGCGGGATTGAAAGGTCATTCTTTATGTACTTTGGCCAATATTTTTTATTACTAGTTTTTTTTGAATTTATATTGCTCATATCACCTGTGTATTTTGAAAGGATTCCATTGAGTAAGTCAAAATACATTTCATAATCTAGTAGTTCAATATACCTATTAATATAACACCAGCTAATTCCGATTGAAGAGTACCATAATACATTTCCATCTATTCTTTCTGAAGTTATTGAATTATCTAATGTTTGGACAATCACAAGACTACTTGGATCCCCACAATACTCTCCAAAAAGTTCATCTGTCTCATCCTCAATTTGCTCATTATAGCTTTGGGATTCTCCATTTGAAGTACCCATTAGTATATCCAAATCATCAATAGTCTGAGATAATGAAGCAAAAGGATTATTTGAAGAAAATGTTGAACTAGATTCGTTAGTTTGTCCATCACTTGGATTTGAGCTATTCTTACGTGATTTCTTTCTACCAGATTTACTATTTACCAAGAAATTGTATTCTTGAATAGAAAGGATCAATACATTGTTATTGTTATAATTTCCTCCAATTGTAAGCATTAACTCATCAATGGCAGGCCTATGAAAATCGAAAATCCAAATTTCCAAATCTTCTCCAAGCCAAAGCCTAAGTGAGTGTAGAATATTTACCATGGCTCCTAAATTGATCAATATACATATATTCACAAGCTCTCTTTGTTTTGAGTAATTTTTGTATTCTTGTAGAATCTTAGAAATCTCGTTATAGTGGGTAACACAATTTAGCATACACTGTATCTCATCATGCTTAAAGAATTGATTAATAAGTATAGTGCTAGTACAAAGAGAATCCACATCATTTGAAGAGAATATCCAAACTTTTGGAAAGACTTTATTAGAATCCTCTCTATTACTGATTTGGATCTTTTCAACAAATGGGAGGTAATATTGTGAAACAAAATCCACTGCTGGAATAGCCGGCATCCTCTCAAAATCTAAGTATTATCTTATTCAATTATCTTTTTAATTACTTATGCTTATAACTAGGGGTAATTTTCAATAAAAAAAAAAGACCTTTGATAAATTCGCCACAAAGCCTTGCAAGCTCATGAACACACATAAATCAAAAACCCATGTAATTAATTGTTATTCTTCTCTTAATTGAATTCAATCTATTTTGAAATTATTTCTTGGTACGAAAGAAAAAAAAATTAAACAACCCTACTCGCATATTATTTATTTAACACAAATTTTTTTTATTTTATTTAATAATAAATGTGTAGGATTGGCGCCAAGATGGAAATGAATAGTAAAAATTACATGCAGGTATAAAAATTGTATTACGTGGTGAAAAAAATAAATAATGGCAAAATTAGTATTATTAATAATATTGGGAATGTATTAAACCTAAAATTAGATATTTGCGGAAATTAATTATTTTTAGATGAAGTTAGTTGTATAATTTCACTAAGAGTTGGTTTATTTGAGAAATCAAAATCACAGCCAACATTTTGAGCAACATTAGAGGCAGCATAATGCCCCATATATATGCTTGCATCTAAAGGATAAGAGTTTGAAATACCGTAAATAAGCCCACCCTTAAATGCATCCCCACAGCCATTAACATCAATGAGCCTTTCTTTAGGGACGTGAATACATTCATGATATTTTATACAACTATTAGGATCTTTAGGGTTGAATGAAATAACGGGTAAATGGGCTCTTGTGCATAGTATAATACATGTGGGTTTAAGATGCTTATGAATTTCTGTGAGAATTCTTTCTAAAGCATCGTTTTCTGGTTGATTTATATTATCCTGCGAAAGTAATAGTTGGTCATCGTCTTCAATTTGAAGGATATTGTTGATACTTTTATATAAAGAGACAAATTCTTCTTGGTTTCCAATGATATAATCAATCATTGGTAGAAGTTGGAATAACTCATTCATATACTTTTCTGGAATATAAGTAGCTGAAAGTCCAAATACAAATGAACATTCGTTAGATCTAAATTGATGAATATATTGAGCAGATTTAAGAATTGCCTGGAAACAAACTTCAACAAAGAATCCACTTGTTGCGAATATATTTGCGGTCTTTAAAGCATGTTGAATATTTTCTGACTCAAAAGTGGTAATCGAATATTCCTTAGCAGCTCCTAATCCTGCGAGAAGCGTTCTCTCTTCTTCAGTTACAAAAACTACGCATTTTGCTGTTTCCAGATTCGCCTTGTTAGTAATATGGAATTCAAATTCAATTCCAATTTCCGTGAGCAATTCCTGAAGTAAAATTCCCCCAGAGTCATCGCTAATTCCTCCTGAAAAAAATACTGAAATTGAATCATCTTTATTTTTTTCGTCCTTATTTGACAGCTCCTTACAGACTCGAAATGCATTTAAAAGAGATCCTCCTGCTACAAAATTAGCATCTTCATTGTTTGAAATTATATCACCAATTAGCTTGAAAACTTCCTCATCATTTCCAAGAGTCGTTGACCCTATCTTAAGCCCTAAATCCTTTATTCTATCAGGAGATGCCTTTAACACTATATCCAAGATCGGGTTGCACATTCCAAATATTTTCTTTCCCCTCATTTCTTCCAAATCAATATTAAAAATCTATAGATTGAAAGTTATTATTTATCCAAGTAAATAGTGGATATATCGACTAGATTTGTTAATTTTTTTGCCTCTTTTTCCCTTTTAAAAATTTAAGAAAAAAAAGAATCAAAATATCTTAATGATTCCCACTTAAAGTATATACATGCAGAGAGTTGCCGCCTTTTGCGCATGTATGCAAGTAAATGCCGGTATAGGGAAAATTGCATGGCTTAAAATAGTTGATATAGGTCTTGTGGAAAATTTATACAGAAATCATAACGCGTAGATACATAGTATTAATGATAAAATTAATAGGTTTTTAAATATCAATAAAATTGAAAATTAATAATTTGTTTTGTACTTGATTGGTTATTTTGATATTTTATCATTTTGGAATTTGTAGAAATTGTTCAAATTATCATGTATTTTGAAGTCTTGGCGGGAAACTCTTTCAATCTTATTAAAGTATATTGGAAAAATGACCTGACTACATTTATTATGAAATTTATAATTGGTAAATTCTGAGGGTTGGCATCTAACTATCATCCCACACCCAAGAAAGAATCCAAAACTAATGGCTCCACCAATCTAATAAAGGGATAAGATTATTAACGAAATTTGACTCTGAATTAGTTTTTGACTTACAGCAAAGACTGGAATTGCCATATAATTCCTGTATTTTAGTGCATGGTATGCACCATTGATTCCGCCAAAGATAGATCCAATTATAGCTCCCTATGAAAATATGGGAGAAATAGATATATTAAATTAGGTAATAATAAGATTGATACCAGAAAAATTGAGGCTATCATACTTACCGTTTTCACTCCCATTTTAATATTATCTATACAACAGAGCGTTCTAGGTGTTAGTTCAAATGGGAATAGTGACCTTTTGCTATTTGGGTATCGAAATTCATATGATCTAAAAAGTGTATTAATAGTTGATGTATAATATATATTAAGAATCGTTTGAATTAAACTAAATCAAATCAAGCAAAATGCTATTATTTTTAACTTTACCTTTTTTCTCCATCAAAAGACCTCACTGGTGGAAACGATAACTCAAGTAAGTTATCAAGTGCACTATTTTTTCTTACTTGAAATTTTTCAGGTTCAGATTCTTCTAAAAAAAAAAAAAAAATACAATTTGTAAAAGGGGTATTATAGTTAGTGGAATTCAAATTTTAGCGTTAATTAAAGCTAACTTATGCCATCAAAGTCTCTCTTTAGCAGATCATCTCTTGATCTTTGATGATCAAAACAAAATCATACATGAAGATTACTGAGACAAAAGTAGCTTATCCGTTTTCTATGGTTCTTACTGCATTCCAATATAAATATTAAAAGAATTTAATACTAGAGGGCTTTTGGCTTAACAGTAAAAACTATCGACTATTATTTTCATACCTTGTGTGTATATTTTTAGTGAACTGCCCATTTTTGGAAATTTTAAAAACCTTTTAGAGCAAGGTCGAGCATCATTCTTTTTGCTCATATTTTGAAATGGTCAGATTAATTCAAGCCAGTTAAAGTAGCAAATCCAAAGGAAATAAAGAAAAGAGTTCTCAATAATTCTTAAATATTTTTGTTCTACCCTTCTTGATTCAATATTGAACTTTATTATTTTCTCATAAATTAGTAATATTCTACGAAGTTTATTGTCTGTTACAAATTCTCCTATTTTGTAGTTTTCTCTTTCCCTTTCCTTTTACTACTAAAATACGAGCATGTAATATTTTTTAACAATTTTTAATTTTTTGTTGTCCACATGAAAAAAATGACGGTAAATATAGTCTTTTAAGAAATAAAAAAAATGCATACCGGTAACACTTAGTGAGGAATTACCCGCCTAAAGATATAAAGAAGCAACCATAATAATTAATAAAAAGTGTCTAATCAAATTAGAGGTTAAAGTTCAAAGGAATACATTTGAGATTAACTTGATAACATGAAGATTTAGATTATTGATTTTTGGATTAGTTCAATAAGAAGAACTTGATTCTTACATGTCTGTGTTAATTGAAACTACTTTAGGGGACTTGGTGATTGATTTAAATGTGGATCTTTGTCCAAAGACGTGTGAAAACTTTCTAAAGCTCTGTAAGCTTAAATTCTATAATAATTGTGAATTTTATAAGATAGAGAAAGATTTCATTGCCAGAACTGGCAGATCTAAGCAATATGGGAATTCCTCACTTTATCAGTTATTAAGTAATCAGAAAAAGGATAATATATCTTTGGAACTTGAAACTACACCAAAACTTAAGCATAAAAGAATGGGGGTTCTAGGAATGGTCAATCATATTTCCAAGAATTCTTTGGGTTCAGAGTTTTATTTTACACTGAAAGATGAATTAAGTCATTTGGATGGTAATCATGTAATTTTTGCTCAAGTTGAGGAAGGGATTCCTATTTTGTCTAAACTCAACCAAGTTATTACAGATGAAAATTCTATACCTTTACAAAAAGTTATGATTCTACATACGTATATATTGGATGATCCTTTTGAAGACTCTCCACAGCTTCTAGAAATCATTCCACCTAATTCACCTCCAGAAGAAACTGATCCATTGGTTCAAACGTATGATCAGGATGAAGTTAAAGCTCTAAATTCTATTAGTGAAAGAGAAGCTAAATCTAGAGCTATAACCTTAGAGATTCTTGGAGATATTCCTGATGCTGATATGAAACCTCCAGAAAATGTCCTTTTTGTTTGTAAGCTCAATCCAGTTACTCAAGACGATGACTTAGAGCTTATATTCTCGAGATTTGGCGAAGTAAAATCTTGTAACATTATTAGAGACTACAAGACTGGAGACTCTCTTCAATATGCATTCATTGAGTTTGAAACTAAACAACAGTGTGAAATGGCATTTTTGAAAATGCAGAACGCTGTAATTGACGATAGAAGGTAAGTTGACTTCTAACTACGATCTTTCCCTTTTCTTCTTCTCCCTGAACTTTATCTTATTTTTGTGATAATTCATCGTAACTTATATTTTTCCATCAACTAAATTAACTCATTATTTCAGAATACATGTTGATTTTTCACAATCTGTTTCTAGTTACTGGAAAGATTTTGTTTATCAGAAAATACGCTCAAAACAGGATCAAAAATTAACTCAATATAGAAAGAGATCCAGAATTAACTATTAGCTCAATTTTTTATTGAACCTAATTAATTGACCAACAACACAAAACCCCCTCATTTCTTCGATGTAAATTTATCTAAAGAATATACTGATCCTGACTATATGAATATGCACTTGTGTATATTCATTATTCTGAATTCATTTTCGTCTGACATTTTTAATCATGTAAATTTTTAGCAGCGCGCCAAATCATTGTCTTTTATGCTAAAAATTTAGTCTAATTCTTCAAGTAAAATTCCTAAAGACATAGAGAGCAGTTACTCATCTCTAAAGCCAACTTCTGCTTTGCTATTATAAATACTACTACTGCTAACAATAATATTACCGCTACTATACTGAAATTACTATTACCAACATTATCTTACTACTGCATTACTCGCCCATACAACACAAAATACAATTTTGGCGCCACATGGATTCAGGCACTCAATATTAATTTTTACATTACATGTCCGGCAATACGAATCTGAATACCTACCAATAGGAGAAGTGAAATCATAAATGCCGTTAGGTCTACTCAACCTCAATTTTTTTCATTCTAACTAATAAACCTCCCAGGCGCTGAAGTACCCACACATTGGTATTTACCTGTGGGCTTCCCGCCAAATATATCTCCTCTAGGATCCACTTATAGCAATTTTTGCTCCCGAAATGTCTATTACCCGCATTACTTCTTTTTAAATTCAGCTCTTTCGTATATCTTTTAAAATTGCAACTTGGCTTTATACCCTCTGCCTTATAAAGAATTGATTGGTTCTGAGACAATTCCCCACCCTTCGCGCTGAATTACCCGCCTATGTACGCCGGTACTAAATGTCGTGTCTCACGCGTCTCCAATATATTATATATATCTGTATTTGATGTATAAGGCAAAGTTGATTAGTATAAATATTAAGATTAGTTAATATATCAATTAGTTTTATTAGTAATTATGAATACGATTTGTCAAGTTGATTAAAAGTTAACAAATTTAGAAAAGTGGATTGCCCATTCAATATATATAAATAAATAAACATATATGTATATATATATTTAAATATTATATATTCAAGTTGATTATATAATATATTCACTTTTTATTTTATTATTAATAAAAGACTTTGCGCGGTAAAGTATATTTCACATTTTACACTAGTGTAGCTTCTCTTAGACCCCATTAGACAACGTAAATTCTTTGGATTTAAACGATTTTAAGAGAAACCTATAAAACTTGTTAAAATGCCTTTATCTGGAGTTTGCAAGTGGTTTGATTCGACTAAGGGGTTCGGATTCATTACCCCCGACGACGGATCTGAGGATATCTTTGTGCACCAGCAGAATATTAAGGTTGAAGGATTCAGATCCTTGGCACAAGATGAGAGAGTAGAATATGAAATTGAAACTGATGACAAGGGCCGTCGTAAGGCTGTCAATGTCTCTGGTCCAAATGGTGCCCCAGTTAAGGGTGATAGACGCAGAGGTAGAGGCAGAGGAAGAGGTAGAGGAATGAGAGGACGTGGCCGTGGAGGTAGAGGCCGTGGATTCTACCAGAATCAGAATCAATCTCAGCCACAATCCCAGCAACAACCAGTTTCAACTCAGTCACAGCCAGTTGCTCACTGAATTACTTCAGTTAAAAGGCCTATTAGAATTACAAGTCTACAAAGTATTTATTTCTAGAAGCAACATCACTATTCTTTAAGACATGACTTTTCTCATTTTGCTCGCTGGAGATTTTCATTCAACAATTACTAAATTACTTTAGTACTAAGAATTAATATTCTGTCTACTAAATTAATTTTCTTTGTAAAACTTGGAATTCGTTTGCTGAATTTAAGTATTTTCTTTATTACTTAATAATTGAAATTTCTATTGTGTTAGTTTAACATTGAAAGTTCTAATTTTGATGAATAAAAGCGTCTAGAGTTAAACGAGACGAGGAAAAAAAGTAGTCGTTTATTCACATTATAACAAAATCTCTAGGATGATAGTGGTACTAATAATAGAAGTTTCCGTCAACTAATTCTATCTTAGTAATGAAATAGCCTTAAATTTGAAATTTTACCAAACTAAACCAATGTTTATTGTGATATCATCTCAAAGCCAGATATTGTTTGTTATATCTGTATAAAGTATTCATTTAGTTTTTGTTTCTTGTTTAATTTGAGAAAGATCTTGGGTTCTAATACTAAACACCTTTGTAATAAACGAGCCTTAAGCTTTACTGGAGCATAAATGGTTGATAGATTATGTTATTTCCGATAACTATAATGAATAATATACATTGGTAAATCGACTTAATATGGTAAGATCTTGAAAAAAAAAAGGATTAATACATATAAATCAGTAGATAATAACTCTCAATGAATTTCAAGAGTTAAACTGGATAATCTTGAAATATTATATGATTGTAGTGTGCTTTGTACCCTGAGCTTCTTCTCCTGTACAAGATCCAACTTGGTTATCGGTGAACATATACAACATTCTGGTAGTAACATAAAATCCTCCAATTATGTTAATGGAGCTGAGTAACATAGCCAAGAACAAGAGGAAAGAATAGACTTGGAAATCAGTGAATAAAATGACTGGGCCACATTCCAGCATTGCTCCTATAATGATAATCCCAGATAACGCATTGGTTACAGACATTAATGGAGTATGCAAAGAAGGAGTAACATTCCATATACAGTAATAACCAACAATAACAGAGAGTGAAAATACAAGAATATTACCCAATGTATCATGATCAATGATATAACCAAGTCCAATAGAAACAAGAACAGAAATGAATACGAAGAATCCAAAGGAGACATTGGAATAGATAACTCTCTCCATAATTGATGAGAATGATCTATGGGATGTTTCTGTTGATGAAGAACTGGAAGATGAAGAAGAGGAGGAATTAGAACTTTCACTCTTTGGTGGGGGAGGTCTTTTATCAACTGGTACATATGTAACTTTTTCGTTAATTGTAACAACCATTTCCTTCAATAGATCATCTTTCATATCAACAGAAAAGTGCTCTGCTCCTCCAAGTTCTTCTAGCATATGTACAACATTCATACTAAATAATTCAGAAGCTTGAGATGGCATAGTTGATGGTAGATTTGTAAGTCCAATAATAGTAACACCACTCTTTTCATCCAGATAGATTTGATCTTTCTTGGTAATTTCGCAATTTCCGCCCCATCCAGAAGCTGTGTCAGCCATTTCTGCTGCCATATCGACAATAACACTTCCAGGTTTCATAGAATTGACCATTTCTCTGGTGATAATCTTTGGTGAAGGCTTTCCTGGAATTAATGCTGTAGTAATTACAACATCGCAGCTCCTTATCATTTTAGAATAGAGCTTACTTTGTGCTTTTAAGTACTCTGGACTCATTACTTTGGCATATCCTGACCCAGAATCGCCATCTTCCTTAATATCAACAGTAACAAACTTAGCTCCTAAACTCTCAACTTCTTCTCTAGTTGCAGTTCTTGTGTCGCTTGCATATACATCAGCCCCAAGGTTCTTTGCAGTAGCAATAGCCTGTAATCCAGCCACACCAGCTCCAATTACAAATACTCTAGCAGCATCCACTCTTCCAGCAGCAGTAATAGAAGACTTTGATAATTTAGGAAGCTGAACAAAGGCTTCAATTACAGCTCTATAACCTGCTAAATTACTCATACTGCTTCTAATATCAAGCTTTTGTGCTCTTGTAGTTCTTGGAACCTCATCCAAAGCTATAGTAGTAACTCCCTTTTTAGCTAAAGATTCAAGCAGCGATGGATTTTGTGCTGGCCATATGTAGCTAACCAAAGTTTGGCCAGATTTCATCTGCGAGATTTCTTCATCAGTTGGTTTCTGTACCTTAACAATAACGTCAGATCGACTTACAACGTCTTGACGAGTAGCCATAATTGTGCAAGATGCGTTTTCGTACTTTTGATCATCAAATTGACTTTTTGTTCCAGCTCCACTTTCTACAAGGACTCTAAATCCAAGCTTACGGAGCTTTTTGACAAAATTTGGAGCAATAGCAACTAGCTTTTCACTAGGGAGATCTTCTTTTAAGACTCCAATAGTCATAGTAGGGGTAGGATACTCTTCATTATCTTCTTGAGATGCTGTTGTACCGTCAATAGTTTCTTGATCATCATTCAAATTGGCTTTCTTTTGTTCCGGAGATATGGAAATAATATTTTGTAAGATGTTAATCATAGAATCCTTAGCATTTCCGAAGATCATTTCTACGTTTTTCATAAAGAAGAGTGGATTGTCAATAGCTGCATATCCTTTCCCTAGACTTCTCTTTGAAACAATAACCTTAGAAGCTCTCCAAACTTCTATAACTGGCATTCCATTAATTTTGGAATCTTTTTCAAGTGCAAGTGGATTTACTGTATCATTTGCTCCAATGACCAATACAACATCAAAACTTTCCATATGAGGATTTACATCCTCCATTTCCTTGACAATAGAGTAGGGAACATCAGCCTCTGCAAGTAATACATTCATATGACCTGGCATTCTGCCAGCAACAGGATGTATAGCAAATTCTACGTAAATATCTCTCAGTCTAAGAGCATTTACTATAGAAGCTACATCTTGTTGGGATCTTGAAACGGCCATACCATAACCAGGGACTATAAGTACCTTTTTTGCAGACAAAAGGTCTCTAGCTACCTTCATTGCATTTGTTTTATTAACATCCGATTGATCTCCAAGAGCTTGAGCTTCATTAGAGTCTCCATTAGATTCCCATCCTCCAAGCATTACATTGAGTAGTGATCTATTCATTCCCAAACACATAATATGAGAAAGGATTGCACCAGATGAACCAATTAGAGCTCCACAAATAATGAGCATCTTTGAGTTGATGAGGAATCCTGTGAATGAAGTGGCCCATCCTGAATAAGAATTGAGCATAGATATTGCTACAGGCATATCAGCTCCTCCAATAGAAGCCACCAAATGTATTCCCAATAACATTGAGAGCAGACTGTTTCCATACATTAAGTAAGTTCTATTTGCATAGTCTGTGATAATAATGAAGACTGACCCCAAAGCTATTAGACCAGCTACCATTAGCGCATTTAAGAAATGACGCCCAGGCAACTTAAGAGCTCCTGAAGGGAATATTTCATGTAACTTTCCTGCTGCAACAATACTACCAGTAAAAGTAATCGCTGAGATAGCCTCTCCAATAAACATCTCAATTGCATGAACAGCTGAGAATTCTTCCTCAGATGACTGGAATGGTGTCCATAAATTTGCAAAAGATATCAACATTGCTGCCAAACCCACAAATGAGTGAAATAAGGCAACTAATTGAGGTATATTAACCATTGAAACGCAATGAGATATAGGAATTCCAATGATAATTGCTAGAGCAAATGGTACAATGAACATAATCCAATTCATTGTAAAAGTCGGTGCTAAGAAAGTTGCTGCTATTGCACATATTATCCCAACGATTCCCAAAGAATTTCCTCTTTTCGCAGTTTCTTGAGTGGATAACCCTCTCAGACATAATACAAAGCATATGGAGCTAAATACCTCAAGAGAAACACTCAAAGTTGATAAATAATTGACATTTTTGAGAAAAGATTCAACATAGGAAAAGTATTTATCAACGTACTCTTTACTTGGCTCAAATGCTGGGACGAGTATATTTGACTCTCTATTAGTACTAGGCCCACCTCTTAAATTATTCGAAGTCTTCAGTCTTATTGGGACGTCTTCACAACTAACATTTTCCAGAACTAGGAATAATACCAAACATATCGCCAATATGAGTGAAGTCGAACTTTTCAACATCCACGCATTTCTTCCTTTACACATTATTCACTCCTTTGGAGTGGTAAATACTCTCCTTTTTCTTTAAAAGATACAACGCAAGCCTGTATACACTCAATTTTTAGCTTTATCGGTTATCACGACTTTCTCTAATTTATTATATATTTATATTTAGGGGTATACTCCAAGTTTCTCAGCCTATTAAACCTCTTATTTAATATAAATATATAAATAAATTTTTTGTATAAACAAATTTAAACTTTGGCTCGAGTTATTTTCTTCTTTTTTATCTTAATCTCTACCTTTTTCAAACATGCAATTGCAATGTTCACATTGCAATAAAAAATATTATTTATGCATATACCGGCGAGACTTTTGACACGTGTCGGGCGGCAACATTGAGCGGGTTTGCATTTTGCATGAAAAAATTATATAAGGCATAGTAAAAAAAGTAAAGCGATTTTGGCGGGTAGAATCTGGGCAAGATTGCATGCGTGCATGCGCAAAGAATTGTAGCATTGGTGGATGAGTATTTGTAGAGCTTGAAATAGGATTATGCATTAGATGCTGAGAGTAACAATAAAAGCGAGTTAGTGTTATGCGTTAGAAAAGTGAAAGCTTGTAGTAGTAGTAGTAGTAGAAGTAGCTGGATTTAAATAATAGTGTAGAAAAAAGAGTCAAATGGTAAAGACAATTAAATTATTATAATTTTATATGAATTGGAGAAGCTATAGCAGACGGCCACGAAAGAAACCAAGTAGCTTTTCGAGGCTTTTAGTAAAAAGTTTCCCTAAAAAGGAATTAAAATAACGATGATTATTAGTAGTAGAGGCTTTTACTTTCTTTTTGATCTTTTTTATTACAAGTGAGCCCGGATCTCGAACTTCAGTAGATTCTGGAATTTGCCTACTTCCATTCTTCTTTGAAGCCTTTGCTAACGATGAAGAACAGTATTCCTTCATGTTATTCATATATGCCAACTCTCTAATGTATGCTTGGTTGGTATTTTTCTTTGGTCTTCCTCTCCTACCTGTTGGAGGAGTAACAGAAAATAAAGGAGAATTTAAAGAATCCATAGAAAAAGGAATCACAACATTAGTAGACCCAGATGGTCTAAGTCTGGTTACTCTCTTTGGCGCTCCTGACTGTTTCTTACTAACCTCAAGGAGTAATTTTCTTCTAGTTTTGGACCCAATTAATCTATTCTTGTATTCTTGATTTTGTATTTTCTTCAGGTTTGTCAGTTCCTCCTTCATACTCAAATTACAAGAATAATAATTCAATTCTATATTAAAATATTCATGATTGTAGCTTATTAATGGAAAAATGAGATTGTTTTTTGTTTGTAATCCACTATATTCAAACAAACTATCAAGAATTTCAATATAAACAGAAAATAGTCCTCCAATCTCAACTAAAATAAACTTCTCCCTCAAATTTACTACAAAGATCACTTTGTTTTCATCCCTCCAAATTTCATTTCCACTGCTATCTGCCAATACTAATCCATCCTCTTGTATAACCACTTCATTTTGCATGTAATTCTTTTCTTTATAAAGAGCAGTCGGCGCCGGCGCCATTATATTCTTTGATATATTTCCTGTTTTAAAGTCATATTTGGATGACTTTAAGATCGAACTGCAACGGAAAAATTTGTCTGTGTGATTTTTGTTAGAGTTTTCACAAAGTAGTGAAAATAGATTAAATATAAAAGGCTGAAATTCTTCATTAACTTTGATAGAAATTCCTAGGAAAAGATGCCAGGTTTTGACTAAATCATTGAAATTTCCAGGAAATCTGAATTTACCTTGATTCATAATCTGTACCTCATATGAAAAACAACCATCAGTATTAAGGTTATTTTCTATAACAAAGTGTTTATTAATAACGGGAATTTGAGACCAATCCGATAAGTTGTTTAAAATCATAAATTTAGGTTTAATTGTAGAATTTGGAAAGCTTAATGCATTATTTACAAAGTATTCATTCCTGGTTATGTTTGTTGAGTTTAAAACGGGGCTCTGGACTCTATTATACACATTTTTAGCAGAATCTGAGAGGAAATTGAAACGGATAATTTCCATAACTTGTATTAAGTTATCGCAATAACCATTAAAATTCTTTAATATAAAGTATAATACCAAGTCTTCATTTGAAATCACAATATCTTTAGAATCGAGTAAACTAATCCATTTGGATTTATTTGGCTGATTAATTATTTCACTCATTTTTAATGGATGTTGTAAGAGAATATTAAAGTGCTTTTTTATTTTGTTCATAGAAATATTCAAAATTTTAATAAGGATATTATCCTGATTCTTATCTAAAATAATTTCTTCTTTCAAATCTAAGAAATAACAAATTAAATTAAATATTTGAATAAGTTCATTATCACTAATATTATAAAAAAGATCTTCAACGTTTATCTCAAAGCATAACAGTAACTTTGAAAAATCTTCAATTATAGCCTTTATTTCACTCATTTCAGATAGCAAAATGGATAATTCCAAAATATATATAATATGAATCTTCAATATTGAAAATATTAATTTTTCTAGCTTATGTGAGTTATGCATTTTATTAATCGATGGCTCATTTTCCTTAATATATTGAAAAATTTCCAATAGTTCTAAGCTCTGAAGATATCCAAGATCTTTAATATTCATTTCAAAGAGGTTTTCTGCCAAATATTTAATAAATTCGGAATATTTAACTCGAATTTTATTACTTTTTTGGCTTTTAGTATAATTATTGACCAAACCTGTACTCTTTGTTGTATACTTATTCCTTCTTACGGATAACTTATCAAACTGAATATCATTATAGTTGAGTTCTTTATATACTTTGAAAACTAACCCCACATTTAGAGGGTGCAAGCTCCCAAAGAATGATCTCAACTCCCTCTTACTAATTGTCATTATTATTTATTTAAAATTTCGATTTATTATTATATTTGCATTATTAATAAAACCATAATGAGTTTATGCATTATAGGTTGTTGTGTAAGCGTAATAATTTGATTTATAATCTTTTTGGAGCGTTAATTTCCGTCAAAATTATTAAAATAAAACTTAAACTAGTACTTTAATTCAAAAGGCCCTCTAAAGCTTCCTTTTTTGTGAACATTGTTCAATCAAATTGCCCATTTATTTATTCTTTATTCTACTTTTATTAATACTATTTTTTCCGGGGTCAAAATCACAAAATAGAATTTTAGACAAAGTTTTGGGCGCGCGCGGCAACTCAGAAATCTTAATTTGACAATATTACAAGTAAATGCTAATAAAATGATCTAGATAATGTAAATTAATGAAATGAGATTAAAACATCATTTTCAGTAATGCTTTCTTTTTCTTCTTTAAGAAATTTAAAATAAACAGCCTAAAATATGTAGTTATTATTATTATTATTATTATTATTATTATTATTATGTGGGGGAAGAAGAAGGATTTAATTAAATTATGTATTAATATTTTGTTATTTGTAATAAAATATAAATACTATAATTACATGCGAATTGGTTTGCATGTAAGAGCGGCATTGATATTTTAATGCAGACAAAATTAATTATTCAATTTTTTATAACTTACTTTTTTATGAATTCTATGATTGCTTAAAGTAACTTCTAATATTGCAATATTATCCAAAATCTCACTTTTAATTGGCAATACTTCATTTAATTTCTGTATCTAAGTATCAATTATATTGAATTTCAGTAATTAATTAATTCTATTCAATTATATATTACTTTGGAAATTACTTACAATAATTTCATGGTTGGAGTAATAACAATTTTCTCTAGGTAAATCTATTTATTGTATAATTTCATATACATTCCATAAATATTTATTCAAGTATTTAGAAGAAATATTTATAAAATATTTAAAAAAAAATGTGGTAAAGTAGTAATATATTTATTAATACTGATATAGCTCATTTTCTCAATCTAACATACCTATATTCTGACAAATTCCCGCGGCATCTAAAACTAACTTAACTTGAATAATCTCGGGAATTAATGCCGATTCCTGTGGAGACTCATCTAATTTGTGATTTAAAGAAACATGTAACTCCTCAGTAATACTTGCAAACTCCATATTAACCTGAATATTCTTCTATTTTAATTGAATTCTGGCTTTCTAACTTTCCTTATAATATTTTTTCAATTGCACTTTTAATTTATTTAATTATTTAAATTATTTTGTACACACACAAAAATTTAGGCGCCAAGTGTTAAAATGCATGGAAAACCGTTATAGAAAAAAGAAAATTACGTGTGAAATAAATGTGGGAAAATTAATTAAAAAATGAATTAGATTTAAATTTGAGATAAAATTAAGTATCGAAATATGTGATAAATTGTCTCTGTGAAGTAATAGAGGATTTGTTAGATTTCTTCAATACTAGCCCTTGAAACGATAAAGTTTTTGACATATAATGGAGACTTTGAAACTATAGACCGAATATACTTATTTTGCCTATATAAGCTTGCAATATTTCTGAATGGAGTAAATTTGATTAAATAAAATTAGTTTCTTCTTTTTTTGGTCTTGATAATTATCAATCAACTTGGGTTGATTGTTTTTCAAGAAATTATTAAAACTTACCTCTGAATTTGGATCTTCAAATGAACCAAATAGTCATTTCGACTTCTTTCCGACATAACTATCTTAATGAAGCGGGTTAAAATGTCTTCATCATTACTTTTGTCCCAAACTATATGAGCTAATTTCTAATGTATTTTGTTTAAGTTATTATTACATAATTAAATTAACCATTATTTAAAACTTACTGAGTCTTCATATGGATATGAAAAAGCAAATAGTAATGGCAATATACAGACTGTGGACATTATATATGGAAATATGAGAGACCTAAAAGGAATATTGAAGGAGGTTCTTATACTTATTATTGCTTTAATTAATGTAACTATAATCACTTTTACTGGAAAAAATGAATCCATACTAAATATATATGGATATTTATTACTTGCTTGATAAAATAACCACCAATCTAAAAATTGCAAAACTATTTCTACTTTAAAGCTAATAATTCCAAATAATCCAAATAATAATTCCATTAAGGCTAAAATTATATAGGATTCTTTAAGAAGCTTTCTAATATCTTCTATAGGTGCATTCTCATAATATTGAATATAACCTGCCATAATTAGTCCAGTAAAAACTATTGTAAATATTGCCACCAATACAACTGTTTCAAACATTTTTGATCTCTTTTCTTTAACTTTTCTTATTACAGAATGAGTAGAGTCTAAATCCTATAACCTAAATACTAAATAATAAATCACTTTATCTTCTCTTTTTTTTTTTTAATTTAAATTAAAAAAGAAAAAAAGAATTAGTAAATTAATTCTTAACCTTATTAATCATTCCTAATTTAAGGGAAATAGGAGAATTGAGAAATATTTCTTGCAATTTGTACCCTATCCCACTCCTATCTCACTAAATAATATATATGTATATATACATATACTTTTCACTTTTTTATTAACTTAATCATATGCTCTAAAAATATCAACTTTATACCATTTTTTCTACTTTTCATTAGTTGTCCTATCCCTAACGTGTAGGTTTGCTTTTTCTCTTAATTAATTAATTTAAAAAAAAAAAATCACGAATTTGGGTCAAACCACTCCAATTTGTTGGCGCCCGTACATGTAAGCCATTAAGTGCATACATAAACTATCTAAAGTAAGCGCCAAAGTTTCAATATATAGTTATTTTGAGTAATACAAATAATACTTGAAATATTATGTGGATCTTAAATTCACATAAAAAAGTACCATGAGAAAATGAAAGAGATACAACTTCATGTGTTAATATCTTTGAATATTTATTTTTTCCCAGTTTTCTTTTCAACTCGATTATTCTTATTATTATCGTCATCATCATCATCATCGTTTTCTTCCTCATCTTCCTCTTCTTCCTCATCATCATTTTCTTCCTCCTCTTCTTCTTCCTCTTCGTCGCCAACATCTGGAACCAACATATGTTTTCTATTCAAATCTGTTTCTGAGACGGAATTTAGACCATCCAAAAGTTGCTTAGCTTCGTGATCCCTAATATGACCTTCAGGAAGTTTATATGTATAGAATGCAACAGCAACTCTCTTTCTAACCTCCATCATAATAGTATTTGTTAAATGAAGAGCTGAATAATATAGAAAATGGCTAACTCCATTATAAGTCTTAGCATTTGATGCAAGTCGTTCTAAATACTTTTCCAATTTGTGTAAGGAGGTGAATTCTCTCTTTTTTGCAAACTGTCGAATATGTTGCAAGCAAACAGGTTTTGAAATAATCTGGTAATAGTCTGGGAAAATAGTCTGTGATGGAAGGGATATATAAGCCTCATATTCTGGAATCTTCATAGCCATGTCACAAGCTTGTAAAATAGCATCATTTAATGATTCCCTTCTATATTCTATTTCCTCTGGAGTGATTTGTTCTTCATTTAAATCTTCCAATTCATTCCCGGTACCCAATGTTGAACTTATAGTACCAATTTCAAGTTCTTTCCCTATTTGAGAGCCATCACCTGTTGTATCTTTAGAAACATTAATTGCTTTCATATTACTAGTAACTTCAAACATTGATTTCCTATTTCTTGCAAATTCTAAATCTGATCTTTCTCCTAAACTTACAATAGAATCCATTTCTTCTAACTCCTCATCCTTCATTTCAACATCTTCATTGGATTCTTCTGTATTCAATGATCTTCTATTACTTATAGTATTAATAGAAGATCTTGTACTTCTTCCAGCATTATATATTCCCTCAGAATTACTGACAACACCTTTTTTATCAATTTCATTACTATTCTGACCAGAATTCCCCAAAATTTGTATTCTTCTCCAACTCTTATTTTTTGGATGTACAACCCAAGGATCGCCAAATGTATAACAAAGCTTCCAAAGCTCCTCAGCTTTTTGAGGATTTTCTATAGTTACTCTAGATATCTTAGCTTGTTTCTTCCATTCAAATAAACAAGGAGGTAAAGTAGGATCCATAATAAGTCCTGGAATATGACACATCTTTCTCATTCTATCAACCCTCTCAAAGATTTCCAAATCACGATCTGACCTTGCTAAAATTCTATTTAAACGATCAGAGTCATAATAGCAGTTAACTACTTCTTTTTGTCTTTGTTTCCTCAAAATTTCTTGAATCTTTTCTTTTCTCTTTTGTTCCAAATCATCACCATCATAAAGATCATGATACATTCCAGATTTTATAATTAAGGCATCCTTATCCAATTTTATTCCTGCTGTTGTCATAATTCTCTCCTCCACTGTATCAGGTGTTACAAAACGTAAAGTCAAAACCTCTTTCTTTTGGCCAATTCTATGTGCTCTACTTTGTGCTTGTTCATCATTCTGAGGATTCCAATCTGAATCAAATAATATTACTGTGTCTGCCGATTGAAGATTAATACCAAATCCACCAGCTTTTGTGGACAATAGAAAAACAAAGTATGGACTATTTTCAGCATTAAATAATTTGAGACTTTCTTGTCTATCTTCAGATAAAGTTGTTCCATCCAATCTTAAAAATGGCATATTTCTTAATGATAAAAATACCTCTAAAAGTGTTAATAATTTAGTCATTTGACTAAATATCAATACTCTATGTCCTGCTGCTCTTAACTTTGGTAAGATACTATCTAACATAACAAATTTACCACAAACTCTGACAATACTCTCATCTGATGGATATTGTATCTCAGTTGAAAATAAAAATGGATGATTACATACTTTTCTTAATTGCATTAATACATTTGGTCCAGAATTCTCATTACTTTCAAGTTCTTTATATAGATATTGTTGTAAACCACTTAAAGGACACCAAAGTATTTCTTCTAATTTAGGAGGTACTTCATTAGCAACTTGGATTTTTTCTCTTCTTAATAGAAAAGGTCTCAAAACTTTATGCAATCTATCAACAATTAAAAGTTGTTCCTCTTCACTAATATCTAATGGAACAATTCCATTATCCGAACCTCCTCCTGTTTTTCCTGAAGATTTTATAGAAGATAAAGGCTCATTAAACCATTGTTGAAAAGTTTCAGAAGAGTTGAAAATACTTGGCATTAAGTAATTTAATAATGCCCAAACTTCTTGTAAATCATTTTGAAGTGGGGTACCGGTTAAAGCAAGCCTATGTTTTGCTCTAAAACCATTATTTAAGATTTGTACAAGTTTACTCTTTGGATTTTTTAAACGATGAGCTTCATCTACTATAATGTATTCCCAATCAAACTTTCGTAAATAGTGCTTATCTTTCATTATGAATGCATCAGTTGTCAATAAAACATGGAACTTTGCCTCTCCTGTCATATATTTAGAGCGTATTTGTTTTCTAATTTCTTTATTTCCTTCATAAATAACTTTGACAAAATCTGGTAACCATCTGTTAAATTCATTTTCCCAATTACCATGTAAAGTAGATAAAGGAGCAATAATTAAATGAGGCCCTCTATTTCCCTTATTCTCATAAATATGTGCTAATACACTTACAGTTTGAACAGTCTTTCCCAATCCCATAGCATCAGCCAAAATTCCATTTAAATTATTGTTATATAAAGAAACTAACCACTCCAATCCTTTCATTTGATATTCTCTTAATTGACCTCCTTTCAAACATTCAGGTTGTTTTGTTATATGTTCTTGTATCATATGGGTAACTTGGAAATATCTCTCTTTTGCTCTTATTAAAGGCGCAGATCGTTTCTTCTTTTTGTTCTTTGAACAACATGTTTCAGATTTGCAATCACAAGTAGAAATAGATAAAGAGCACGTACAATTTGGAGAGTTACAACTACAAGAAACTCCATTTTTTTGATCTTCAATTATTTTAATTTCATTAGACTCAATTGTTTTTTCTGAATCTCCTTGTGCAGATCCTAATTTGGTAGCCTCTCGATGATTCTCATCAGGTGGTTTCCCTGAGCAGCCACATTTATTACATATATGTTTATCTCCTTTATATCCAAGATCTTTCCCTTCTTGATTTTGATTATTCTCTCCAGTTTCAACCTCCTCATCCTCTTCTTCTTCTTCACCCTCTTTCTGATTCTCTTCCAAGTAAAGTTCATCAAAGTCTACAGCTGAACCTGCTTGTTTTCTATGTTCCATAACTAAAGCCCCAAGTTTATTCATATAATCTTCAGTTTGATGAACTAATTCCAAAAGTCTTTCATTCTTAGCTTCATGCAAAAGTCTTAAATATGCTTCTTCATCCTGAGCTTTTAAAGCATTCAATCTTGCTCTTTGCATTTGTTGTTCCAAATTTTGATCCCTTCTTTCTTTATTAGTGGAATGTCTCAATACATGAGAGCATACTCTTCGAATACTTCTCTGGTTTTCACGATGGACATCTTGAAATCTTTTTGAATGTTTTAAAATTTCTGAAATAAATTGCCTTCTTTGCCTTTTAATGTCATCCACGACCTTGATATGTTTTAAACCATCAATTCTGGCTTGGTAAAGAGCTTTATTCTTTCTAGCATCCCTTGCTGTCACAAATTTTAATTGTGGGAGAGGTGGATCCATTTCTTCAATATATCTGGAGACTATTATTTGATTTCTAATAAAATGTTGGAAATTAAGTAGCTTTGAAATTCTATGTATTAAGAGCAAATCTTCATCTTGTTCCTCAGGTTTCGAATCTGTACATGATGATGGCTTATTGACTCCTGTTTGATCATGTTCATTTGCATTATTATGAATACTCTCATCTTGATCTTGATTTTGATTCGCAAGGTTTTTATCAACATTTTTATCTTCCATTCTAGATTCGGCTCTGGAATCAGTTTTACCTTCACTTCTTATTGTCTCTGACTTAGTTGGATGATCATCAATGACCATTTTGGAATTATTTGCCAAAGATTCCGTTTCTTTTTTAGCATTTTCCCCTCCTGAGCTAGATGAAGTTACAGGATTTGAACCTTGAGTGTTAATATTACCATTCATACCAATATTCCTATTCATTAAAAGAGCCATTCTATTCTGTTCAACTTTTCTATTATAATCAATCCATTGATTTGGATTTCTAGCAATAATAGAAGAACCTTGTCTTGATATTGGAACTTTATAGTTAAATGAATTAGTATCTCTAATAACAGAATTAATAAAGTTCCAGTCTGGTTGAAATCCTTCTATTTCAACGTTACTAGTATTATTTCCCATATTATTTTCTTCTTTAAAAGAATTTTGTTGAGTATTCTGTATAGATGATCCTCCTTCTTGGCCTTCAAGCCTTTGTCTCTTATTTCCAGTAGCTATATTAACGCCAAGACTCTTCTCCAATATATTTTCACTTAAAGGTACATCACTTGTTAAAAAATGCTTATAAGCTTTTAATTGATTTTCAAGAATCTCAATATTATTATCTGAAAACAATACACTTGGGTCTACTAACTCACATTGTTGCTTCTTTATCCATTGGAAAATTAATAACAAAATTCGTACTCTTTTATCTTGAATAGATAAATTGGATTTACTTACATCATATAATATTTTAGAAATTTCTGGATACCATGCATGAGTAAATGTCGTATTTCCACTTAAACAACTCTGTTTTCCACTGGTTGCATCCTTTATGACATCCATAGATGGTTTTGGCATATACCCAGCCCCGTTCGCTCCCATTCCTACTCCCACTCCACCTGCTCCTCTAGTGCTATCACTTCCTCCTCCTCCTATCATCGCCCCACTATTAACGGTACCCTCCTTTTGACTTGCAATCATCCCTCCACTTACCCCCGATTGAATCAAATGACCACCACCCAATGGAGGATTCTGTGAACCTATTCCATAAATTTCATTATTCATAATCCTATTACTTCCTTCACTCATCAACTTTTCCGATTCATCCAGAGGATTTTTTTTTTTTCTTCCCCTTACTATTACACTTTTTGTTTTCCTAATCTATTGCCCTGGCGGGTTCTCCTCCTTCATTAGTGGCGCCATAGCGCCATGTCTTTACTTTCATTATTTGCATGTTAATTTCTTGTAAAAGGGGCAAATGAGTTTGTGAATGAGGGGGGAGCAATAAAAATAATATAATCTCAAATTTTGAACTTGGATAAACTTTACTTTGAATTATCATTCAAAAGTTGAGTTATATTTAGAAGAAGTGATAGCTCAATTTTTATTGGAATAGAAATTTGTTGGTTAGATAATATGATTCAAATACAAATATTGTGTTAATTACCCACAATTAAGCAAGCCCATAATCAAGTAGCAAAGACTCCCCATCTGAAACGCATTTTCTCAATTCTACGCTCATCTCTAGAATCTTCTTTTCTGGAATTTCATTCCCTTGAATATCCTTATTTTTAAATAAAACCAATCCTAAAAACTTTGCCTTATTATTCCCATGTAATACTCTTAATTTCTCTGAAATGTAGTCCAAGTTCCATCCAACTGTCTTCTCCCCATTTAACCAAATACATATTGGTAAGTCCTTATTTACAAATTTTAAGCATTCCACACCACTACTTACATATAAAGCTACTGCAATTCTATTCCTAGCTGGAATACTTGAATCTCCAATACTTTTTGATTTTATCATTATTTTCCTCAACATTTTACTTGATTTATTTTCATCAGGAAGCTTTGATCCTCTTAACATTTCTCCTCCTGAATACCTTCTTTTCAAATCAAGTGCGGTTTTACTAATTATAACTCTATTCTTTCCCATACATTCGTGCTCAGATTCATAAATGTGCTCCGAGCATAACATTTTATTGCACTTTCTACATATTATCCCTACATTTGAACAACCGTTCATTGAGCAATTTACCGAAGCTTTTTCTCTTTCCTCAAATCCTCCCTTAAAACCATTATCTAGTTCTAAATCATTGCCTTTACTTTCGCACATATGCTTTCCAGAATTTACATGTTCTATACAGAATTTTTTTCTACATTTGAAACACTCAAATGGTAAAAACTGAATTAGGTTACATTCCATATTGCTACACTTAATTCCAAATTCTTCAACTTCAACCATTTTGACTTTCCTTTTATTCTATTTTGCTCTTAAAAAAATTCCTCTTTAAAAACAATCATTTATATCTTGGTTTTCTTTAAAAAGAAGAAAAAACAATAATCCACAATTTATTTTTTCTTCTGAATCTCTATATATTAAATTATTCCCACTTTTTAAAAAAAAACTAATTGATTTTTTTTTTTATTCACACCGTTGTTTGCATGCAAACTCTACTTGCATTTACATTACGTGGCAAATTTTTTCAATGCATGCAACTACAAATAATCATATTTTGTTGGCGCCAAGGCGCCAACTAACTTTTTTTATCATATTATACCTCTAATGGATATAAAAAAAATGTAATATTAAAGTCAAACTAGTAAAATTGAAATTAATATCAACGTTACAAGAAAAAAAAAAGAAATTATTAATTTAGAAATTTAAAACTTAAGTGAAAATATATTGATTTTCAATCTTCCAGGTCAAAGACTTTATACTAAAAGTTTAATATCCTTCAAGCCCTTAAGTTATTTTTAATTTTCTTCAAGTCTATTTCTAATTTTGGAGATACTGTTATTCTAAGTTCAAATCCCAAAATCAGTATTAAAAAAAAATCATTATATGATTTATTCAAAGCTTTGAAAAGAAAATAAATAAACTCTTATATATTTATAATATATATAAATATATATATATTTATATACACAAATATATAAATATAATTAAATGCAAATTATATAAACATATTTTAATTAGCATACCCACCTTATAAATGTACTACCAAAAACCTAAACACCCATTTGGAGGATTTAGCAAATATTATTTGGCAACTGCCACTTTTCTTGTTGTAGCTCTATGGATATCATCACTTTTTAGTGCTAATTGGCAAAATTATGTATATGAAACTAAAAATATGGGATATATTAGTTTTAACCTTTCTCTTAGAGGGTTTACTATTAAATCAAGATGTAATAGAACTAATTATATGTGGTCACCAGCTATGGATCAATATTCTCGAAATAACGGATCAAAAAATTTCATTTCACCAATTAGTCTAGAAGAGTTTGTATGCAGTCGATTTAACTATTTTAATGGTAAAACTTTTGGAGAAGCTAGTGCTGCTGTATGTTCCATTGATAAATACCAATTTCCAAATGCTCAAAATGCGTGTTATAACTTTAGAATGCTTAATATTGGATCATTAACAATGATAGCGGGAATTATTGGCTGTCTTGTATGTGTAATCTTTGGATTTATTACATTCATCCTTTCTTATAAGAATTTATCTATTCCACTCACCTATGCTTATACCACCTTATTTGGGTGCTCAAATCTTATTGCAATGATTACTTTACCAATATATTATGTAAATGCTGGAGGATCTTGGATTGCTATTAATTCATTTTTTAGTTTGGTACATTTTGGATATCCTCAATTTACATTTAAATCACCATCTGTATCTGATATTCAATTCTTTTGGGGATATTCACTTGCTATTCTTGCTTTTCTAACTTCCATTTTATTGCCACTATTTGGATGCTATTTTGCCTCAATAGCAAGTGCTTATAATGAACAGCTTGATAAAGAATCTAAAGAATATCAGAAATTTATTCAAAAATATAACAATATTTACTGATCATATACCAAATCCGAATAAAGTTATTTTATGAAATATTTCAATATAATTAATTGTTTATATTATTTTCATGTTTTTGTTTTTGTTGTTGTTGTTGTTGTTGATGATGATGATGATGATGATGGTGATGATCTTTGTGACTGTTATTTGTATTATCGTTTTTTTTATGTTTATTATCTTTGAGATGTTTAATATTAGAACTTGCTTTTATTATACTATTTTCAATTTCCAATATTCTCCTCTCTATATTATCCTTATTTTTTTTCTCTTTTTCATTCTTTGACCAATTATCTTTTGGCAAAGTTGATAATTCTGCTTCAAGTTGAACTTTCTCAACATTTAATAGTAATATCTGTTTCTCTAAATTATCAATCATTCTTATTGTATCGTTAACACTTGGTAAATTTTTATTTATTTTATCAATAAACTCGCTATTTTCTTCTTTCTTTCCTATATCTAATGCAAATTCTGATTCATCCTCAATATCAACATTGTTTAATATAATATCATCATTATATTGTTCTTTATCATTAAAACTTGAAATATTTTTGGGAATTACTGGAATAATTTTATCTTCATTTTCTAATACATCTTTAATCTTTCCTTCAAGTCTTTTTGGTAATATTACTGGTATTGAATGATCATCCTCATCAATTACTAAAGGTCTTGGAGTTACTATTTGTACTCCTTTTTTAAAACTAACATGATTCTTTTCTTCTTGATTTTGATTTAAAGTCTTTCCATTTTCATTCTTATCGGCATGATATAAATCAGGAGTTGAATTGAATAATTTAGGAACAACAACTTTCTCACTTATATGACCTCCCCCATCAAGAATTGGCATTGATTTAGTAGTTAATTCATCCTTATTAAGTTGATGACCTTTTGGAGATAACTTTTCAAATTTATTCAAATTGGAATTATATTTAGCAGACTTTGGAGATTGATCAGTTTTATTTATATTATTAGATTTATTTTTTAAACTCTTTGGGGATGATGAATTTGAAGGAGATTTTAAGGAATTTTTCTCAAGATTTGTAGTCTTAGAAACAGATTTTGGAGATAATAATCTTGACATAGTACTACTTTGATGATCTATAGATAATCCATTCATCATATAAGAGATTTTTTTTGGAGAAAATGGACTTTCAATACCTTTCCAAACTTTTGAAATCTCTAATTGTAATTCATCCTTGTTTTTACCTTTACCATTATTATTAATATTATTTAAATATTCCTCTTCTAATACTTTAGTACTCATCCTGGAATTTTCTTTAGCATTCATTACCATTAGTATATGTCCAATAGTAGAATTATATTCAGCATCAGGAATTAAGGGGATAATTGTTTGCTTAATTAACTTTTTGAATTTTTGATTTTCCAGAGTAAAATCTAATAACTGATTCTTTATTTCATGTATAGACTCTTCTGAAGTTTTATACTTCTTTTCTAATATCTTATAGTCCGCTGATAATATATCTCTTTCTTCTTTTAATGCAGAGATCTCACCAATTAATTCAGCATTAGATTCTTGAAGCTGCTCTAAAACTCTCTCTGTAGCTGATAAAGTCTTATATTTTTCTTTCATATCTCTTCCTTCAATATCAAGTTTCTTGTTAATATCCTGTAGCTCTACCAAAGATGCATTCAAATTTTCTTCATTCTTTTTAGATGCAGTATACTCTGAAAGTAGAGCAGTATATTTTTGATAAAGTTTATTATATTCTCTAGATAAAGAATCATGATCTTCTTGTAACTTTGAACATCTTTCAACAATTTCATGATTTCTTTTCTCTAAATTGTCAACATTCAACATCAAACTAGTATTATTTAGTTCCATTTTTCTATATCTTTCTTTATCTTCCTCAATCAAATTAATAAAGGAATTTTTCTCAATCATTAAAGTTTCATTTTGTTTACTTAAGATCTCATAATCTACTTTATATTTGTATAAATTTCCATACTCTTGATTCCAATGAGCTTCCATTTCCGTATACTTATTCTTTAACATTTCCTTTTCATCTTTAAGTAATGCAAAATCCCTTTTTAAGATTTCATAATCTTGATTCAACAATAAAAGCTTCGTATCTTTGTACTCAACCTGTTTCTGTAATTCTTCACTTCTGATTCTATACTGTTGCTCTTTATTTTGAGTTTCCAAAATTAACATTTTTTGAGAAGATTCAATTACTTCTAAAGACTGAATTCTCTTCATTAAAAGGTCTCTTTCGTTCTGTTCATACTGTTGTGATGCCAACAATGCTTGAGCCTGACTATTATTTGGCAATCTAGATAAGAAGCTATTACTCACAGCTAGACCATTTGTTTGGTCTTCAAACTCCTGAATACCTTCATCTTCGTCTCCACCTTCATTCTCATCTTCCAATGAAGAAGATTGATCCAAGTAATACTTGATTTTTTCATCTCCCTTAGAATAGTGACGTTTCTTGTACTTTTTTATTTGATCTCTATATTCATTTTCTGATTCTTCCGAGGAAGATGAAGAAGAAGAGAATATTGAATATGATTGAGAAATTACCTCTAACTTGGAATCTGGATTAGAGAGCTTTTTATTACGATATAGAATTTTTTGCTTTTTTGAGTCTTTCAAATCATTCTTCTTAGGATTCTTGCTAACTGAGCTTAAATTCTCTTTCTTCTTATTAGTCTTAGATTCCCCATTAATCTGAGATGTTTTTTTTTTTGGTGACTTTACAATATCTCCTTTTATCTCACTCAAATCCATTGTTAAATACCCTTTTCCATTTATAACATCTTCAGTGCCATATTTTCTTGAAAATACAGCAAATCCATTATTATTATTATTATTACTAATCATTCCTCCATCAACCAAATCCTTCTTCCCTTTTTTTTTCCCAGTTTTCTCCTTTTTTCTTTCCTTCAAACTTTTTACATTCTTCCTCCTGGAATAATCATCACTTTCTTGCTCGCTCTTGTATTCAACTTCATAACTGTATGGCTGATATGTGCCAGCATTTATATCGTTTTTTGTTGACTTAAAATTTCTTTTTGTTTGAAGATTCTCGCCTTTATTGTTCCATCTCCCTTTACTATTTTCCTTTGCTTCATTTATCTCCAAATGATAATTCTCTAAAAAATCCTTCACATATTCATTCTTGTATAACAAACTTGTTTCTTTCCTTAATTTCGCTAATTCTGACTCAAACTCAACAAAACCATCTATTTTTTTATTATTCAGATCATCATAATTGAATTGCATCACATTACCCTTTCTTTAATATACCTCCCTCCGTAAAATTCTAAATATATTTATTTATAATATTCACTTTCTTTTCTCTTTAAAAAAATCCGCTCTATTTTTTTTTCCTTATCTGCTCTTTTGCATGCCTTGTTTACCGTCACCTTTGTTTTTATCTGCATGCACTTCAAATGTGCGCGCCCGTCCACATTGATGTGCCGCCTTCTTGATTAAGGGATTGATTTAGTGAGCTGAGGGGTAAATCGGAGATTTTTTGATAGATATAAAAGAAAAGGTTGGAGAAAGAGGAAAAGGAAAGGAAGTTTAACATTATAAGGGGAAATACAAATAATATAGTTTGGAGGAGGTAGAATTGAAGGGTCAAAATTAAGGGATTTAGGGAAAAGTAAGGAATTTTTATTAAATAATATCTGAAACTTATCTGATTAAGGATATTAATATTAGTATATAAATTCGCATGTAATACAAATACATACTAACTGAATGATTATATGTAGTAATACATAATTAATTAATTAATCACATATACATATATATATATATATATATATATGTATATATATAAATACATGTACATTTATGTAAATATGTAAATGTATTTTTGAAATAAAGAAACACTCCACTTCAGCTTTTTACAGAAAATAGAGCTAAGGAATTGCTTTCTTGTTTTGTTTTTTCCTTTTTAAGGCAAATTTTAGTAGTTTTGGATGCTTTATTAATTAGAGAATCTTAAGTATCTACGAATTCAAAATAGCATGAGAAAAAGGAAATTGCATCTCTGGAGTTTCGAAAGTCAAAATGTTTAAGCAAATTCTAATTGTGACTTATTTAACAGTACTCCTACTTGGAACAGTATTATTTTTTATTGGATTTAATGGTGAAAAAACTAATTTAGAACAAAATGGTTCGCTTAATCAAGACTTCAAATTACCGGAAATTGAATATTTTGAAATTGAACCTATATATGATAAAGTAGTTTACTTTATTATTGATGCCTTAAGAATTGATTATTTAAATATTGAAACGAAAAATCCTAATAATCAAATTCATAATCAATTTAAGTATTTAAACGAATTGATGAGAAGTGATGAATTAAAAAATCATATTCGTTTCTTTAATTTCAAAGCAGATTTCCCAACCTTAACAACCTTTAGAATCAAATCTCTCATGTCAGGAGAAAATCCTGGAATATTTGATCTTATTTCTGCATTAAGACCTAAAAATAACGCAGAAACTCCAACTATTTTAAAAAATCTATTCTTAAAAAATAAAAAATCTGTAGTCGCTGGAGATGATACATGGGATCTATTATATAGTGAATTAATTCATTATAATCATAAATTTGGATCATTAGATATCAGAGATTTTGATAGCTTGGATAAATTTGTTGAAGATAAAATTAATTTTTTCTTAAATCATACAAATAATCATTATGAAAAATATAATGATTGGAAGTTTATGGTAAATCATTTTATTGGGGTTGATCATATTGGACATTATTCTGGTATTTATAACGATGACATGAAGAATAAACTCTCCCAAATGGATCAAACAGCTGTCAAAACTTTACAACTACTTCTCAAAATCAACAATAAAAATGATCATCTCACTCCTAAAGAATTTACTCAACAAATCCATAATTTTATTAAAAAAAATAATAAATCTGAAAAAATCTTATTTTTATTATTCGGAGATCACGGTCAGAATGAAAATGGCGGGCACGGAGGCTCCTGCATTACCGAAACAAACGCGGGCTTTTTTGCATTCTCTACAATTCCTTTTATTACTTCAATGGAAAAGATACCCGAATGGGATTTGCCAGTAAAAAATAAAATTTCCGAGCAAGTATCTTTAAATGAAAGAATTAAAAACATTAAAGTTCTTAATCAAATTGATACTATTCCAATTATATCCTCATCATTAGGAATTCCAATACCAGAAAATAACTTGGGTATATTTAGAGAGGATTTTAAGATCCATCTAAAAAGCGGTACCGAACATGATGATCATGATGATCAAGATCATCATCAACAATTTTTACAAGAAATTAATTACGCAAAAGTAATGCATAATAATGCTTTTCAAATCTTTAACAGACTCCTAAATAACTTAGGAGGTCAAATCAGATTACAGGACGCTCAAATTAAATCCAAGTATTATGAATTCTATAAAAGTTATCAATTAGTTAAAAATGCTGACTTATTAAGGGCTCAAAATAACGGTGAAAGTAATCAAAAAAATAATTATGAAACTTTGATCAGTATATGTAAGAAACATTATCAACTATCATATGAATTTGCTTTGCTTATTCAAAATAAGCTATTAAAAGACAAATCCAAGTTTGATTGGGTATCAATTATTCAAGGATTTCTTATCATTTTTTCATTATTTGTATTTGTATCAATTATTATTATTCCAAGCTTTAATTTAAGCATGTCAAGATTCATGTTTAATCAAAAAAAAGGATTCTTATCTTTATCTTCATCTTCAGAATCTAATGAAGCATCATCAAAACAACAATTATCTATATACAATACAATACAATTCAAATCTGGTCAATTATTTACTATTTATTTAATTATTATTTTAATATCATCCATTTTTAATTTAATTGGAATATATCTATTTTCTCAAAATTTATTTTTTACCCAAGATTTTATATATTATTGTAATTTTTTTACATTTACAATTATCACGCTTATTATGATGCACATATTGATAAGATACCGGTATGAGATACATTCATTTTATTGTAATATCTTTAAATTAAGTTTGAATAATAAAGAATTGAGATGGAATTTTTATTGGTGTATAATGACTTTATTATGTTTAATACATTTTTGTAGTTATTCAGCATCATTTGCAAGAAATGAAGGAAAAGTTGTGAGATTTTTATTAATATCTTATCAGATTATATTATTATTTTCTGGTTCAAAAAATAATTTAAGACAAATGTTATTACCATTTATACAATTAATATTGATACGTTTTACATTTATATTTGATTATGAAATTCAACAAATTCTAAATTTTGGATTTTTTAATATTCATTTATTATTAAAATCTAAAATTACTATATTATTTATATTAATATTTTATTTATTTTTATTATTAATAGTTTATAAGAATATATTAAATAGATGGAATATATTAATCATGGTTATTGTACCAATATATGTTTGGTTTAATTGGATTAACAATAATAATATTGTACGTATTTTGGCTTTAATACAACTAACAAAGACTATATATGATTTATTTATAAAAAGACATCGATTAAAATTATCTAAAGAATTGGATAAAAGTGCAATAGAAACAAAGAATACTGTAGATTATAGATTATTAATCAATCAATGGCTTAATCATCATTTAATTTTAATATTTTTATTAAAGAATGAATTAATAATACCATATTCAATTTCTAGTATAATACAATTAATTTCAATAGAGAGTTTAAGATTGGACGGAATAATTCATCATAATTCAAAAGAAAATAATAATAATAATAATAATAATAATAGATTAATTTCGGTACCTATTAAAGGTATCGAAAATATTATTTTATTATATTTATTATCATTGAATAATTTCTATAATTTGGGTAATAAATTAAAGTTGGAAACGATACCAGAATATGTTGGATTGATAGGATTGGATTATTTCCATTTGATAATATCTCAATTATTGGTAATATATTTTTTGACATCTCATTTATTTTCTTTATCAATTATGCTTAAGCTTCCATCATTGGGATTAAGGAATCCAAAGATTTGGATGATGGGGATAATATTATCAAAATACTTATTTACAGTTTTGGGAATAATTATATTAAGGGAGAATATAATGATTTGGCAGATTTTATTTCCAAAGTTAATTTATGAATTCTTCTTTTGTTTTTCTTTTTCTATATATTATCTATTTTAATATTAGAAAAAGGATGGAAATAAGGTATAAGAATTGGAATAACTGTTTGTTAATAATAAATTTGATTGAAGAATTATTTTTGATTAGAATTTCTCTAGTAAAAAATTTGTTCTAGTGTTTAAGAGTTTTTGTGTTTATATGTTCTTTTTTTCTTCATTTTTTGGATGTTGGGAAAAATGGTGAGATTTAGGATCCCGATTATAAGGATCCCGATTATAATAGTCATAACAATTAGGGCGTGGTGTGACTCTCATACCGGATTGTATATTATGATTTTGTGAGCGTTCACCATCACGTGATGTTGATGAGTATGGAAGTGAAGGAGGGGGGAGATATCTGTTTGAATTATAATGATTGTGGTTGTTACTGTTGTTATTGCCGTCATTACTATTATAATATTGATGGTGGCCTGGATCTCCTCTGTAGTCTCCTGTCCTCCCCCTTCCTCCTGTAAGTCCATCTCCTCCGAATCCACCTCTCCCTCCTCCAAATCCGCCTCTTCCTCCTCCAAATCCACCTCTTCCTCCTCCAAATCCACCTTTTCCTCCTCTCCCTCCTCCTCCGAATCCATCCCTTCCTACTCCTCCGAATCCATCCCTTCCTACTCCTCCAAATCCATCCCTTCCTACTCCTCCAAATCCATCCCTCCCTCCTCCATTTTGGCTGCCAAAGATTCTGTCCTTGTTCCTCGAAAAGTACTCATGATCATATAGATGATTTCCTGATGGGTGATTTGGAGTATTGAAACGGCTGTATGGGTGAGCAGAAATTGAAGCTGAAGTTGTAGTTGGAGGAACAACAAAAGCTCGCTTTGATGAAGATGAAAAGATGTTATTATGATAATTATTAGTATCATATCCTTGCTGGTGGTAATAATTAGAGTGGTGGGAAGATAAAGAAGTAGAAGAATAATGATGATCATTGAGTTGATCCATAAATCTTTTATTATTATTATTATTATTATTATTATTGTGGTTACTTTGGATTCCTTGAAAGAATGATGATTGTTTAAAATCAATATTAAGATTCCAATAATTAAATAATTTGAAAAGAATCTTCTGACTTTGATTTGCTTTAAATCCTTTATACTTTCTTTCTTGATTATTTAAATCAAATTCTGAAATAGAATTAGAAAATGGACGTGTATTTGGCAACATTTTTGAACCAAAACCAACTTTAAACATTTGAAAATTCTCATTAGTTGGATCTTTCCATATAACATTTTTTTCCATTTTTTCAAGTTTAAAATATCCAATAATATAATTTGGATGATTTATTTTATAATTAAATGAACTTTCTAATATACTTTTCCAATTTCTTTTATTTTTATCATCATTCAACATTCTTGTAATAATTTCTTTACCTTGTTGTATATTTTCACATGTTTCAATAATTGGTACCGTTACCTGTTCAAAATTAATAAGATCTTCATTTTTTTGATCATGATGAATTTTTAGATCTGAATTATTATAATAATTTTGGAAATATCCAAAAATAGGCATATCTGTTATTTTTATAGTATTAAATTGATTATTAGAATTAGATTCAGAATGTTCTTGTTCTTGTTGATTTTCAATAATAATATTCTTTAATGGAGAGAATTTGAATGAATATAAAATATCACATCCAAGTTTATTTCTATATTTAGATAAAACATCCATTTCATTTTCTAAAGGTATCACAGTTTCTAATAATACTTTCTGATCAATAAATGGAAGTAAAGCAACCCATTTCCATCTTTGTTTATTACCATTAGGATCTTGTTTAAATTTACTTGGATAAAATTCACTTAAAGGATTATCTTTATCGATCATCATATTATAAAACTCTTTAGGTAGACATATTTTTCCAGATTTTGGAGGTAATACTGACATTAATTGTTCAAATTGAGTAAATGGTTTTCCAAGATTAAATTCACCAATTAGAGACTCTTTAATTTTGTTTTCATTTTTAACATCACTTAATAATTCCACAATATCCATTACATAAGGAGCATAATGGTAAGGATAATACCAATCCCAACTAGGTACTCCATGATAATAATAACCAAGTACCCATGATAATCCTCTTAAATAATGTATACATACTTGATCAGAGATTTCATTTAACTTAGATTTAGCTTCATTGTATTCTTTTTTTTCACATATTTCTATTTCTTCATGTTGTACTTTTTCATCAATATAATTAATTTGAGCATTGAACTTTCTATTATAATAACTTAATCTGTATTTTAATATATTAATTGGATTGTCAATGCTTAATAAGACTCTTCCTTGATCAATATTACTATTATCATTGTTATTATCAAGATTATCACTATTATTCAAATTAGAAGATTGATTATTGTCCATTAATATATTTTCTTCATTATAATCTTCAACTTCTGATAAATACTTGACCAACTTTGATAAGTGTTCTTGAAAATATGACTCCATACTATCAAATCGCCTTTTCTTCCTTTGATTCTTACCAGAGGAATCGCAATCTTCTTCTTCTTGTACTTTTTCTTGAGTTTCAAGAGTGATACCAGATTCATTATTGGTATTGGTATTGGTATTGATATTTGTGTTTAAATCAGTTGTAATATTAGTAGTTGATTCTACTCCAGAAAGTACTTTATCATCACCAAAAAGTAATTCTATCTCCGAAACTGAAATAGTAGGCCTCTCTCCTCCTTGAGAGTTTACTAACTTAGAAGTATTTGAAACTAAAGTAGAAGAAAGCATAGATTCTTGAGTTCCTTCCTCTAAACTAATATTATTCTGACCAGTATTATCAATATTATTATTCTTAATCATTCTTCTTCCTCTATCATTTGCAAATGTACTCGTTCTTTGACTAAACCTGGATTCTTGAATAATAATTTCATACTCCAAATCTCGGAGATATTTGAAGAATTGAATTATGGAATTAGGAATAATGTTTCCTTCTAAAGTCAAATAATCACCAATTCTAGGTAATACTCTAATGTAAATTCCAAGAATCTGATCCAAAGATCCCTTATAAATACTAAATACTGGAAGATTTGGAAGAAAATCATTTCCAATAAAGAAACATAGAAATATAAAATCATCAATACATCTTTCAAAATCATATTGAAAATCTGAATTATTTTTCATTCCATATTCATTTACTAAATTTTCTCCAATATTATTATTTATATACCCAATTTGGTCTCTTATTTCACCAAAATCAAAATTTAAATACTCTCTTAACATTGAAAGATCAACAATCTCAATATCTGACCACCAAGAATAAATTCGAAGTTTCTTTCCAAAATTTGGACCATTTTGAAAAATCCCATTAAGAATAATATCACTAGAATTATTTGTTCCATTATCTCCAAATGATGAACCTAAATGATTATTGTTAATCTTTTCAATCCAAGTATTATATAATATTGAAATTGATGACGGAGATTCAACCTTAAAATCTCTCACTGCTTCTCTAATAATATAAAAATAAGACTCATGAGTAGATAAACCAAGCATAATTAAATCAGCATCTGATCCATATAAAACATGTCTTGTATTAGGATTATAATCTTCATTACTTCTTTGATTCCTAATAAATTCCAATATCTTATGTTCTCCTTCTCCTGGTATATTTGAATCAGAAAATATTACTGAAATTGATCGCCATGATTCATCTGTTTCAAACTTTCTCCTTATATATGCATGTAAACACATTGTTAATCTTTCCATAAATGGAGTTCCTGGTGTAATTACATTACTATCCCATTTCTCAACATATTCAGGACATTTATAACCAATCTTAGAAAATTCTTCCTGAGCTATTTCATAAGCTCTCCTATTATAATCCATTTCTAAAGCTGTTTTATACCTTCTACTTCTTTGTTGATTCATTTTTGCTCTTGGTGCTACGCCATCTATTGCCATATAAATCAACCTTCTTGGTTTCACCATTGCATATAATCTATCAATATAATCACATACTCTCGTGAACATCTCAGCCTCATCTTTTGGTTTATCTCCTCCGCTTGGATTACAACATGGATGTATTATACCATTCATATCTAAATATAAACAATCAAATTCTCCATTAATATTTGGCTCAGTTAAGTCTAAGTCATTTAAGCACGTCTCCTCATCAACAGCATCCTTCAACTCCTTCACTATCAATGGATACCTATTACATAACCATCTATAAAATGTTGGGACTCCCATATTTCTCTTTTAATAAAAGGAAACTGTAGTAGTAATAGTAATAGTAGTAGTAAAATAATACTTTTATTAATGATGTAATTCGAAACAACAAAGAAAATTCAATTAATACTTTCTGAAAATTATCTTCGTCATCAATTCTTTCTTAACATTTCACCTCTTCTCTTCTCTTACTCTTTTTTTTCTTATCTTCCTTTTATTATACTATATTGACTTTTTTTTCCATTATTGACTTTATATAATCATGAATGACCCGCTCGGATTGCCCGCCTAATTGTTTTTAATAACATTTATTTTTGCATGCAAAAATAAATGTATTAACAGAGAAGAAAGAAAAAGAGGATTTCTTGTTATTCTTTTCTGAAAATATTCTTAAAAGGAGTATATTGATTTTTTTTGGAGTGGGGTTAATTTAAAAGGCCAACTTTATTAAAATTTTGTTTCAAAAAGTCTCCAAAAAAGTAATATTTATTTATTTTAACCAATTCACTTTAATATTACTCCAACTAATTGATATTATTTGTGAACAATATAATTTTTAATTGAATTCCAATATAATTTAATGTTGTTATTTTAAACTTTTGGCATAATAACTGAAATATAATCATAAAAATATATAATAATCCAATAAAGGGAAAAAAAATGCTTCAAGTTAAAACAATCTTGAAAAAATTTGTTTTCCAAAAAAATAACAAAAACTTGGACTTTAAAAAAATAGCCATTCCTCTATTTGGGAAAATTACAAATAACCAAACAAAATGCGAGAAACAATTCAATACTGCTATAACTAACCAACCAATAACCAAATATAAGAATATTGTCACCGTACATTGTATACGACATGCTGAAAGTACCATGAATGCCTTAAGAAACCATAATATTAAAACCTTGAATATACACGAATTATTATCTAGTAAAGATCCAGGTAAGTTATTAAGTTCATTTCCTATTATAATAGAATAGTATAATCCAATCTAATTAATACATTTGAATGGATTATAATAGACTAACTAAACAGGAATAAACTTATTAAATAAAAATACCAATAAATATATATTACATGACTCTTTAAATCTTTAGGTATTTTGGATGCTCCTTTATCCAAGTATGGAGTTGAAAAAGCGAATAATTTTGGTGATAATGGTGGTGTAAGTGACAATTATATGGTCATATATTTTAAACCAATAATAACTTTACTTAATATCTTTCTATAATAATTGTACTTTTTTTTCCTGAAACATTTCTGAATTAGCCAACATATAAAGGAAAACCAATAATGGAAAGAGCTTCTTTGATTATTACTTCCAACTTAAGAAGAGCCATGGAAACTTCAAATTTGATTTCAAAAAGATCTTCTGAAAATTGCAAAATTTGTGTATTGGATTTTGTTAGAGAAAAAGCTCTATATATATCAGATGTTCCTTGTTTATCTAAGGAAGAAATTATCAAAAATTACCCAAAAGCTGATATATCATTTCTTCCTGACACCAACTTTAAAGATTATATTGTACTTCCAGAAGATCATGAACAAGTGGATCAAAGAATTCAACAATTTATTAATTTTATCAAGAATTATCAAGATCTTGAAAATAATGAAATCGTATTGGTATCCCATTATTACTTCTTGAAAAGGCTTTTAAAAGGTATTTTTATTGAAATTCTGATTATTTCAACTTTAATTAAATTAATCAATTAATTTCCACTTATTAGGATCTGTATTATGGCAATTACCAAATCTTGGAGTCATTACTATTCATATTGATAAAAATACTGGCAAAATTATTAATAATAATTTTTTCAGCTAGGCCCATATTAATTAACTTTTAATATACTTTCATTGCTTCTTTTGTTTTGTTTGTTTTACTTCAATTCAAATCAATTCTTCCTATTAATACCTTGACTTAAACTTTCTTGGCTATTATTAATTATCCTTGTTTCAATTTTCTTATTTTTACGTAGTTCAAGTATTATCTTTATCAACTTTAATAATATAACAAATCCTATTATCAATCCAAGTATTATCCCTATACATTTAATACCTAACATAATACAATCTTTAACTGAAATTTATTTTAATTATTTTAAATTTTAAAAGAATGATTCATTTTTAACTTACTATTTGCTATTAAACACCAAAAATTTAATCCACAAGAAATACATTTATTTCCTGTAAACATAGAATCAAACTTTTTGTTTGTTAACGAAGTTTGATTCACTACTACATCAGAAATTATTGAATCTGAACTTGCAATTGAAATCTTAAATTTTCAATTTGATATCAAAATATTTATATTAATAATTAATATTAAGATTCAAAAACGATATCTTCTTTCAAATAAACTTACCGTTGTAGAAGTTGTTGAAAAAGTGAACATATTCTGATCCAGTTGAACTGAAAATGAATTATACAACACAACCTATTATTTGAATAGAAATAATATTTAATATTGTTATTTAATAGTGTTTACCAATATATTGCATGCATGCATTTATTGTATGCATGCATATATTGGATGCATTAAATATATATATACTTACCACGCACTTATATTCACTCCCAGTTAATACGGAAACTCCCAATACAAAAGTAAAAATTCCTATTGAATTGGCTTTAATCTTCTTTGTTTGTGCCATTATTGGATCAACCTAAATTAATTAATTATATAAATTTGAATGAATTAAATACAAACCTACCTCACTTGTTTGTACTCCTGACTTTGTACAATAAGGTATTTGAACTACAAAACCTGAATCAATATCCCCTATAGAATATTTTTGTTAAGTTATTTTCAATTCAATTCGAAATGTATATATATATATATTCAAACTTACCACTATTCTTAATATAAACCTTTAGAGGACAGCCAAAACTACTCATTGCTGTGCAAGCCTCCAAAGGTGGTGGTTCTATAAATGTAATAATTCCAGGAGAAGATGTTGCTACCCAAGACACAGAAGAAGCTTCGACTGAGAACATTATTTCTGTGTCAAAGATTGAATCAAAATTATATCCCAAAAAGAATCTGCGTGATTGTATATTAGTTATATTTCCCATATCATTTTGATCCATCTCCTCATGACCAATTTCTCCTAATGAATCCAAAATCAACTGTGGAGAACCAGAATTTTGTGCTCTTACTGAATATTGTGAAATCTTTCCAAGTGAATGATCTTCTATAACTTTCTTATAAAAGTGAGCTATCTGAGCTCTTTGACAAGTACCAGGTGGATGATAGCAAAATCTACCGTTCACAGAACTCCAAGTATGAACACTTGTTCCTATCTTATCACATGAAACTCCTGTAAAGTCTGCATTTTCTGGAGGAATAATTAATGTTGGCTTTAAACAATCATTTATTTCCTCTTCTGTTTGGTTTTTTGAAGCTTTTCCACACCCACTTCTTAAAGGAGGAATTGAAATACTAGCAGGCATCCCTTTTGGTGAAAATGTTGGTTGTAACATGTAATAACCATTCAAATCCTTTGCATTAGCACTCCCAAACGGTGGTCCTGAGCTTATTACCTGTACTGAAGCTCCAAAATTTGGATCATAGAATGATGGAGACGATGAATTTAATGTATGTACAGAAGTCTGAATTCCTGATTCTTTATGCCTTAATCTTGAACAATCTATTGTGGAATCCTTATTTTCTTTCTTACATTCATTTTCCATATTTTCCAATTCTGTACTTGATAACTTATTAATTGATGATTCTGTTGGACTAAACCAAGATAATTCAACCTCTAATGAGTATTGCCAGTTCCATCCACCTATTCTAAAAGCTGTCCACCATGGTGGTATCCAAACTGGGCATGACTTCGATAAGTAAACATTCCACCACATTCTTTGCTCTATAAATAGTTTAAAATAGTTCAATAAATTATTTCCATTTGTAATATATTAAACTTACGTATCCATGAACAATGTAATGTAGCTCTTGAAAATGGTGCATCAGTATTTATCTAAAAAAAAAAATTATTTAATTGGGAGTAAATATGTCATTAATTTCTCTAATATAAAAAACCTTAATCCCTAATAAAAAGCCCCTCCTCCAGCACTTTAATTCAATTGAACTTACCGTTACATATAATTCTGGACACCAACAACACGATCCTTGTGATCCAGGTGGTATTGGAGTTTCTTGAGTCCAATTTTTTTGACCTGGTGGCACTATAAATCATTTTAAATATGTTTTATTAAGATATTGCTAAATTCAAAATAATTTATTAAAACTTACAATTTGGTGTTCCATATAAATACTCGTCTCTCACTTTCTGACAACTTCTCAATTCATGATTACAAAATCTAGATGGGTCACCTTCAACTTGAGTAAACGAAAACAATTTTATATCTTCTTGAAAATCATGATATAAAGTTGAAATATAACTCAAATCATATGCAATTAATATTGGAGACTTCTTTATTGTAATCTTAAATCCATTAGAACCTGGGTCTGCTTCTTTTGCATTCTTTCCATTTACTTCTGATGATCCAAAATTCAACGATACATCCTATAAAATTAATTAATTTCAAAATATTTAATTTTCAATTATTATTTTACTAAAAAAAAATAAGCCTACCTGATTATTCTGTATAACTAAATGACCGTTCAACATTTTTTTGCATTGTCCATTCATACACATTTCTTGTTCTGACACAATTAACTGTGAAATAGCATTTCCTACCAACCAGTTTATTGATATTAATAATAAATAAATAATTTTCTCCATTATATATTATTTTATTCTTCTTTCATCTTAAATTTTTAAATTTTCTCTCAATTTTAAACCATTACATATAAATTTATATATCTTTCATAACGACTTATTCTTTTTTTAACTCCCACACTATTTTACTTTTTAATTATTCTCTTATTATTTGTGTGGTCATATTAACAAATAAAAATATTTATAGATTTTCCTCCATAACTTTAATTATTTTAGCTGATACTGTTAAATACTCATCATATCACTTTATCCAATTCCTTATTTTTTAATAATATTCTTTAAACAAACTTTATGTCAATTAAAAATTATTTAATCAATCTCTAAATTAATAGTTTGATTTTCTTTTTTTTTTTAATAATAAAGTTATTCCAAACTCATGATTCACTTATTAATTAAAAAAGAATAATTATTTTATTTGTGTACAAAAAAATTATTACTAAAATTTGCTCACTAACACCATAAATCTATGTGGTCAATAAAATCATATACCGGTGACAAGTTTTATTGCATGCATGCAGGCGGGAAGAATTTTTAATTACACGTAATTATTACGTGTAATTAAATAAAATAGATTTGAGATTAAATAATTTTAATTAATACGTTCGAACGACAATAACTATAATCATACTACTAGCAATGCTAGTATAATTCATCTAACTAAAAGCAAAGACTAGTTTGAAATTACAATAAAAGTTTTATCATTGAAGTCAATTACAGAAGAGTTTCTGTGAATGATTGAGTATTCTGTGTAAAGTCTGTTAAAATCTTCAATTTTATCAGCATATCTAGAAACTCCAATCTTTTTGTTACTTTTAGAATTAGTATATAACTGACCACATAAAAATAGTTTACCTGTTGGAGAAATAATTGCTGATGATCTACTTCCACACGAAATAAATGGCTTTAAAAAATCCAACTCACTAAACTTTTTCAATGTTACTGGAGGATAAATGCTTTTTTTATCATCAAGTATACCACATTGTCCATATGTATTATCTCCCATGCATAAAATAGAATTTATTGAAGTTAATATTAAACAATGTTTTTCACCGCATGTAATCTTTTCTATATATATTTCCCTAGAATTACCTTCCAAACCCTCCGCAATTTTCGTATCTTCACATATATTATTTGGTAATTCATCCTCTTTTATGTATTTTAAGTTTGAATTCTTTGTGGAAAGACCCCAAGCTTCTATTTTTAATCTACTAAAATTTGGAAAGTCTGGATCATAAATATACATATCATTCTCACTAAATTCACCAAATGTATTATCACCCCAAACAAACAACTGTGAATCTGAATCTAAAACTAGAGTAAAATAAGCACCAATTGAAATTTGTTTAACTATTGTATCATTAAGCCTACAAATTAATTCCATCCTAGGATTATGAAAATCCCAAGCATATATCTCACCATTATCCAAAGCTATACATGTCTTTTCCTTATATGATTCTACTTCTACAACTTTATTCTTCCCTCCAAAAAATGTCTCCAATTTTGGTTTAAATACTATTGGACTCTTTAAATCATACAATCCCCACCTATATATCTCCCCTTTACTTGTTAAAGCTATGGAACTATAAGTACCTGCCGTGATCTTTATTACTCCCTCGATGTCTTCTTGTATCTTTTTTGGCTCCTTTAACTTCTGTATTGATTCTCCATGTCCAAGTTGTCCAAATAATCCTGTTCCATATGAATAAATTTCAAATTCAGATGTTAAAAACAACACATGATTCAATCCTGAGCTCACTTGTATTATTTTCTTCTTTCCCAATGTATGAATTGTTTCTATATTATTAATACCTTTATATACAGAAACTGTTGTCTTTTTACTCACTGGACGGCTTAAATCCAGCAAATAATCTGATGTTGTTATCAAATATTCATTCTTTGTATTTTGATTTTGAACACTAGAATACATAGATGTTTTTCCCACACTTCCTTTATCAATCAACCCTTTACATTCACTCCATTAGATAATATTTTTGTAAATACTTGCAATAATCACAACAGCTTGGCGCGCGCGCCAATTGCATGCAAATTACTAGATTTATTTATTTTATTAAATTCTCTATTAAGATGAGAATTTAACAAGTTTTTCCTACTTTTTTTTATTAATGAAATTTATATAACAACTTGTTTCTATTTAAGAACATTCTAAATAAAAGTTTATAGAATCTTAATGTGAAAAAAGTACCAAATTAATAAATTACAGATGAAAATTAAGAGGATAATAATAATTATAATAAATAGTAATGTAATTATAGATTAGCTTAAAAGGGAAAAAAAGAGAAATAATCGTGTAAGTTAGTTAGAACACTTTCTCTCAACCAATTTTGCTCCATGTTCGGTATACTCCTCCTTACTGAACCACATTTGCTGGAAGGAACCTAAAGATGCCAAAATACTACCACCTATCCAGCTTGAAAATCTTCTTTCTACTGTAGAATTTGGGGATATAATCTTTAATTTAGGTCCTCCGCCTGATAATTTGTCATCTTCAGCTAGGGATTTTGAAACACGGTCAGCCAAACCTGGAATTATGGACGTACCTCCAGTTAAAATCACTGCTCCTATTAAGTCTTTTCTGATATCAATATCACAAGCTATGATAGTATTAGAAATTGCAGAACATAGTCCTGGGAACCCATTAGTGTTCACTGGAGGAAATTCAGAATCATTGATAATCATCTCAGGATTTAATAAACATTCGGGAACACGAATACCAATAGGTTCAGAGTCTATTAATGTGCCATCAGGCAACTCATAAGTAGATGTTGCAAGTGCTGATGATGTCTTAGCAACCTCTTCGTGCTCAGCGCAACGACAAATCGATTCCTTTATATTCCTTAAAACCTCTCTTTTGCCATATTCAATATATGAACTTGTCACTTTCTCTAAGTTAACACTTTCATAACTTAATGGTTTATCCTTGTGAATTATCTTTTTAAAGGAGAAATTAGGGGAAATACTCAAATTCTTCTCTTTTAGTAAATGTCTGGCAATTTGGTCATCCAGAAAATCTCCTCCTATTGGATACTCACATAGTGGTTTTTGAAGGGTATATCCATCCAATATCGGAACAATTGAAGTTGCTGTTGCTCCAATATCTACGACTAGACCTGATGATCTACCTACAGAAAAAGCACTCAAAATTGCCTTCTTTGCCGTATAAACTGCTGGCACATCAAATTTTTCAAACATTATTTCAACCTCCTTTTCTCTAATCTGTCTATTATGCTTGGATGGTTCCGTTAATAATATTGGATGCTCCCTTAAATCTGTTGAAAGTCCAATTTTCCCTGAAGTTGTTCTAATAATCTCCTCAAATACATCACCATTCAAAATCAAACCACCATCTTCGTACTTTAAACAAGGCTCCACAGATACATCTTCCAAATAACTCAAGAAATTTAACGGAAACCTTTTATCACCATTTTCCTTAACTCCAACTACTGAAGGCCAAACTTGTCTTGGGCAATCTTCCCCACCATACCCTATCTTCGTCATACAACTACCTACATCTACAATAATTGCTCCCACATCATCTCCTCCAATAAATGTCTCCTTTCCACTCATTTCTGCTTTATTTTTTTTCTTTACCTTTTCTCTGACATTAACACTTGTTTCTACAAATAATTCATACCGAGATTTTGGCGCCAACTGTTGCCCGCCCTGTTAAATAATACAGGTATCGTTAAAAAGATCTTTATAAAGAAAACAAGAGGGTATTTATTAGAGGGAATTAAAAAAATTCGATAAAGATATTATTAATAGTTGAAATATCTGGATTTGTATTTAGATTTAGGTTTGAACTTTGATTGGAAATGAGAATTTTAGTTAAATATTATGTAGGCGTTGGTTATTAGGGAAAAAATAATAAGAAAGGAAATTTTTAAATAAATTTCAAAGCGTGAAAATACTAAATTGATGTATATATAATATATATATATTTATACTCAGTATCTAATTGCTTCTAGATAACTGAATTTAGAATAATAATCTCTCTATCATTCAGAAAATATGTTTTTGTTAGACCAAATAGACATGCAAAGTTCCATTTCAGCAAGCTCCTTAACTTGTTGATCATGGTGATGATCATCAGTAACTTGATGGTTTTTACTAGTAATATTATCAAGATAATTTTGTCTCTTTTCTTGTTCCATTCTTGATTTTGTAGCTTTTATTTTGTCTAGATGACGTTGATACCTGCCTTTTATATATCTTTCCGAATTATGTGTTTTATTAATACCTTTTGATAATACAGAGATCTTGGATGAATTCTTATCTACTTTTGATAATTGGGATTTATTGTTATTTATTGAAGTATCCTGAACTTTTTGAGCAGAAATCTCAACAAGAGCTGAATAAATTTCATTAGACTTCAACTCACTAGTAGAAGGAACATTATTCCTAAAAAGTGGATGTAATTCGTCCATAATTCATATTGGAAGATTGAATGATCAAAAGTTAGTATTAAATATATTATTAGCTTTAAAATCAAATGGTTCAATATTATTGTTAAGTAATCAGATTTTAATTATCATTTTTAATTACCATTTTAGGCGCAAAATAATTAACTTGTATCATTTATTTCCATATTTCCTTTAAATTTGGTTTCAGCTCTTCCTTTTCTCATGATCTCTCTTAATTGTTCCCTTTCCTTATCATATTTAATTTTTAGGTTCTTTCTCAAGCTTGCATTACTATTTGTTCTGTTAATTGTAGATGGGAGTTTTTGTGAGATCTTTGGCTGTTTACAAGAGTTTCTTGTATTAGTTGATTTTTTAGTACTATTACTATCCCGAAGTTTATTTGCGAGATTTCTCTTAATAATTTCTTCAGTTGTAACTTTTTTACTATTAATAGCACTAAGTTGTGTGACAAAGAATTCAACAGTAGTTTCAAGTTGTAATAATATTTCCTTTCTAGAAAGTGGTCTCTTATTTTGCTTGTTCTTCTCTTTATTGCTGAAATAATCAATAATCTCTTGGTACTTACCTTGACCTGTTTCACAATTTTGTTCATTTGAACTTTGATTGTTAATCATTAAGCTCTTACTCTTTGAATAACTATTACAAGTAAATATCTCCTGACTTTTAAACCATTCATCTAAACTTTGTTTTAAAAAAAACTTGGAGCTTTTGTTCTCAGTATCCACATCTTGTTTAATCCAGAAAGGAATTCTTGATATATTAATATAATTTTTTTTATTTACAGAATTGTAATTAAAAGTACTTAACTCTTTACAAATACTATTAAATTGATTCCAATGTTTATGATTACATGTATTTAGAAATGAATTAATAAAATTCAAGAAATATATATTAGATTGAAAGATTTGTTGAATATTTGGTCTTTCTTGAGGATTAGGATTAAGTAAATCTTTAATTATATTGACTAGTTCTTGAGAATATCTCTTATTTACACCATAAGTTTCAATATGATTATTAATTTCCTTTTTAAATTGATCTTTATTTCTAATAGAAAATATTAACATTTCTTGCATTGAATACTTTCTGAAAACTTTTTCTAAAGAACAAAGTTCCAATAATAAACAACCAATACTCCAACAATCACTTTTTTTATCGTGTTGCATATTTGAATATATTTCAGGTGCTAAATAATAAATAGAGCCTTGTACAAGAGGATTTGAAAAACTTTCAGACTTATTTAATTCATCCTTATTAGATGATAAAATATTGGAAATACCAAAATCAGAAAGTTTAACCATTCCGTTGGAGAATAAAATGGTATTATTAGATTTAATATCGCAATGAACAATATTATTATCATGTAAATATTTAACTCCAAGAAGTATTTGGAGAAAAATAAATAATACTTCATCTTCAGTAAAGTAAATATTATCTTGTCCTTCTTTTCTTCTTGCTTCAATTTCACCATCTAAGCTTCCATATTCACCAAGCTCCATAATTATACAAAGTAGATTCTTAGTAGTATAAGATTCGACCAATTTTACCAAATTTATATGATTTATAATATTGAGTATTTTAATTTCTTGAATGGAATTATTCTTTTCAATTTCAGTCATTCTACTCATATTAACTACTTTGGCCACCAATTTTTCTTGTATTAGTTCTCCTTTTTTTGTCTCTATCAAATAGCATTCACCAAATCCTCCCTCTCCTATTTGATTGGTTACATAATATTTATCCATTTTAAATATATTTAAAATTTATGATTTTTTTGTTTTGCTAAATTACTAATATTATACTACATTGATTTAATTACAGAAATTATATATTTCTTGTAATAATATATTACTTCTTTTATTTTTTAAATACTAAATTCTCAAATTTATGTCCAAAATTTACATTTAATGTGTGGTTTATGCCACCTTAATGGTATTTCAATTCTTTTGTCGAGATAAATAAATGTATATTTATTTAATTCTTCCCCTACCCCCAGATTTTTCCAGGTTATGATTTTAACCTTCCTTTCTTGTAGGGAAAAAAAGCTTAACCATCCAATTTTTTTTTCAAACCATCTTTTCATAATTAAATAATAATAACCAACTTTTTGTTGTATTATTTTGTTAAGTCATATTATAATTATTATTAGCTTTTCCAACATTTAACTCTTTAAAATTCTTGCATTGTTTTATAAATTAATTAATTATTCTATTAATATTCTATAACTTCTTTTTGGCGAATATCTTTTACATTTAAATTGTATATTATTTAAAACATTGTTAGAACTTATAACACATCCTGATATGCATGCAACTAAATTAATGTATATACCGGTGTTACATACAAAAAAAAACTACAAATTATCTAATAGCAAAAATTGCATGCAATTACGTGTCAAATTTATTTAAGAAAAAAAAGTACTAAATATGCTAAGAATAAAATAAAAGTATTATGTAGAAAACATTAATAAAAATAATATTTAACCAGTAATCATCATGAACAAATAATCTATATTTTCTCATTCTAATCAGTCTTCATTAGTAATCTTTCTACATCATCATTTGCATTTTTGACTACTCCATTACCTTGCCACCCAATTCCCAAACCAATAAAGTCATTCCCGCCTATAATTCAAGCCGGGCCTAGACAAGACGTTGCGTGGAATATTAGATATGTGGCCAGAGGCCAAATAGCGGCTAAATAAGCAACTAGAAAGGCAGGAATAAATGAAAAGAGGGTTGATGTGGGGAGAAAGTGTGGATAATGAATAAAGTAAAAAAAACGGTAATGGGAGTGGAAACAGTTCTATCAATTTTGAAGGTGTGATAATCGCAACTTTGATATAACAAAAAAAAAATATATTGAATATAAAATAAATCAAGAAAGAATGTCTGGAAAAGTAACAAGTTCAGGTGGAAGAGGTGGAGGAAAGAAGACTACCCGTAAAACTATGTCAAACTCTGCTAAAGCAGGATTACAATTCCCAGTTGGTAGAGTTGCAAGATACTTAAAGAAGGGAAGATATGCAAAGAGAATTGGTGCTGCTGCTCCAGTCTATCTCGCTGCCGTCTTGGAGTATTTATGTGCTGAGCTTCTTGAACTCGCTGGTAATGCTGCCAGAGATGCTAAGAAGACACGTATCACCCCAAGACAAATCCAATTGGCTGTTAGAAATGACGAAGAACTCAGCAAGTTCTTGGGTAATGTTACTATTGCCAGCGGTGGTGTCTTGCCAAACATTCCAACTGTCTTGTTGCCAAAGAAATCTAAATCCAAACAAGGAAACTCACAAGAATTCTAAGCATTCAATATTGCTTTGTTGCAATTCGATATGTATATATAATCGAAGCGATTTCTATCTTCACCTTTGTTATTGATGGTACTTAGTTCCTATTTATGGTGATACGTAAACCACGCACTGTGACATACTAATCTATCAGATGGCTGATCCAGAATTTGAGGGTTTCTTTTTCTTCATGAATAATGCAACCCCCATATTCTCTGATTTTCCAGGTTAATATTATTCATTGTGGACATTCACCTTGTATTAGAATTGTAGCCCTATCAGGCGGCACTAGCCGCCACTATTTAGTATTGTATTACTTAATTATTTATTAAAGCTATTCTACTGTGTGCCCTAGTATTAAGAAGGTAGAACCGGAGTTTTAAACAAATTCTAGCTGCGTATGCCGATGTTTGCATGCAATGTACATGTGGACAAACACGTAATGTAGAGTTTAACTTGATAAATTTTGGAAATTACGTTCTAAGAAAAAATACCCTTCTAAAAAATATTAGCTTTGAAACACGTCCCAAACGTTTTCAATGTCCTCTACATTAACATCACTTTGAGAGCGTTCCCTTTACTAAAACTATTAGTTCTATGTTTTTTAAAGAATGCATCAGAGAGTTGGCCACAAGTCGTATATTTACTTTCAATCTGCCTAATTTGGTTAACATCCAGCCTGTTTAGCCCGTCTGAATATACCAATTGCCTATTGCAGACGCAAGCTGCTATTAATTGTAAAATAAATTTATATTGATTATCTCCCCCAAAAACTCCTCCACCCCAATATCCTGTAACAAATTGGTTGCGATCTCTTTCCTCAGACTCCCCATAGAAATCATCGCATAATGCTGATATAAGTTTGTTTATTTCTCTCAAGGCATAATCCAATGTAAATTCTCTAAATCTAGAACCTCCGGATAAAGCGTCAACTACAGCATAGACTCTTGGTATTGACATGTACATTTCCGACTCTTTAATCGATTGAAAGGTAAATTTATCCGTACCAAATCCCTTGTAATTCGAATATCTCATTACTCCCCTTATGGTAACTGAATCTTCATCATGTAAATCGTCTAAGAAAAAGCGTCCAATTAAAGTTTCAGGGACAACTGTCATCACTATCTCTTCCTGATTCATGCAGTTTTGTAATGTTGCACTGCCATATACCTTATTAGCAAAGATTGCTTCCACCACATGCCCTCCTGGATTATGACTCTCCATGAACCCACTAATTATCTGCGTTTGTTTAAGACCTAAAGTTGAACTTATTAACATATTTTCTTTTATTGGTGTTCTATGGTGTCTTTGAATAATTACATACTCATTAACCATTGGATCTTTTTGAGATATTTTACTCCCCATAGTATTAAAGTAGCTTAAAAAGCTACTTAGTTGATTTGAGGATGCACGCCTATTACTAAAAAACCCTGTAAAATCAAGTCCTGGTGTTCGATTGTGAAAAAAGCTACCCGGAAATAATCCTAAAAAACCAGCAAACAAGAATAAAACAATCATCTTTCGTGTGAACATCTGTATTGAGTTTGTTTTCTGTGTTAATATGTTCGCAGGAAGTTCATTATCAGCTAAATTGTCAGTTATTTTCACTAAGCATTCTGATAATACTGAAAATGTGCCCGAAAAGAATTTAGAGGATTGAGTTCTATCTGCACTTGAAAATGAAGATTCAATTCTTGATGATATATGTTCGGTAGATGACCTTATTTGACTATTACTGCTTGCAGCCCCCAAATTCTTGACGAAATTCCTTAATGTACTTTGAGAATTCACACTTCGATGATTTGACGAAATGAAATTGGTAATTTTGTTCCAAGTACCAGCTTCATTAAATAAATATCTTATTGTGCTCATTTTATAATATGCTCTAAGCTCAATTATATATTTATACTTGTGATTTTTAGTCCTAGCAGAGTTTCACAAACTAAAAATAGATTGGCGGCAAACCATTTCTAGATGTGTGTGAAATCCTTGTAACTAGAGAATATATATATAAATAATTAAATGATGAAAAGAAAAGATTATTAAGGAATTAAAATATTACTTATTGATTTTGCACTTTCCAGCAGTACATTAGGAAGGAATCTCTTAATTAGCTTCAAGCATCTATCATATTTTGAATACAAGAAAGTTACTATAACGTAGAATAAATAAATATGGAAACAAAAATTCTTACTTAATATGAGCTTTAATAACAAAATAACTCAATTTATATTTGCTTTCCATTAATAGAAAAACAAAAAAAAAATTATTACGTGTACATAATTATTGCTTTTTTTTTACATGCATGGCAACTGCCCCGCAGTCCCGTGACTCGGCGCCATGTGGGGAGGGTATATACTACAAGAAAATCGTCTGTAAGCAAGCAAAACGCAGAAAATATGTCTATGCTGTATAATTTGGAAATATTAATAAAAGGTAACCTCCACAGGTATAGGTTGTGGGGAGTTCAACAAAAAAAGGGGGAAAGGACTTTAATTGAGTAGAAAAGTGTATAGTGGACTAACAAGATAAAGGATAGAGAAAAAATAAGAGGGAGTTCTTTATAAGTTACTTTTATTCTAGGTCAAAAATAGGTCAATTTCATTTAAAAAAAAATGTTTGAAGCTAGATTATCAAACGGAGGAATTTTGAGGAAGGTTTTTGAAGCTATCACAAATTTGGTCAGTGATGTAAATCTTGAATGTAACGAAAGCGGAGTAACTATCCAAGCAATGGACAATAGCCATGTTTCTTTAGTTGGCTTATACTTGAAGGATACTGCTTTTGAGAGATATAGATGCGATAAGAATAGAACTTTGGGATTAAATACTCAAAATGTAGTGAAACTACTAAAGTTATGTTCAAATGATGATCAAGTTTTACTTAGACATGATGATGACTCTGAGAGTCTGATTTTCATATTCGAAACGCCAAATGGAGATCGAGTTTCAGAGTTTGAACTAACATTGATTTCTATTGATCAAGATAGTCTTCAAATCCCAGAAACAAGCTTTTCATCTGTAGTAACTATGCCATCTAATGAATTCCAAAGACTATGTAGAGATATGGCACAATTCTCAGACTCTCTCTCCATTGATGTAACTAGCAAAAACGTCAGATTCTCAACTAAAGGGTCTTTAGGTTCTGGTAGTATTATTTTGAGACCAAAAGAGGGAGCAGATTCTGAAGCTGTTGCACTTGATGTTTCAGAGCCATGCCAATTAGTATTCTCACTTAGATACCTAAATAACTTTGCCAAGGCTACTCCTTTGAGCAATAGCGTAAAGCTCAGTATGAGTGAGAATCAACCTCTTGAACTCGAATACCCCTTGGAAGGCAGTGGCTCCGGTCATCTTAGATTCTACCTCGCTAGAAAGATTACTGAAGACGATGAACAAGAGTAAAAGTCTTATAAGGAATTTTCTGGCATTGCCATTTAAATAAGCGGGCAAATATCTATACACGTGTTCAAAAAAAAAACGCATATATGCATGCATGTGTATTGCATGTTTGAGAGGGAACAGAAAGAAATGGCGGCATTATATATAAGTAGCTTAGTGTTCTATAGTATTGAATGTAAAGAATATTATTCTTCTTTGTCTTCTGTTGAGATATCCTCAAGAATTCTTTTGATATCGTTAAATGATTTAAGTTCATCTTGAAGACATTGGGATAAGAGAATGGATGCGTCTGTAATCTTATCCAGACTTTCTTTGTATTGTTCTATGCTTTGTCTAATCATATTTTCTGTGTCATCTTCTGGGATTATAGGCTCTTGTGATTCTGTTGGAGATGACGTTCCGGTTAATACACTATTTGAATTTGTTACATCATTGCTAGAGCTAGAATTTGAAGCTAATTTTTTACTAATATTGCCAGCCTTGACTGCAAGTTCATATCCTTCTTTGATTCTATTTAAGGATTTTATCACATCTAAAGTAAATTTTTTGTCCCTTTTGTCTAATAAAGATGGGCTCCTTAAGCTTTCTTGATTTCCTAAAAAGTATTACAAATAAAGAAAAGAAAAAGAAATTAACATTAAAATTATCAATTTCAATTTAATTTCTTAATTAAATTAACTTACCAGACTGAGAATTAAATAATAATCTTAATCTCTCACATACATTTTGAGGGAATCTTTGATGAGATTGCCAGAGTCTTACTACCTGTAAGTATGGGGATCTTTGTTCAAAAGTTAGTCTACTAATAATGGGAGCAGCTGTTAAAAGAAATTGTTCATATCCTATTAAAAAAAACTTCCTCGATTCATCATCATTTGTAATTGCTCTAGTAACCATTTCATGAAATACATAAAATATTGCCAATCTTTCCTCCTCTCTCAAACTTTTATCTACAAAAGCTTCTCCGAAAAGAGAACAAAGTTGTTCTCCTGAACTTCTATAGAAAGAAAGCCAAGATGCCATTTGAGAAATTGAATCATTATGATGGGATAACTGCTTAAAATTCCTCAGTATTCTATCAGTTGGAACTACTGGATAGTTTTCTTCTCTGCCTTTATTATCTCTCATTCTTTTCTTTATATATTAAATCACTTATATAATATTTAATATTTATATATATGTTTATATCTTTACATATATATAAATACATATAGAAATATATATAGATATATATAAATAGAAAGTATTTTATTTATTGCACATCTAAAGACTAAAAGTATTATAAGTTATATTATTCGCACTAATATATATTTATATATTTCTAATACTTGATTACGGTTATTTATCCACAAAAATAAAATTTTTTATTCTGTTCCTTCCTTACTTTTTCTTGAAGACCCTCTTTTTTTAAATTCAATGAATTCTCAATCAACCTAATAAAACTCAAGAGAATCAAGAACTTTAAAATCGATTACTAACTTTATTAATGTAAATATATTTTTAAGTTTTAATATTTATATTCGCTACTATTCATTATTGACAATTCTTACAAGTCCCCCTAATTTCCTGTATATATTATTTTTCTTTTACAAGTTCCCGCCCAAATAACTGGCGGGAAAATGTGCATGCATTATTTGTCAGAGGCTGAATATTTAGAGTGGGATAAAGTTAATTTGGGATAGGGTTTATAGTAATTGAGAGCTATTAATAGAAATATTCAAGTTTGGTCATGATTTAGACAATGAAATAGAGAGCTGGTAATTTAAAGAATAGTTGAAAATTTTGATTAAGATATAGAGAGAAAACAGAAAAAATAGGTAAATAAAAAATGATTATTCTCAGTTAGGTCCAGCTAGTATTGCGAGTTAATCTCGTTAGTAAGTAAATTAATACAATCTTTTAAATGTATAAGGCAATAGCTGTTGAAAACAAAATCCTTGATAAGAGTTAGATCGTGATTATGCTTGTGTTTTCCTGTAAAGTTGATACTACAATCTTTAATACCGAAAACGTCATCTTCATTACACATGGAAGTTAGAGATGGAATGTTTATACTAAATGAATACTTTTCATTCTCGTTATTATCAAGAGTGTAGTCGCATTTTAATGTGACAGAGAAGTCAAAGAGAAATCTTCTAGTTCCACGAATCATTGCAACAGAGGCTTCTCCAGATAAATTATCAACACTTTCAATTGAGATTGAAACATTTAAATCTCCTTTTTCACTAACCTTTCCAGTAAAATGCCTACCATCCCCTTCTAAAAGTATCCTCTTTAAGGTGGACCTAGCGGTTTCAGAAACATCTTTATCTTCAAAGGTTGTACCTTTAGAGTTCCAAGAGCTTATTCCAACTCTTGATTTGTCAATATCTGCAGAGCTCAAGTCATTTTGCTGAGATGCACCGCAAGAATAAGAATCTTTATTGTTAATCAGAGTTGGAGTGAATTGCCTGTTCAATTCTTTCTCTTGTTCTGTTAACTCTCTCTTAAAGTAGCAATACCCCATTTTCTTAGTTTCTTGTAGAATCTTTAGATCTTCTTCATCCAAATCTACATCATCATTACTTACATTATTCTTCTTGGAAATAATGGTTGCTGGCTTTTTTTCATTAAGTTCCTTTGCATTCCTTTCATTTGCTCTTGTCTTCTCCCTCTCCTCCTCCTTCTCCCTTTCTATCTCCTTCTTTTCCCATTCTTCAAAAGGCATAGCCTCTTCCTCTTCATCATCTGAGCCAATTTCAGAATTCTTTGATTTTATTTGTGCAAGATATTGACTATACTTTTCAATTCTTCTCTCTCTCTCTTCTTTCTTCTTCTTCTCAACATCCTGCTGCTTATCTGAGTACAAACCTCCATGGAACATTCTACTAAACCCACTCTTATTCTTCTCATTATCTTCCTGAATCTTTTGGCGTAAAACCTTCAATTGTCTGTGAGCATCAGCATTGCTTGGATCCAACTTTAATACATTTTGGAAATCCTCCTTACTCTCCTCATACATTCCAAAGCCTAGTCTAGCTAATCCTCTCCTATATAAAGCCTTGACATTCTTTGAATTCTTCTTCAATACTTGTCCTGTTACTTGAATAGCTTTTGACCATTCCTGAATCTTCACATATATCATTGCTAAATTCAACTGTAAGCTTTGACGTAATTCTGACATTTCATCCTCTCCAAATCCTTCCTTTTCATCATCTTTTTGATCTATCTTCTCTAATAATTCTAAACCTTTTTCATATTTTTCTCTTGCATCTGAGTAATTTCCACCCTTATAACTCTCATTTCCAGCATCCTTCAGCTCTTTTGCACTATTAAACATAGTCATACTGCTCTCACTCTGATCATCTGAATCACTATTAATCGTTGTATCTTCCATTTTTTCGTCCTCCATATTCATCCTCTATTCACAAGTTTCCACACTTTCCTTAATAATAAACCTCAAAAATAAACCTCTTTTCTTAAATCTCCCAGTTACCAAAAATTTGGGTACTGAAAAATTCTGTGAAAAAGAACTAATCACCGAGAATTTTTTAAAAAAAAAAGCACTTTTTTCTCCTTTTTTTAATTCCCTTTTTTTCTCTTCCCCCTTTAATTTCTTCTTTTAAAGGTGGTACCGACATTTGGCGCCACTTCCCTGATCTTTTAATATATATCCGAGTATTTCTATCAAGAAATTCAAAAAAAAATAAATCACCACTCGCTGCTTTTAACTGCTTCTTTTTTATACTTTCTACACGTTTTAAAATACTTTTAATAATATAATTCTCAGCAAAAAACTTGCTATAATCATTACTTATTATTTCTTTTCCTAATATTTCATTCCACCGCCATGTCATCTTCTACTATTTATTCTTTGTCTCACATTTTACTTTTTCACCTTCTAGGCGGGCAAAATGCGCCCCACTGGAAATGGCGCCAACTTTTCTTTTTAATTAGTCAAAACAAGTATGAAAAGTGAGAATATTGCGCAAAGAATATAGAAAATCGGTTCAGATTTCAAAAACTTAGTAGAATGTTTGGGTTATTTACGAGGTTTGTTGTGGTTTTCTTTGGTCTGGTTTTCTCAAGTGTTTATTCTGAAGAAAATGAATTGGTTACTTATGGAAGTACAGTATCAGTATTACATCAAAATACAAAATGTCATTTATATACGACAAAGATAACATGGGCAAATGGTAACCAGGCTGTCACTTGTAGCAAAGATTTGGATTCAGAAGGACATTTTTACATTAGAGAAGCTGATGCTGAGTATAAGGGTGCAGGCTTTCCTGTATTATGTGGGGAGTCTATTCGTTTACTACATTCAGTTACTGAGAAGTTTGTGCAATCTAATAAGTCTTCAAAATCAATGATAAGTAGACAAATTGAGATTTTTGGTGGTTCTGGTGAATCTAGTGGCTATTTTAGAGTTGAATGTGAAAAGAAGAATACAGGACAAACTATTGATGTTAAAGATAAGATTCGACTTTATAATATTGAAGCTAAAGGGTATCTAACAGTTAGTAAAAGACACATATTTGACAACAGAAATTGTCCAAGATGTCCAATTGTTGGTCAATATGAAGTAACCATAGTTAGCAAGAGCAGTAGTGATAATTTATGGAGCTTCAACTCTATCATGATGCTTTTACATTCTTCTAGAAATAATCAAGGAGAAAATAGCGACCAAGAGTCAAAGGATGAGCTTTAGACTCATATTATTTCATTAGACCCTACAACACTCTAGGTTCTATTATAATTATTCAGTAATATCTACAATTTATTAATCGGCTGAAAATTTAGCTTTAATTCTTTAATTTCAAAAGGTTTAATCTTGGACTCCAATGATACACTAATTTCTTTACATATCCTTCCCATCATTGAAACTATTTCTGTCAGTTTAATTGTTCATATTTTTTATCATTAATCATTCAATCATAATTTGGGTTTAGATTATTCATCAACTTACCTTTATCTTGAGTTGAAATTTGTTTTAATTTAGGTTCCAAATTCTCCATATCATCACAATCTAATATAGAATTTGGGAGACTTTTGTTTTCATCAGGAGACAAACTTGATTGGTGTAAGCGAAGATTATTTGATCTAAATCCAATTAATATTCTTTATAATATCATTAATATAATATTAACTTACATCATTTCCATATCGTAAAATTCGGAGAAATATTGGGTATTTCCCAAAAAAGAATGATATTGTTTTTCCCTAGCTTTTCTTTCCATTGGTGCTAAAGATCTTTCATTCGCATTAGCTATATTCAATAATTTAGCTTTGAAATATTCTAATACATCCACATCTAACTCTTCAATACTTGTATTTGCAGCAGTACCGGCATCTGAGACGACAAGATTTAAATCCAAAAAATATGCTAAAACCATATTTTCAATACTAAAATCGCTTTCTAAGACACTATAAAGATATTCTTTAAGGTTGTGAAACCTATTTTCGTAGAATTCTTTATTCTTCTGCCACCACCATCCTCTTGAAGGAAGCTGTAAAATATATTAGAAAGAATAAAGTTAAGAAAAACTTATAAAGAAATAGGTAGTAGAATAAAGTAATTATTACTTACTTTTGGAATATTTGGATATCTATATTGAAATAATTGATCAACTTGTTCAAAATCCTTAAAACTTCTTTCTATATCCCATGATTCATTATTCTTTTTATTATATATATTTATACGATAAACCATTCCCTGAGAACTATTATAATAATCCAGCATTTCAATCTTAAATCTTTCAGTATCCATTTTAGCTTTCTTTCTATAATTACCTTCCCACTCTAACTAAAATCAATAATACCTTCAAAATTTGATATGAAAAAAAAGAAACCCGGTATACTTTTTAACTCTCGATTTACTTCAACATCCCAAATCAAAATAGAATTTGTTATTTTAAAATTTTATATTCTATCATTTACCTACTTTTTTCCCCTACTTTCCTTCACCATACATCCTCTCCTACAATTTTCCCTCGGTCCCTGGATCTATTTGAAATGACTTATTCCATGTATCGATCCCGCCGGCGCCAATGTGTTGATTTCTATAGTGGGGAATTAATATATTTGAAATATATAATAATTAATAATAAGCCCCAAATAAATGTTCATAAATTTGGTAGCTATTAACTTCAATAAATGGTTTACTTTATTTTACTTAACTTTTATCCAGTGTTTTTTTATATTGTCTAAAACATCATACTTTTCTCCTTCAATGAATGAATATACGCATGATAACGCGCCTTTTATTTCTTTTCTTTCTCTTTTTCTCTCGTCTTGTTTTTCCTATCTCCTTCTCTTTTTTTCCTTCGTCTTGTTTTTTCTATCTCCTTTCCTTTGTATATCTTTCCTTCTTTAATTCTATCCCTAAAATATACAACTTTTGTTTAATTTAATTAAATAATTATTATGTACTTACGGGTATATCCAACAATTCAAAACAACGTCAATATTGCATGCAATTACTGCATGTAACTTGAAGAAGGGAAAAAAATAAATTTCTAAAATTGGCGGGAAGTTCATGCAGAAATCAAATAAGAAAAAAAAAAGTAAAGCTAGCATTGTAATAAACTAAATTAATTGACTATTCAGATTTGGAGTAATGTTGGTGAACAATTTGGTGAACTTTATCAGTAAAATCAATCAAATCTGACTCATTTTGGAATCTAAGCATACATTGCTGAATTTCTGATTCTGGACCAACAGCTATAAAATTAACAGCATAACCTTTACGTATATTAGAATTCCTTTGAAAAGTTTTAGAAATTTCAGGATTCAAAGGGGAATTCAATAATACCTTATAAATTCCTTTTTGACGAAAGATTATTCTAGGCTGAGTAATAGTTTTTGAAACTTGATCTTCAAGAGTATCCTCGTTTTTATCAGAAGTTTCTGGCAATTCAGAAAGATTCTGATCTTTTGGAATATTCAAATGAATTATTCCCGTTGCTAACTTTCTAAATGACTTCTCCTCATTTTCTAAAACTTTGAGCATAAACAAATCCACATTTTTGCATTGATAAACAGTTTCCTCGTGTTCCTCACCTGTGAAAGCTTTACTTTCAATCTCAGGTTCCTCATTTGCTTCTTCATTATTTTCCTCATCTTCTTCACCTCCAGTAGTGCCCGTACCATCTCCACCTGATGCTCCAAATATTCCGATACTATTATTCTTTGTAGCTCCACTGAAACCTGAAAATAAGAAGTTACTATTTTCAGTATTCGCTGCTAAAGATATAAATGGATTCTTGAAACTACTACTTAATCCCGAATTTCCAAATGGAAGGATTTCCTCCTTATGGTTTTCTTCTTCCTTATTTTCAACCTCTTTTTGAGTTTCAATCTCACCTTCTCCTTTCTTATCGTTCGCTTCTTCTTCATTCTTCTTTTCATTCGCTTCTTCCTTATCCTCATTTTCATTCTTTTCCTCCTCATCTTTATCCTTATTTTCGTTCTTCTCTTCCTCTTTATTTTGTTTTTCATCCAAACTACTATCTATAATGTTATCATTAATACCTGATTTCTCATCTTTTAAGTCTTTTCCAAAAGTTGAAACTACTGGAATCGGCTCAGAATTCGTGGCAGTATCAGGTGTGAGTAAACTTCCAGAATCGCCTAAATCATCATACCTTTTTCTTATTCTAACAATCTTTCTTGTACTTATCTCTTCCTTATTTTCTATTACATCTCCTCCTATACCTTCCTCATTCTTGCCATTTTCTTTAGACGATAATCCACACAACTTTCTCTCCTCTAAATCATAATTTTCACTAGTTAATTGAAAATCAGCCACTCTTTTTGACATTATTGTACAAATAATCCCAAAATATGTTCTTTTCCTTTTTATTTATTAACTTGAAGAAAACTTTTCAAAACTTTATTTATAGTCACCAAGTATTCCTCTTATCCGTAATCTATCCCTCTAAAAGGAGAAAAATTAATACAATTACTTTTACTATTATTATATCTTTTAATCTCTTTACTCCCTTTAATATTTAAAATTACCTTATATTTTTACTTTTTAATTCATCAGTTTACCGCCAAAACTGTCCATTAATTTATTTTTGGTCCATAATATATAATACCTTTTTGCATGCATGCATACATGTTATTTGATAATTAAATTTGATAATTAAAAATAATATCAATAAATAATCTCTTGTTAATTCCTTATTTATTAATTAAGACCCAAAATTTAACTATATTACCAAAAGTTTTGAACTATAGTCCCATTTTGATTTTAATTAATTTATTTCATAATTTGCTTTTAATAAAAAGAAAAAGTAAAAGTAAAGTATGTATATATAATATATGAGAAATATATACTTGATTTAATCCAACTTGATAAATATATATATTTAGACCTCAAATATTATCCTCAATTATTTAATAATATTTTTCCATTCCCTTAAATACATTCTTTTTCTTCTCTTCTTTTTATCATCTTATTTATCCATCAAAAATACTAATTTTATTATTATTTATTTGATTACTTCTTCTAATTATATTAACTTCATTTATATTTCAATATAAATTATAAATATTATAAATTGACCCGCCTAGACCAACTCCTCTTGTTACAATTATTTATTAATAGAAATATTAATAATAGCTTGTTAAAGCGCGCCACCCCCAAATTATTTATTTTGAATTGTCTCTAATTAAATAGGCCTTTAAATTACTTAATTTGAATTAATAATATGATAATTTGACATCATTAAGAAATATTTTTGCAGTATTTTTTACTAGTACATATTTTTGACAAGTCAAAAATATTGAAATTTTCCTGTCAAATTATAGTGAGAAAAAAAAAAGGAAAAAATCAATCTTACCCAAAATTGATTTTTATTATTTTATACTTTTTTTAATATAAAAAAACCTCATCATTTGATGGAATAGCATTTACTGGACTTCCAAGAGAATTACTATTCCTAGTTGTTCTTGAAAGCTTTAACTGTAATTTTTTGGTTAATAATATATAATTTCATCATAAAAATTGTTTTGTATTAATATTCCCAGAACTTGCATGGCCTATATAGGGGAATAATTAAGGTATATATTTTACCTTAATTATTAAACTCTCAAAACTTGGCATTACTTTAAATAGTGAAATTCATTTCAATTTATAATTATATTTCCTTTTAAAACTGGTCATTATTATTCAATTATTATCCCAACAATATATAGAAGAAAAAGAAATACATTAATAAACTCTTTCTCTGTTTTCCTTTTATTATATTAATATTTTATTATTGTTACGGTTATACTTGATTAATACTTTCAAAATGCAAAGTAAAGTTAACGTATCAACAAAAGAATATGTCACTTTTGGTGGAATTAATAATTGTATAGTATATTCAGTAATTTCTCAGAATAACAATGTAGAAAGTAAATTCCACGAAGATTCACATAAATTTGATTATCCTGTATACATTACTCCAATTTGTCGTAGACTTTATCTTGAAAAAGTTTACTTGATATTTCAAATATTTACACTTGGGATAATTTCAATTATTTGCCATTGGTTTCCAAACTTTTACAGATGGATGAACTTTAAAGCTTCAACAATTAGTGAATGTGACTCTTTTTTAGTCATTACAAAAGAATCATATTATTCTGTTGTTAATAGAAATAAGTTCTTTAGTTTAAATAAGAACTTTTCAAATGATGAATTAAATCTTTTAAGATTTCTTAATATTCTTCCATCACAATATAAATTTAGTGATTTAAAAGGACAAAAGAATAGTAACAATAATATATCAAATAGCCACCGTACAAGTATTATAAATTGCAATAATACTCAGATTTGCCATATAAATTCTCAATTATTTATTCCATCAATTGAAATAACATTTTTTACATTCTGTGGTTCAATTTATGTTTTTGATTCAGTATTAAACAAATTTATTATTACAATTCCTTCACTTGATAACAATCCATATTCAGTGATTAGAAATAGATTTGGAAAACTTGTTGGATCTTTTCTAAATAATGAAAATACAGATGACTCAAACAATATGGACTCGATTGAATATATTCAAGAAGATTCAATAAGGCAAAATCTTCAGAAAATCTTTGGTAAATGTTCCTGCGATATTCCTATTGTTCCAATTGCATACCTTATTAAGAATGAAATTTTACATCCTTTCTTCATATTTCAAGTATGTGCTGTATGTATTTGGTTCAAAAATAGTTATGTTGAATATGCCATTTTCATTATATTAATTACAATAGTTTCATTAATTAATTCAATATATGAAACAAGATGCAGTCATATTAAGATGAATGAAATATCAAAACTTGAATATAAAGTTTCAATAATATCAAGAAATCCAACATCTAGAGAACCATATGAACGAACAATTAACTCTTCAGATCTTCTTCCTGGTGATCTAATTATATTAAAACCTGGGATGGTACTTCCATGTGACGCAATAATATTGACTTCAAACGTTATTGTAAATGAAGCAGCTCTAACTGGAGAATCTGTTCCTGTTCTGAAATCACCAATACCTAAATATTCCAGTGAACTTTTTGATTTTGAAAAAGATAATAAACATATTGCTTACTCTAGAACAGTTATAATGGGAGTTCAAGGAGCAAACAATGTCCAAGGAGTTGGTCTTGTAATCAGAATTGGATTTTCAACTCTTCAAGGTAGATTTCTTCAAACAATGTATTGTGATGTAATAACCAATAGGCTACATTATCAGAACGATAAACTTTATCAAGATTCGATGAGATTTGTTAAATTCTGCTTCTTTATTGGAATAATTGGGTCAATTATTACTGCTTCTATAGGATTTACCATTGGCATAGAACCAATAATTATCATACTTCGCTCTTTTGATTTATTCACAATTGTTGCTCCACCAGCTCTACCTGCTACTATTGCTGCAGGTTCAACTGTAGCAGTAAGGAAACTTAAGAATAAGAAGGTTTCTTGCTCTAATCCAAGTTCTGTAAATATTGCAGGTCAAGTAAATACTGTAGTTTTTGATAAAACTGGAACTCTTACCACTGATGGATTAGACGCCGTAGGATGTATATCGTCAGTACCTGGTTCAATACCTTATCTAGATGGATTATGTACATCAGGATCCCAAGCAACGCATCTTTTATCTCAAGCTCTTGCAACTTGTCATACTGTGAGTTATATAGATAATGAACACACACACAGTTTTGGTAGTCAATATAAGAACGAAAATAATACTGCAGAGCAGTCGCTAAATTCGAGAGTAATTGTTGGCGAACCTTTAGAAATGTGCATGTTCGAGTTTAGTGGATGGGTATTATGTGATGATTATAATCGAAACCATATTCAATGTATGAATGAGAATTATGAGTGCAACGCTGAATGTCTGAATAGCAATAATAATGGTAAGAACTTTAAACCTGATAGATCATGTTCAAAATCTTCAATTTCTGACTCTACTCCAAATCAAATCAATAAGAATACTGTGAAAGATTCTTTATCTGCGCAAGTAAACAATAATTCATGTAGCAACTTTGAAATTGATATCAGCTTTATGAACCCTGAAAACTTTGATCTTTCTGAACTTCCACCTCCAAGAACTGTTAGAAGATACTTTGAACGTGGGGAAGGAACTCATATGTTTGGATCACAAGAATTTGAAGAACTTGAGATTCTTAAGGTATATGAATTTTGCTCAAAGCTACGAAGAATGACTGTAGTTTGTAGAAACCCTATTAAACCTTATGAATTTTTGGTTTTTTGTAAAGGTAGTCCTGAACAATTAAAATCAATTTGCCAGCCGGAATCTATTCCTTCGAATTTAGATGAATGCATCATTAACTATTCAAGATGTGGAATGCGTATTCTTGGGTTTGCTGTTGGTCATATTAACTGTCCAAACGAAGATCCTACATCTTTCTTAGAAACTTTATCGAGAAATGAAGCAGAGGAAAGACTTAACTTCATTGGTTTAATGGTATTTGCAAATAAACTTCGTCCAAGTACCATTGATGTTATTTCAACTCTTAAAGATGCCAATATTAATTGTATAATGTCAACTGGGGACCATATTTTTACTTCTGTAGCAGTTGCTCAAGAATGTGGAATATTCTCATCTTATAGTTCAATTGGAGGAGGGCAATCTAATAAAAAGATTGTAATTGGTGATATTATTGGATCTCAATCTGGAGAAGAATGTATAAGATGGACAATGATGAATTGTAATTACAAGAACATCAAAGTTTTTAATAGTATTCAAGAAATATTGGAGAAATATTCACTTGAAAATATTAATTGGGTAATCACAGGACAATGTTTAAGGTTACTTCATAAACTTCACAATACGTTTGAACTTGAATATTTAGACTTATCCAATGATCCTGAAAGACCTCCAAATCATAATAACCACACTTTCTCTTTCTTTAATTACAATAAAAAAGCTGAGAGATTTTATAGACAAATAAGAAACAATCATCAAAGTCTACCATGTTGGATGACTTTAAGATCCAATACACGTGAGTCTAGCTCAAATCGTCTTGAACGTATAATTATTGATACTGACGACGGAGAAGAGTTTATTAAATCTGATTACGTTCCATACCATCTTGACTGCACCAGACATCAAAGGAAATCTAATATAATTTTGGAGAGCTCAATTGGAGTTGCTAATGAACTTGAGAAATTAATGATTCTTAATTTTGTTACAATGGTGAACGATATCCCCTTAACATTACGTATATCAGCTTTGGAATTCATTATTAGATACTGTCATGTATATTCAAGAATGACACCTGAAGATAAAGCCATGCACATTAACTTACTTCAAAAGCTTAAGCCAGATCCAATGGTTGGTATGTGTGGTGACGGAAATAATGATATTCTTGCAATACAATCTGCCAATATTGGAATAGCCATAGCTGATCACGAGGCTTCTGTTGCTGCCTCATTTGTTTCAAATGAAAGAAACATTGCAGCAGTTCCAGACATTATTGTTGAGGGTAGAGCTGCCCTAACATCAACAATTCAATCATTCCAGTTCTTTGTATTATATATCTTCATCCAATTTACATCAGTACTGTACTTATATAGTAAGGGTACAAACTTCACAGACCATCAATTTATTTGGAACGATGTTGTTACTTTCCTCCCAATTTCTGTATTGGCTACATTAACTAAAAGCGCTAAACGTTTTCCATCAGAAATACCTGCTTATAAAGATATTCTAAGCAGCAATGTTATCATTGGAATTGTTTCTCAATGTGTGATTCAACTGACCTTCCTTATTATAAACATTATGGTAGTTTCCAAACAGCCAGGATTTACACCATATTTATCTGGAAGAAGTTATGCTGATAACAACGAGAATGCTGGCCTTCAAATGTGTGTTGAAAACACTGTAACCTTTCTTGTTTCCTGTATTCAATATGTGGCAACTGGAATTGCAATCCACAAAACTAAACCATTCAGACTCTCGCTATTTACAAACAAGCTTTTCGTTATCCAAATATTTTTTATCATAATTTCGACTATTGCAATCACTTTGGTACCAACCTCTTTACTTTCCAAATTCCTTAACATTGTCGCCCTTCCGGGTTCTTCAAATTATATTTTAATCATTTCATTTACCTTGAATATTGTCATTAGCATATTCACTATGAACTACATTATTAAAGCAGTATACCTAAAAGAATTGCACAGTAATGGTCCAACTTATTTCCCTCACTTTCATCCTCTTCGAATGCCAAAGAGCAAACTAGAATGGAAAATTAATCCGAACTTTATTTAATTTAACATTGAGATTTGTTTCATAGTCTATTTATATTTAACCTGTCAACCGCCTGATTATATGTTGTATTTTATATTTACCAAGTTGTTATCCACATGCAAATTTGCAGACACGTATGCAAATTAGTCATGCATGTGCGAATGCCGGTATACATAAAAAAAAATTAAAAAAAAAAAAAAAAACAGGTAGATATTAATTCAAGAAAATCATATGTATTCAAATATCTATTTTAGATGCTTTTATACAACTAAGGGATTGCTTTTGTTTCTGAGTTATGCTATTTAAGATTGAGTTACAAACGTAATGAGTAAACCTCATTCAATTAAGAAAAAGCTATAAATGATTCATAGTTTATTTTTATATTATAAGTAAAAACGCTCTCAAGAATTGCGTATATAACTCGTTTATTTTTCATTCAAATATTTTTCATTTTTTTATTCGTCTTTGTATTCTGGCTTAAGGAATTAAAAGAAAAAAAAAAATTTAACGACCCCCCTTTCAAACTTTACGTCCATTACTGTGTAATTTTCTCGCAAATATCACCCATTATTTGGATGCAGTTATTTGATTTTTTTTTCTTCTTCTTTTTTCCTTTACGTGTGCAAATATAGGTTACTCCGGCCTAAGTTAGAGTTTTGGCGCGCGCATGCATCCATCTGTGTATGCATGCACCACGTGTGGCGGATTTGCACTCGTTTACTGGTAGCTAGGAGTAAGAATTTAGATGCAGTCAACTGTAAAACTTGACACTTTTTGTGGCAGTAAAAAAATAAAGAGGAATTGTTTAAATTTAACTTAGTGGAGATAGTGGTTAGTTGTTAAATTGAATAAATTGTTCTTACAAAAACAAAAAAGCCAGAATAAACAATTTGTGGGAATTATATGTGATATATTCCTTTGAGAATTGGATAGAAAAATGTTCCCAAAAGAAAAGCAAGAAATGGAAATCTTAGATGAAAATCTTAATGAGTTGGATGCAACTGTTAAAAATCTTGAGAATGAATTACTCTTGAAGAAAAAACAATTTGCTTCTCCAGCAAGTCAGAGTTCCATAGATAATAGTTCTCATATTTCTAGTATTAATAATAAAGAAGATTTTAGTAACTCTCCAATGAAAGAAACCAGAATTGTAAATAAGAATGAATTAGATAGCCGAAACTTTGATTCTATTAAAGAGAAACAAGAGATCAATGAAAAGCCTAATAATGGTAATAATTACATCTCTGAGGGGCATATTGAAAATAATGTTGTTTTAAGTAGAGTTGTCTCAACTAATATTTCCCCAAAACGATCAAAAAACTTGATAAATATTGAACAAAGTCCAGAATCTAATATATCGTGCTCTGATATTTATGGAACTTCTTCTGAGTTGAATTCAATCCAGGAAAAAGGAGTTCCACTAGATCTCCGAGGTTCAGTCCCAATCCAGATTCATCAGCCTCCTCAAATCCCTCTATCGCAGCCGTATCCACAGCCTCATCAAAATCCAATGATGGCTCACCCAATTCAAATGCCATCCCATGGACACGGGGCTCAATTACAGCCAATCCCAATACATAAACAGCCAAATGAATATGTTCAAATGGCTCCTCAAATTCCAGTTTTCCATTCTATTCATCAGCAAGAACAACATTATCCCACCCAAATGCAGTTAAATGGTAGAATGCAATCATTGCCAGCAACGATTCAAACTCCAAATCCATTTCCTTATCAGCCACATCATCAACTTCCAATGCCTCCATTACCTCCGCAAAATATGCAAATGCCAGCTCCCATGCCCATGCAAATGCCTATTCCAGCGCATTTGCCAACTCCAATGCCAATGCCAGTGCCAATGCCAATGCCGATGTCAATGCCAATACCAATGCCAATGCCAATGCCAATGGTAGCTCCAGGCCCAATACAAATCCCTAACATGAATATGAACCCCCCCCACCTCCCACCACCTCCAAATATGCAGATGCAATTCGATCCAACAAATATTCACCCAATGGGTATGCCACTACCCACAATGGCAGGCGGCCCCCCTCCACATATTCAAGCTCCAATTTCTCCAGAAATTGTTGCTGGAGTAGCTCCAGGAATACCAGGTCCCTCTGGAGTTCAAGCACCAACCGTTCCAAACCCTCTCGGAATGGACTCTCAAATGCTCGCTAAATACTTACTCACAGCAATGGCAGAAGAATGTCTCACTAAAAAAAAGTCATCTGGAGCTGAAGATGGAAACGGACCTCCAAAAGATCAAGCAGGTATTTCTCAAGGTGGTCATACAAACATCTCAACTAGCACGCTTTTCCAATCTCCAAATATTCGTCCACTTATCCAACCTCCAAAAGTTGAAATTGACTTTTCTTCTCCCGCATGTTTTTCTCAAGATGTATTCAAAAAGAAATGTAAAAGAAGGCCAAAAGTGGCAAATCCAAATTACGGTACTCCATTGGCTGGTGGTCAATGCCCTTTTCCAGATCAGGCTCCAATTTTAGCTAATCAAAGCCATAATCCAGAGTTAGAAACCAACACTGACCAACAATCTCAGATTTCACCCCCTTCTTCCCCAACATGTTTTTCATTTAAAGCTTCTGTGCCAGTAAATATACTTGGAGAAAACCCATTTTCTGAATCAATCACGAAAATTGTTACTAATAAAGCTTCTCAGTGTCATCCTAATCAATACATGTCTAATGGTAATTTTAACATTAATTCTGGGTTTAATTTGCCGATTCATCCACCAATGCATCACTAGAATTCCTTTTTTTTTGATGCGATTATAAACATTTTTAAGCTTAGTTTGATTAACTTTATGATTTTAAGTAGAATTTTAATTAGAGTTTTAATTTTTTTTAAAATATTATGGTAATTAATGACTGAATACAAACTGCTCCCACTGTCAATAGAAGGTAAGCACTCAAAATTGAGATGTATATTCCTTTTGTTAAATTTGGCATAATAAAATCATTTGGTAGAGAATGAAGATGTATATTCTTCTTATTGATATATTGGAAACTATTGGAGCTTTCTTCATTATTCATATCTAATAACATGTTGAATTTCCAGTAATTATCAAAGTTATCTCCAAAGTAATATTTAAGAATTCTTCTATAATAAATTAAGCTTTGTGAAACTGATTTTACACAAAGTAAGTATAATGTTGCATAGTCCATGTAAATTTCAGACAATTCGTTGCTTTTTTCATATAATTCGGATATATCATCTGGGTTAATTATCCTAAAATTTCGATTATTTATTTTAATACCCTGATTTTTCCAAAAAATGGTGGTAACTTTAATACAGGTTGAGATATCTCCAACTTTAATATCCCCAAGGCTTTTCTCGCCAATTTTAAGAGTTTCTGATAAATTTACAAGCATTTTTAAGTTCACTTTAAGTGAAACAGGGTATTTATATAAAAGTTTTTGAACATTCCAAAGTTTGGAATTTAAATATATTATTGGAATTAAAGAAAATACGTTAGGAGATGGATTTTCTTGGTCAATCAATTCATAAAGTTTCGTATTGTTGAATATATTATTTTCCACTGAATTTAAATGATCGATTACCTTCTCAACGTTGTTTTTTAATTTATTTGCTCTTTTTTGAAAATAAAGCAAGAATAATCCATCTTTCGATTGTTTCTCTTCTTTAGAAACATAATTCTTTAACATTTGTTCATCCTCAGAAATTAACTTTTTTAATAAATCAAGTTTTGCATTTAAAAACAAATCTTTATGTTTCTTTTCCATATCTTTTGTATAATGCTTTAATGAGTTAATCAAACTTTGCTTTTCAAAATGGCTAATAAATAGCCAATTTGTAAATATATTTTGAATTTCAATATCCAATGGATTTGAATAGTAATAGGGATGAAATGGTAATGGCTTAACCAACCCTTTTTTTTGTATGTATTCACTTAGACTAAAATTATTAATGAATTTTTTTGTAGAATTTGTTTTCCCTACTGTATTTGTGTCTTGAAGATATGTAAACTTGTATTGTTCGATATTTAACAAATAATAAGATCTTTCCAATTTATTGGTAAGTTCAAGCATTAAATTACAGAGTTGATTTGATCTTAATAAAGTCTTTCTGCTAATTGTGATGGGCTTTCTATGGAACAAATAATATGTTGGTTTTCTCTTAAATACATCATAGAAAAAAACCTTTAATTCTGGATATAAAGACATTATTCCTAAATTTAATACGCACGTATTTACCTGATGATGATATACATAAAGATCTGGCATTTCTTCTGGAAGGTAAATCCGGAAATTTCTTTTATTTTTTTTTTTAGTCTTGCTTTTAAACCCAATTTTAATCATGTTAGCTTTATCTTTAAAGCTATAAGAGTAATCATCTTTCAAGTATTTCCCCAACTCCCGTTTATAAAGTTTATCATTTAATTCGTAATCCTTACAATAAGAAGTAAATTGAGTCATAAACTCAATGAGAATATTTTCAAATGATTTATACTCATTAGTATTTTTGGTCAATATTTTAAATAACCTTAAAATCTCATCAAACTGATTGATTGCCAATTTTCTTAAAATAAACCATTGAGAACGTGGAGGATCAACTTTGTATAGCTCCATCCATCTAATATAAAGCTGAGAAGAGGTAATTCTTCTAGATAATTGAAGATACTCTTTTGAACTTATATCGCTCCATTTACTTTTAATCTTGAATAAATTATCAAAAAATGCTATACAAGCTCTCTGTGTTGATTTTATTTTCTCCTCCCTTGAAAGATTACTCTTTAACAGTAACTTATGATGTTTTTTGATAAAATATAAACAATCATTATAATCATCAAGTTGTTTCATTCCTTTGGGCCTTTCTTTGTATTTGTCTGCCTTCAATATCAATAACAAAAGTACCCAGTGAATTTGTGTTTTAAGATTATCATTTCCTAGTTCAAAATTTACTCTTAAAACATGAATAATATTTTGACTAATATTAATTTTTATTAAATCATCACTTTCCAAAGTCTTAATTTCAATTTCCTCTTTTTTTTCTTGCTTTATTTCAGAATCCTCACTATTGTGAGTTATTCTTCTATTATAAATATTTGTATCAATTTTCTCTGTTAAATAACTTATTTTATTTGTCTCTGATTTCAAATTTAAATTGGATGTATTCACTTCTTTACATTCTCTCAAATTAAACAACCAACTAAAAACTAGTGTTAACACAATTAATGCAGTTAATGGTTGTTTTAATAGTTTCATTTTTTTATTTAACTTAATTGGATTCTTATTAAATAACCAAAATTCATAATTTAATTTAAAGAATCAAAATCATTTTCTTATCTTACTACCAAATAAAATTTTTTCTTCTTTTTTTTTGTTTTTTTGACTTGAATTATTTTTTTTTTTTCCTGTCATGCGCATTTTCTTTGCACTATACCGGCATTTTCATGTGGATGTAATTATTTTTGTACAAAATTTCTATACCGGTTATTTTCATGTGGATAAATTTATTAGTAATAAATTTTTTTGTTTAAATTGCATACCGGTGCATTTCAATTGTCATGAATTGAAGAAATTTCTTAAATAAAAAAAATTAGTTCAATTAATTTAAAGTTAGTTAATTATAGAAGATGAAATTAAATTCGAATTAAATCAATGAAATTCAAATACAAAACAAGGTTATTAGTATTGGTTTTTACAATAATATGTGGATTTGGAGTAATTGAGAGTGCTATTTACAAAAAAAAAAAAAGTTTTATATTACCTAAATTTTGGAATGTGAAAGAGAGATTCTCATACATTAGGAACAACACTCGTACATTTGACCTTTCTATCGAAGATTCAAATATCTTAGATGTAGATCCAAAAGGTGAGAAACTCTCCAATCAGGAGGAAGAGATATTTACAAAAAAGGAGGAAAAAAACTACGTTGAGAACAAATATCAATCTCTGGAAACAATTAGAGAAGATTTGATAAGAAATTGGGCATTTAACATTAAATATGGATCAAATATTGTAGTAAAAGAAACTCATTTTAGAATTATTATGTATTTTGTCAGAAAAACTATAAATTCTAAAGAAATTAGAAAAGAACAAGTCATTGATGAAATTGATAAGAAAAGTATATTAAATAGAGAAGATCCTAATGAGGATTCTGTATTTTTTAATTTAGAAAGAAAAAAGAAAGATGATAAATTCATTAAAGAATTATCCAGGCCTATAAATTCAATCTCAAAGTGTTGGGATATTTATTCAAAAATAACAGCAAGTTATGGTTTTGAATTATTCGAAAGATATTTTGACTCTTTTAAAGATTCTGAGACCCAAGATTCAACTTCTGATACTTATTTGGAAGAAGAAAGTAATCCAGAAAATACCATAATATGGAAAAGGTTTGAATATAATGAAGAGTCTCTAAAGAAATTGGGAATTGAGGATGCTGTAAAACTTGTAGAACCAATTTCAAATATTCCAAAAGTAAACAAGAAAAGTAAAATGTTAGGTAAACAAAACGACAGAAACAAGTTCTTATTAAGACTCACATGTGAATTTTATATGAAAGCAATGAGGGAAATTCAGGGCTATTTGAGAGATGAATATGAACAGTATGATTTTAAAAAGATTCAAGTAGAATCAAAAATCTATCACACTTGGAAAAAGCTTTATTTAAGGTCTCCAAGCGATGCAATGTGGTACTTATTTAAGCAAATTATTCCAATTAGAGGAGATTTAACGGTATTTGGCCTCAGCAATGGAGATTTACCTCTTTTGCCTACTAAAGAAAGAATGTCTATTCCTAATATTCCTCCTGATTTCTTTGAATACACAACAATGCCTAAGTCCTGTTCTAATAATTTGGTTGCTTTATCTCTAAATAATGGCTACCGAATTCAGCTTGGAATTACTAAGACTCCAAAATACATCCAATTTGGTAAATTATATAGGTACTTTGAGCATTCACTCACAACATCCTTTACATCGCTCAATCTATGTACGAGAACTATTAAGTTACAGACTTTATATCAAGCCTACTATTACCAATCTGTGAATGAATACAGACCAGATCCGAGCAGCTACTTCTATTGGCAGACTCCTGATTGGGACTCACTTTCTGGATATATTAGTTACCTTCCATCCAATAGCAAAGCACTTTTCCCTAGCAGAAATCAATTTGTCTGGTGTCTCCTCTGGACTACTACTGAATATACTCGAACTTTTGCCAGATTTAGAATCAATCCAATAAAGATCACTGTTAAGGACATTCTACATATCCCAATGAAGATGCAGAAAATTGGAAATAGGCCTAATTTAGAGGCATGCTTTATACTTATTAGATACTTTTGGCTTGCAAAACTTATTAAAATTAATAAAAGAAAATACAGACCATTAAAGACCAACTCACCTAGAGATGTAATTTTAGACTACTCTTCAATCTATTATGTTTGTATTGCAATTCTAAAGTGTAGAGCCACTTTTCACAGATCATATCTCAAGCATTTTAGACAAGAAGATATTAATCCAGCTATTGAAAAAGTATTTGATACTCAAGATCCTCATGGCGACTATAATAACCTAAATAATAGATTCCTAATCCTCAGTATTCCTAAGTTAAAATCACTCAAAAAAGTTAAAGCCGTACTATATGGAGTAGTCTCTACTGTAATATTTGGAGCAATTACTGGAATTACTCTCCTCAACATTCTAACTAATAATCAAATTTCTAGTGATCAAATTATGAGGTCTGGATATCATAATCCTTTACAGGATTTCAATTTGATCCAAGATTTCAAATTTTGATTGATTCTTATCTCCTCAAAATTACGTATTGTTAAAATTTTTTATTTTATTATAAGATTATATTCGTAAATTTTAAAAATAAATAAATTATTGTCTCGTCTCATGATCTATATATTTTAATCGGTACCTAACAAAATATTTCTACAGGTCAATGCTAATAAAAAAAACAAAGCTTGTTTAAAATTTAAAGGTTTGATTCAAACTTGTTCACATAGTTAATTGCAAGATCCTGAACGTGCTTCTGACTCTGTAATGATCCAAACTCCTTTTCAAAAGATAGCCATCTGGTGAAGATCATCTTCATACTCCTTGGCTTAAAGTTCTTTTCTATGCATGAGCTAAATATGGATCTTGCCATTTCTATATGATCTGCCATAGAAGAGTTGGATTTAGGATTGTCTTTACTACATAGTTTTGTTAATATATCAAAATATTGAGACCATAAATCCATCCTCTTTGAGTTTTCCTCTAATAAATTCTCAAAAATGGTCCTCCCTCTATTTATATTACCATATTCAAATTCCAATCTCGCAATGTCCGTAATCAAACGCACCACCTTATCCTTAGATACACTCTTTAAAGACTTTTGAATAACCTCGTCCCTTGCTTTCTTTTGGTTATCACTCTCGTATAAACAAGTTAAATAAGTTACCCAAAGCTTTCTACTAGTTTGGAATTTTTTTAATCCTTCCTCAAGTAAAGCCAAGCCTTGCTCCTCTTTCGAATGTCTTCTCAAAGAACTGAATATTTGTATATAAAGCTTCTTTTGATCTGTAACATTCATTAAAGCGCGATCTAAGATTTGTCTAACGTTCTTTGGAATTCCATCTTCTTTTCCTCTCAAAGAAGAAATATTATTCTCCCCTGTACTTGTAAGTAACTCATTCTTTCCATAAACTATCTCCATATTAATATAAGCAATCCATATATTCCACCTCTCCATCTCTTCCTTTACTGAGATTTGTTTTAAAGACCTTTCTGCAACCATTCGAGCTTTATCTAAGTCTTCCAAGTCTAAGTAATATGACATATATCTAATCCAAAGCGATGAGACATCCCTATGAGTTATTAAAAGTCTTTCAAAATCATCAATTGTTGAGGGATTAAGATGTGATCTCATTCCTTTTTCCTCTTCTTCTCTGATTCTGTGCTCGTGTTCCAACTGTCTCTGTACTTTTTGTTTCCTGTTCAAGTTCTTAGACTCCAGCTTTGATTCAGATTCTTGACTTTTCTCATATTCTGAATCTTCTTTCATCACTTCTAAGTTCCTATTTCCTAAGAAATCTTCTTCACCATCATTCATATGATCAGATTCTCGGTACTCTAGTCCTTCATCATTCAATCCAAGTGTCATCTCCACATCTTTGAGTTCCTCCTCATTTTCACTTTCTACTGTCTCAACACTTTCAATATCCATTAATTGATTGTTTTCAAAGCTGAGATTATCTCCTTCCTCACCTTTAAGTTCAGAGAAGTAACTTGGTTTAATTCCAACCCATACTCTCCTCTTCTCGGAGTTAAACTTAAGTACCTTACACAATACATTGTCTCCAACATTGAAAACTGAGGAAATTTTATTCCTATTTGATCTACCATCCAAGCATTCAGAAAGCTTACAAAGAGCAGTTAAGTCATCCTTTATATCATTCAGTCTTATAAACAATCCATGTTTCTTGGAAACATTTATTATTACTCCTGTTAAGACTCTACCAATATACAAATCTTCAAATGATAGTTTCTCATTAATATCCCCCAAGCTTTGAGCCATTTTCTTTACTTTATTTCCAAGATCTACCTCTTTATCAATTCCCATATCTACGTATTCATCCTCAGATTCAACTTGCTTTTTTGTCTCAATTTGGGACAACCTTAACTTAATATCATCAGATTCCAACTTAGAAATACTTAAATCTACTTTTTTCTCATCCTTGTTAATATTAACTACAACCATTTGGTTGATGAACTTTCCAATGAAAAACCTTCTTGAAGCTTCCTCTGGGGTAATTGTTCCAGATGTTAATTCTCTGAGCTTAATCCTTCCAACTAATTCTCGTCCTACACGTACAAAAACTCCTTCCTTACCACTATTACATACATATCCACTCAAAATAGATCCAACTTTAACTTGAGAAAATGACTCAATTTCTTTCAACTCATCCTTCTTATCCAAGATATCTCGAATCCTTGAAATACGACTCGAAATTTCAAAATCTATTTGGGCATACTTAAGCTTAGAAGATTTCTCTCCTCCCAAGCTTACTATTCTCTTCTTTTTACTATTATTCCTGAGATCTCCTATGATTATTCCTTGAATTGTACCACCAACTTTGAACTTTTCAAGATTTAGAGGATTGTCTATCTTATCATCATCCAGCTCTAAAACTGATATTCTCCCAAAGCTTTTGTTTGATAATTGAACAATTAATCCTTGGTAAGATTTCATATGATCTATGATCTTACATTGAACTCGACTATTTAATTCAAATCGATCTTTTTTATTAAACTCTTTTTTTAAAATAGAACCAGACTCCTTACTAGAGTATAAAACTCCAATAAGTACTGGTATATTACTGTTTTTATCCAAAACAATGCAACTTAAATCTTTGGAAATCCCTTCTCTTTCTTCTGATTTATTTGGACATATAATGATCACCGGTACCTTCTCGTCTTGATCATTCTTTATCATTAAAATAGATAGCGTGTAAGATTCAGTACGATAAAGAATATCCTCTTTATTGTTAATCTTTATAGACTTTGTCTCATTAACAATAGACTCTAAGAACTTCTTATATTTTTTGTTTACCTTGAAACTTGCTGTTTTTTCTGTCTCTTCCATAACTCGACTAAAACTGGCCACTATTTGATCGTCACAGCAAATATAATGTACATACTTCATCTCAGAATGAATCTCCTTCTTATGATTTCTGGATTCATTTTGATATAAATAACTTCCTCCAAGAAATAATCCTTTAGTGACAATTCCTTTAGATACCTCCTTATTAGAATCTTGATTTTTATCTCTTGAAACAAGCTTAAAATAGATTGTTTTTTTGGTCTTATTCAAATTTAACGAACCCATATATATTCCATCGCATCCAGCTTCAGTTAATACACTAAGTTCTAAGACTCTACCAACAAAGTTGGAATTAGAAACCAACAAATCTTTATCTTCATTAATTCCAAGGGATTTGTTCAGTAAAAGTTGGATAACTTGTTCATCTCTATCAAGTCCTCCAAGTCTATCCTTTAGAATACTTTTTGTAATAGTTGAATTTCTAACTAACGATGTCCCATCTTCCAAATCTTTCAAACTTAGAGTGATTTTTTTGTTTGTCTCATCAAGCTTTACTACCTTAAGAAGCAAAGTCTCTCCAATAGAAAAATGTCTCATCAACTCTTCCTTACTATCAAAGAAAACTTTGGAGCTAATTAAGTGTCTTGGAACGATACCTGTTAAAGGTTCTGAACTTAATATTGATACTAGTAATCCATAATGATCAATATGATTAATATAACCCAGACATAAGGTATTATTTGTAAGACTCTTCAGGTTTTTGATAATGACTTCTCCTTGTTTTCCATTCAAAATAGAATGTTTTAGATATCCAAGCTTGACATTCAAATTCAAAGTAATAGAGTTATTCTCGACATTAATACTAGATCCAGAACTTCCAATTAAATTCATTTCCAAGGTTTGTCTTGAAACAGTATCTGTTAAAGTGCTCGGAGCTAATTTAAGCTTTGAAATCTTGGAATTAAGGTCTGAGACAGAATTAGATTTTCGATATACCTCTCCCAATAAACAATAAATCTTTTCAGAGTTCTCCTTATTGTCTGATATAGAGAACTTGGGTACATATACTAAATCTTTTAAACCTTGTGAAAATAAAAGACCCTGATTTGTAACTCCTAATAAAATAAATCCTTTACTATTGATAATAGTCTCATCAAAGATTCCATCATAAAAAGAGTACTTAATGTTCTTCAGTTGAGCAAGGAATTGTCTATTTAAGGGAGTATTTGAACTTGTTTTTGGATCTTCAACTTCTCCATTACTTTCCATTCTAAAAGTTAGTTTTAAAGATTTATTGGTTAAATCAATACTCTTAATTTGAACAGTAATTACCTCTCCAATAGTTGGTTTTTTTGAAATACCATCAATATTATCAAATTGATAATAGTCGATATATTCTTTGTAAGACATTGATCCATAAGCTTCTCCATAGAATCTAATAATAATAAAGTCACTTTTTTCAGATTGGTTCAAATCTGAGTTATAATTAGACTTTTGAGTACTTTGTATGCATATTCTACTAATATATCCTGTAACTTTTTGTCCAATTTTTAAGGATTTATCAATAGATCTTACTAATGGTAATTGATCATTGATTAATAGATGTTTAGCTGTAAGAAGAAGCAGAGGATTCCAGCTATTATCACTATATTCATATCTTAAAACTTTAAATTGATAGCTTCTTCCAATTTGATAATGTTTCTTTATGTAATCCATCTGTTCTTTGGACATACTTTTAGAGCTATTAGAACTTAAGTTCGTTCCTGTTATTGATCCTGATCCTGAACTTGAACTATTGAAAAGATGTTCTGCATAAATTCTACCTGAGAAATATTCTGATAGTCTAACAGAGATTCCCCAATTGTTAACTTCAGTAACAGTGGCTTTAACAATTTGACCAGGTAGTGCATCATATGATGAGAAGTATTTCTCTTGTACTACTTTTTGATCAAATGAAACAAAGAAAGAGTTTTCTAATCTAGAATGGGAAATAACTCTAAATGGTTGCGTTTTGATGGTTTGATCGATTTTATCGTAATCTTTAGAGAATTGGTTGGTGGAAAGTGAGATCCATTTATCAGAAATTCTGGTCAAAAAGTTGATTTTACTTTGAGATTTCTTTTGACTTTGTGAGTTAAATAGTGTAATATTTGAAAGTGAATTTAATAAAGTATTAGAATCATTCATTTGAAGATTTGAGGGAGATATGACTGTTCCAATAGATATTTCACTGATAGCTTTCTGATTACCTCTTTTAAGATTAATATTATGAGCAAGTGTTGATAAAATGATTTTATTATCAGCTCCAGAAGAAACTGCAATAATTCTAGCAGTGATAAACTTGGATTTGGGAGATTTTCTGATAACTTCCGTAGTCAAAGAAGATTCAAATTCTTGAGGGTAAAAACAAGATAATGGATGAATAGAATGTTCATCTGGAATAACACCCAACATAGTTCCCATACAAAAGCTAACTTGAAGAGAATGTTCACTTTGAAGAAAATCTTTAATTGATTCCAATTCCTGGTCAGTAACATATTGCTTGTCAACCTTCTTTAATTGTAATAATTTTGTATTTGGTTGTACTGAAACTTTGTCAGAGACTTTCTTTTTCTTGTTAGGACTTTGGGTTTGGCTGATTTGGTCTTTTTGATTAGTATGACTATAAGCATGAATTAGACATTCAACCATAAGACCAGGCTTTATTTCATGAATACTCAGAATTTCTTTTCTACCAATTTTTGAATTCTCATTCTGATCGTAAATTGGAGTACAAATCAATAATGATTTTTCTTTGAAGAATTGATGTATACTAACAGGAAGAATCTGGCCAAGTCTATATTCTTTAAATTCAGACTCTTCAACTTTCATAAAAACAGTTTTCACTCCTTGAATACCAGTATAGATGTTAAATCCATGATTTTCCTTTGAAATAATTAAGGCAGAAATAACATAACCAAAAACATTTAAGCATTTTGAATTCGAGTTCAAACCAGCATTCAATATTGAAGGTTTCAAAGTGATATTATTCTTAATCTTATTGTTGGAAATGATAGCTCCATTTACAAATTGACCCACAGAAAACCTATCTTCAAGAGATTTCTTCTTCAATTCTTGAAATAATTCAATTGGAATAGTTCTTGAATCCTCTAGAGTATTCTCTATAGATATGATTGCAGTGTTAGATCCTGGTAATGAAATAATAAGTTCCTTTTCACTGACATGGTCGATAACTCCAAATAATAAAGTTCCTAACTTTAAATCTCTACGTTCAATATTTGTAAAAGATGTTATTGTTTTCAAATTTTTGCTTTTAATTCCAATAAAATCACCATGTTCTAAATCTTCCACTTCATCAATATCATCTTGAATATTCTTCAGGTTCCTCTTTCGACTCATGACAACCTTTCCTCACGCAATTATTTTTCTTAAAAATTATAATTTTTCAGCTTCAAATATTTCTTAAATTTTTCTGATAGTGATAACTACCAGCTACCAAATTTTTGTCCTAGCTTCCTTTTCATACGATTTAAAATATCTTAAATTTCTTTTAATTCAATTTCCTTCTTGAATATATTCTTTTCTCACTAAACTCGACTCACTCTCAGTGATGGAATTAGAAGAATCAAAGAAGGATTTTTAATTAATTCTCTTCCCCAAAAAAAAAAAAAAATAAGGAAATTAAATTTGTTATATTAATTATTTATTTTTCACCCTGGTCAATTTTGACTCAAATCTATTACCTAGACAGTCTCGACAGACTTGCCCGCCATTCCATGCGCGCCACGTAGTGGATTTTAATTATTTTAGTCTTAAAATTTTTTTTTTTTTCTGTTTTGTGTGTATTTATCAATTATATGAAGAACATTTATTCTTTAAAATTAATTTTTATTTTTTAAAAATATTTAATATATATATTTATCCTCAAATTTAATAAATATATATATATATTTTTTTATATTAAACTATCTGGTCGCCACGTCATGTAATTGCATGCATGCATTTGCAAAATTTGCAGACACCGGTATAGAAAAACTGCGTGTGAATATAGAGGGATTATTGGATCTCTTCAAATATGGGGTGAGTAAAATTAGTGGATAGTCATTTTTACAATAGTTGAAAAAAAATTAAATATATTTAAATTTATGAAATATTTTTTTGATTAAAGTAATTAAAAAAAATAATCAAGATATTTCAAAGGTTTGAGTTATTAAAGTTATTTAAAGTTTCATAATTGAAAAATAAAACAAATCTCAAACTTTAAAAGACTTGACTTAAATTACAAGTGCGTTGCTTGAGATATAGATAAGAAATTATTATAAAAATGGATGAGAAAAGAATTAAATTAAATGTGGGAGGAATTTTCTATGAGACAACAAATACTACTTTACTAAGTGTAAATGGCGATTCAAATTACTTTTCTGCATATTTATCAAGAACAGAAAACAGTTATAATACAAATTTACAAAGTGAAGAAGTTATTGAATTGTTTATTGATAGAAATGGGTTTCTATTTCAATATATTTTAGACTATCTAAGAACTGGAACAATTGTAGCTATACCGAATAAAGACCATATAATTAGGGGTTTATTAATTGAGGCAGATTTTTACCTCTTGGAGTCCTTATGTTCTATTCTTTCAAATAAACTACTTGAACAAAGTATGGAAAAGTTAAACTCAAATATTAATTTGATTGCAAGCCAAAGCCAAAGTCAAAGCCAAAGTCAAAGTCAAAGTCAGAACCAAAGCCAATGCCAAATTCAAAGCCAATTCCAAAGCCAATGCCAAAGCCAATTGCAAAGTCAAAGCCAAAGTCAAATATATAACCAAAGTCAAACAAATATGTCCGATATTTCAGAGTTTAATGCGCCAATGATAAATGATATCGTGAAGAAAGAATATTTATATAATTCACATTTTATAAATAGTATATATTCTCATTATTATGATACAGAAAATAATTCTTTAAAGGAAAATGAGAACAACACAGAAAAGAACTATTTAAAGTTCGAATTTTCTTTAGATGAGGATTTTTAATTAAAATAAAAATTAATTTCAACTAAACAATAATAAATTATAAAGTATAATAATTATAAATATATAACATATAACTGTAAATTCTCGAGCTTAAGTTTGAGCTTTAACTTTTACCTTACTTTCTGTATTGACAAAGAACAGGGTAGATATTATCAAAAACATTACAGATTTCCTGATAATTCTTACAACCAGTCACAATTACTTTACCGGAAACAAACAATAGCAAAACAGCTTTAGTTGGTGAGTTATCTGGGTGGTAACGATAAACTAAACCAGGAAATAATTCTGGTTCATAATTACAAAAGTCTCTGTGGTCATAAGCCAAACCTTCTAACCTTATTGGGAACTTACAATCTGCTGTTGCTATAATGTTTTCCATCTTGAAATTTGTAAACTTTACCTTTGGAAATCCACTCTTTTGACAAATTTTAGCCATTTTCTTTCCACCTAATTTAGCATCATTTTCTAGCCTTGCTCCAGTTATCATTAGTCTCCCACTTCTAAATAGTAAGCCTGTACATTTAGGGTCTCTTAATCTCATTACAACTGCATTCACCTTTTTAGGATTATACTCTGCATTTCTAGCACTAATGGCAATCATCCTTAAATCCAACTCACACTGCAAATGAACACTTGCAATAATATTCTGAATCTCAGGTGTTATACTCTCATTTCTAATTGTTAAATCCACAATTTCATTTGAGCTTTCTATAATACTATTAGATGCTTCAATAATCTTCTCATTCACTACGCTCTTGTCAGGCATCAATTCCATATCATATAGAAAAGATGCTGAGGTAGATCTAGAGCCTGATGAAGGAGTCGAAGGAGGATCAAATAGTGAACTTAGTATGTCATCACTCATTTTTTTTTGTTATATACAAATTCTTTTGCATTTAATAATTATTTCTTCTATTCTTCCTAAATATATTCTCTTCTTATTCTCTTATATATTACAAATATCTACATGTAATTACACGTTCTTAGCTTCTTTAGTACGAAATTATTGTAGTAGTACCTTGCCAAATCTGATAATTCCAACAAATTACTGAGATTTCAAATCGAGTTTTCGTAATTTAAAAAGACTCCAGAAGTCATATAAAAGTTGAAGGAACCTTTTACTCCTTAAACCAAAATGTCACTTTCTTCCAATTATTTCTGTTGCTTTTCCTTTCCCTTTCCCTTCCACTTAATTATCTAAATTATCCAGTCAAAAAATGTATATATTATCCCTTTTGGCGCCAATAGACTGGCGCCTAATTCTGAATTACATTACAATGAAGTTGTAATTGAAGTGGAGGTATTGCACGTATTAAAAATAAAGGATTAAGGAATATAAAGATACCCCACTTAATTTAGTATAATGATATAACGATATAAATAATATTTCCAACAATATGCTAGGTACCTTTAGGAAATTGTAGTCATTGTTTCATCATGTTGATTTAGATAAGTTTTTTCCTCTTGTATTAGGGCTTATTTGCGATTCTTTGACAAAGTTAAGGTAGCAACAAAAAAAATTGGTTTGCTGAATAATCATTAGCCATCTTCACTATTTGACGAAATATTTGAGAGTGTTTGTAGAATTTGTGATAATTAAACAGCAATCTTGGTTTTCTTGAAATTGAGTTACTCCAAGTAAAGAGTTGAGCGCAAATTCTTTAGAAATAAATATAATATATATACCAAGAGTTTCAAAAGTATTAGAAGGTATAGTTTTGATGAAATTTTTATAGGTTGTTCTCTTAAATATTAATGAATCAAATAAAGTTTGAGAGCTTGAATGTTCCTAGGGAAGAATTAAGAATCTCAAAATGTTTACCAGCTGGTCAGTCTTTTTCTTGGAGAAAAGTCTCAAAAGATTCATTTGTTGGAATTCTTGGACATAGAGTATTCCAGCTTAAAGAGCTTGAAAATGATACACTTTACAGGTGCCTTTACGATGGATGTAGCAAAGTAATCAAAGATGAGGAATTGGATGATTATGATGATCAAGAAATTGAGAATATTCCATTAAAGAAGAATAAGGTAATAAAAGATGAAAAGAATATATTAATACCAAATATAGACGATGATTTATGTAAGAGGGAGACTTCAATTAAATTATCGATATTTTACTGCTGCAATTCAACTCCAAATGAACATATCAGACATTATTTGAACCTTGATTTCAATTGGGAAAATGAATCAAAAATGGCAGAACTAGAACAACCAATACACTCACTTTCTGAAGCTTACATGAACTGGAATGAGGCTGATCCTTGTATATCATCTTCTCCTAAAGGGATTAGACTTTTAAATATTGATCCAATTGAAGCTCTCTTTGTTGGAGTTATTACTGCAAATAATAATATATCAAGAATCACTTCAATAGTCAAAAACATGAGAAAAAATCTTGGAACATTTTTGTGTAACATTAGTGATTCTGAAATAGTTTCCTGCAATGAAACTGATGAGAGTGAATTAGATATAGATTACCATTATTTTTCATTTCCAACATCCTTACAAATCTTCAATAACGCTTCAGAAGAAATGCTCAGAGAAAAGTGTGGAGTAGGATATCGTGCCAAGAGTATTATCTCCATATCAAAAGAATTGAATCAAAAATTTGAAAGCGATAGGGTATTTGTTGACTATATTAAGTCTTTGGATTATTCGAATGCAACATTATATCTTCAAAAGTTCCATGGAATCGGTCAAAAAGTTGCAGATTTTGTTCTTTTGTCTGGATTTGGTTTTTCTGCTGCTGTTCCTGTAGATACTCACATCCTCAAATATATTTGTAAACACGTTAAATTTCTTAATAATACTTCACTTAGCAAAAACAAATACGTAATGGGTGCTCAATTTTTTAGAGACAAATTTCGTCTGCTTCCTGGATGGGCCCAACTTGTTTTATTTAGTTCCTCAGTTTTGAAGTAATTGATCATTTTCAATCTTTCTATTAAATTTATTATAAGTTCTTTGCATGTAATTAATATTTGGGCGCCAACTTCAAATGGTATTGGTTTAAAAAAAAGAATATAACTCCCGGAATTTAATTTGCCTCTGTATGATGTAAATAAAAATTACTACTTGCAATAAAAGTTGATTTGTTATAACAAATAAGTAATTTAAACGTGAGAGAAAGAAGAGTTCTGGCTTTCTTTATTGCTCCATAACGAGAGTGAAGTTTGTTTGACAATTATTCTCAAAGGGTAAGACTTTGTTGAATTAGATTTTGGAACTGAAAGCTCTTCTGAAAGCTGATATAGAACCCAATAAGGTGGGGGAAATGCATTAGTTCTTGTATTTACATTTAAGTTAAGTTGGGGCTACTTGAGATATATATTTATTAATGACTACTATATCTTCAGCCTTTCCTCCAGAACTTAAGAATCCAGCTAAATGCAGTAGAGTCCACGATGTTTACCAGGGTTGGAAACATGAAAACCCTACAAAGAATCCAATTATTGATTTTAGAAGAGTAATTCCTGAGGATGTTGCTCAGCTCGAAGAGCTTCATAAGGAGCTCTTTCCAATAGTTTACGATAAACAATTTTACGAAGGCATTGCTTCTGGAATAACTCACGGCTGGGTAGCTGTTTGGAGGCTTAGAGAGAGTTTAGAATCCAGTTATTTTGAAAGCGATGAGTTGATTATCGGATTTGTTACAACTTCTCAAGATTGTAGAATTATTAAAGATAATGATTATAAGCATGTGATTAAGAGTATACCTGAACCATTTTTATTACAAGAGTTACGTGAGAAAATTCAAGATGAAAGTTTTGAAATTAGTCCATCTCCATTTGGGGTGAATGTTTACAAATATCTGGTTTATATTTTAACAATGGGAGTAGTCGAAGAGTTCAGGTTTCTTGGGATTGCCAAACAACTTTTAAATACTGTAATAGGATATTATCAGAAATTCAGCCCAACAGTTAATGCATTATTTCTTCATGTTGTTGATTATAATTCAAGCGCAATTAACTTGTATAGACGTCTTAAATTTGAAGAAATTCTCCATTGGAATAACTTTTACAAAATCTTGGACGGATTTTATGGCTCTTATCTCTTTTCCTACAATTATGATCGATCAGATTCTACAAATTTGTTTGATAGTTACATTGATATTGGTTCCAATTTCCAAGCTGATCAAAGAAGGAAATATGGCCTTTTTAATTATATTAATAAGTTCATTTCTAATTCATCCAAACTCCCTAAGAATTAGTAAAAACTTTTCTTTACTAATACTACTTGAATATTTTCCAATCAATTTCTACGTTTTTATTGGAAAAGTATATTTTTATAATTTTTTTCTGTTTATCCATTTTTCTATTAGTAATTGTTTAGAATTAATTTCATATTTGCAACGCATGCAATGACGTGTACTTTTTTTTTTGCCAAATCATTTGCACGCCGGTATTAAATTTTTTTGTACATGCAGTCCACATAAAATTACAAAGAAGAAAAATGATTAATGCATGCATGACAGCTATTTAAAAAATTAAATATACGGGTAGTGATTAAAGAATTCGAGAGAGAATAGGCGAAGTGAGTTGAGATGTAAAAAGTGAAGAAAGAATGAAAAAAAATATGCAGTCGCATTATTGAAGCTGCTTTCAGTAAGAACGATAAAACAATTACAAATTTAGGAAGAAATTAAACAAAAGAAATTATACAATTTTAATACATTTTAAGGCATCAAGGGCGCCAAACACCAGGCGCCATGGTGGAAAGTATTAATGTCCATAATTGACAATTCCAGGTAAAGGAGAAGAAACAAAAGGAAATTGTTGAAAAATTAGAGATAGAAATATAAGCTCTCTAAAAGTAAATTCTTGGTGGAGACGAATAATTCTTAACAAATTAGTTTATAACAATAGTTTAAAAGATATATGAAATAAGGCAAGTTAAGGAGAAGTGTTGTATTTAAGATGAAAAAGTTAGTGGACAGCAGATTAAAACTGCTATTGGAAGAATGCAGGGAGAAGAGAGTTAGATGTATGTTTATGATAGTTGGTGATAACAGCAGGTACCAGATTTGTAATTTATATTATATCTTAAGTAATATTCATTCAAAGAAGCCTTCAGTATTATGGTGTTATAAGAAGGAATTGGGATTTAGTAGTCATAAAAAGGTCAGGCAGAAGCAAAGAAATAAGAAGGCAAAGCAGGGAAAAATAGATGAACAATTAGAGGATCCATTTGAGCTTTTTGTTACAAATGCAGAAATTAGATATTGTTATTATAAAGACAGTCATAGTATTTTAGGTAGAACTTTTGGAATGTGTATACTTCAGGATTTTGAGGCAATTACTCCAAATATTTTATGCAGAACAATTGAAACAGTTTCTGGGGGAGGTGTGATTTGTATTACCCTTCAAACAATGTCGTCTTTAAGGAATTTATATGAAACTGCAATGGATTTTCATGGAAAGTTGAAGTGTAATGAAGATTTATATTCAGGGAGTATTATTTCAAGATTTATTCCCAGATTTATTCTTTCTTTATCTTCTTGCAATAACTGCGTTGTAGTTGACGATGAGTTGAATGTACTTCCAATTTCTAGCCATATCTTGGAGATGAAAACATCTAAAAATAAAGAAATTGATTCTGTTGGGGAAAAAAGCAATGGATTCCTGAAATCTATAGGTAGTAATGCATTATTATGTAAGAAAACTCCAGAACACATTCAATTGGAGGAGAATGTTAAGGATACTGAGATTGGTAAAGTTATTTCTAATTGTATCACTTTTGATCAAGCTCAAACAGTTCTTAAAATGGCTGAAATTATAATCCAAAAAAATATGAATGCAATCATTTCTTTAACAGCTGGAAGAGGAAGAGGAAAGTCTGCAGCATTAGGACTTTCTCTTGCATGCGCAGTTTCTCAAGGATTTAGTAACATATTTATCACAGCTCCTTCAGCTGAAAATGTATTAACAGTTTTTGAATTTATTGAGATTGGGCTTCAAAGCCTTGGATATCTTGAACATAAGCATTTTGAACTTGTTAGATCTAAAACAATAGACTCCAGAGTTGGAGGGGATTTCTCTCATTCAGTTTCCAGGCTTATTCGAGTAAATATATTTAAGGACCATAGACAAACTATTCAGTATATTAAACCAGAAGATTACCACCTAGTTTCCCAAGCTGAGATAGTTGTAATGGACGAAGCTGCTGCTATACCACTTCCAATTGTTAAAAAGTTCCTTGGAAATCATTTGTTCATCTTTTCATCAACTATTAATGGATACGAGGGTACCGGTAGAGCTCTTTCTCTTAAACTTATTAATGATCTTAAAAAGAAATCATTAAATAATAATGAAAATTTACCCATTAGCTCTAATACAAACAATCAGTCTGATTATTCTGTGAATTCATTCTCTGAGCTTAATTTAGAAGAGCCTATAAGATATGGAAGAAAAGATCCCATTGAGTCTTGGCTACACAATCTTCTATGTTTGGACTCTACAAATCCTCCTCTCTTTTCTGGGGTAGATATTTCTAAAGATATTGGATCTCCTTCTAAATCTCTCTCCAAGACTTTGGCACCTCCATCTTTATGCACCTTATATCATGTTGATAGGGATGCATTATTTTCTTATCATTCAGCCAGCGAAAAATTCCTTCATAATTTAATGTCTTTATTTGTTTCTTCACATTATAAAAATACCCCAAATGACTTGATGCTTCTTTCAGATGCTCCAACACATAGAATATTTGTGTTATTGCCTCCATTTGACCCAAATACTAAAAGTATCCCACCAATTCTTGTTGCAATTCAAGTTGCTGTTGAAGGTTCAATAACATCTGAACATATTAAAGCCTCTCTTTCTAGAGGATTAAGACCTTCTGGAGATCTTATTCCGTGGACATTATGCAATCATCTTGCTAGAGATGATTTTGGAAAGTTAACTGGGCTTAGAATTGTAAGGATAGCTACTCACCCTTCAGCTCAAAGAATGGGATATGGTACTTATGCCATTAAACAACTCATCAACAAGCTGGAAAATCTTCGTGAAAGTAATCAAGGCTTATATTCTGACCCTATTGAACATATACAAATGGGAGATTTACCGAAGTCTCAAGTAAAAATACGAAAGGAAATTGTTCCTTCTATTAGAGAAAATAATAATCATAATTCTTCGGATCTTAGAAGTGAGGTAATAGAAAGGTCAAAAGAAATTCCACCCTTGTTAGAACCTATTGAAGATATCCAATATATTCTTAAAGAAACTGAACGTATTGACTATATTGGAACAGCCTTTGGTATTACTTCTGAACTTCTTAAATTCTGGTCAAAATTGGGATTCTTACCTGTATATATTAGACAACAAGTCAGTGAAGTAACTGGAGAGCATTCTGCTATTTTACTTAGATCTATTGGAGATTGTTGGCTATCTTCATTTGTTCAGGATTTCTCATCAAGAACTATTCAATATGTATCATCTCCTCAGTTCAAGCAAATGCCTGTTCCTCTTGCACTTTCTCTTACTATGTCTTATAAGAATCTTATTTCAAAAAAAGACACAATTCCATCTTCTGAGTCATGCTCTAATCAAGATCTCACTCAATTGAAGCCTATTTTGAATGAAAGAAATTTGCATTGCTTTTTAACTGATAATGATTGCGTTCGTCTTACAAGATATGCAAGACAAATGGCTGATTATTCTTCCATTTCTGACTTAGTTCCAATCATAAGTCAGCTTTATTTCGAAAATAGGATTTCAAATGTATCTATCTCTTTCTTACAATCAGCAGTTTTGCTTGGACTTGGATCTCAAAGAAAAAGTATTGATGAACTTTCTTCAGAGCTATCCACACCTTCTACTCAACTTCTTGCATTATTCAATAAAGCCATTTACAAGATTAATTCCCATATTCATAATTTATATTTGGCAGCTAATAGTAAAGAAGATATTGCAAATGAAGATCATTCTTCTAATATTAATCACCAATCTAAATCAGAATTGAATATTCTTTCTGATGATAATTATTTACAAACTGAATCAAAGGATGGCACTCAAGGTTCCAATTGTAAAAGGAGTTTGGATTCCAATGGTAATAAAAATAAGAAGAAGAAGAAGTATGACTCTAGCTCTTCTTAATTGCATTATAATATTGGTTCTGCCAATTGTCTTTTATTATTTGTCAGAGCAATGATTCACATTCTTTCAAATTGAATATTATATTTCAACATCTTTATGATCTTTAGAATAAACAAGTAGTTCTCTTTTAGGTTTTTGTGTTTTTCTTTAAATTTTTCATTGTCTTTGATAGCTTTGTCTAGTTTATATCTTTGAATGACTTCTTCCTCTGATAATAAACCATCTAATATGGATTCTTTGAGATAACTCTCTATATTAAGCTTTTGTTTATGCCTAATTCCTATTTCTTTGAAGTCATTAACAAAACTAAGATATAGCTTGGTACATAAAGAAGAAGAAAGGCTCTCTTTGAGTTTCTCAAAATGACTTTTGGAAGCTTGGTGTACTTTCTCCCAGTCTGTATACAGATCATCATAATTCAAATCCATTACAATTGCACTGGCTTGTTCTATAATCAACTCTTTCATGGATTCTGAACATATTCTTGCTTTCTCTAGACAAAAGTGATCAATTGTTGTTTTAAATACTGAAGAAAATTCTGTTGATTTGAACAAAAGATTTGAAGTTGTTACTTGCTCTGATTCTTTCTTTAGTACATTCAAAGCTGCTTTCATAATTCTCTTTAAAGCCTCAGAACAAGCAAAAGAGGTTAAATTAACTAAAGGAATAACCAACTCTTTTACATTCATCTGTAGTACATCAACAACAGCTGGCTCCCAATTTGAGGTACTCATTACATTTGAAACACTTCTAAGCATTTGACATAGTATTTGTTCATTGTAAGTACTTTTTAGTTTTAGGGATTTAAAGGTCTCTTTAAACCATTTAAAAATGAGTCTGAATGACATTTCATTTAGTAGTAGTAGATCATACATTGGGTCATTATTAATATTTGACTTATTAATATCTTGAGTAAATTCAATTCTTTTATTTATAACTTGAGTTGGATAACTAGTTTTTTCTTCCAGAATATCTGAGCTTTGATCAACAGATTGATTGAGAATATCAATTTGGTCCCAGTTTGAATCAATATACAGAGCATATTCTCCACAAAGTTCTAAATAGTAAACATCCCTGTTTGTATCTCTGGGTAATCCAGAATTCACTCCTAATCTAGTATTCTCTTTGTTATTACTATCTTCATTTTCATTCATATTCTTTGCTATTGTTTTAATATCGTCTATTTGTTTAAAGAAGATTTTATTTCCTGTTTTAGACAAAACTTGAACCGGGATGAGTTTCTTCCATCTTTCTTCTTTGAATCCAACAAGCCAGTAGCAGTTATTCTGCTCAACTTTAGATACTTGAACCTTCTTAACTGGTACTAATTGACTTTTACTAAGATACTTTATATGATCTCCAGTAGATAGTCCATCCTTCTTTTTGTATTGGAATTCGACTTTGATTAGATCAGAGTTACTTTCTTTAGAAGAATCGGAGACGAAATTTAAAGAGATACACTTTCCGATTAAGTATGGACTTCTTTTCTGCCTAAGATAAATAATTTCGGAGGAGGAGTTCAGATTAAAAGATCCCATTAAATACTTTTGTTTTTGCTTATTAAGTGAATTATTTTGATTTCGATATATGAGGTTTTCGTCATTCAAGGTTTCTTTGGCATCATTTAAGTTCATCCACAAGTTTCCACCAAAGTTATCCAAAAACTGACTTCCATTGAAATCTAGTATTTTAAAGTTACCAGTTACTATTTCATAGACAATTTCAGCAAATTTTCTTATAATTAAAATAATATCTTCTCTCCATAGTTGGTGGTTTGGTAATTCCTCACAAGTATAAATAGAAGAACAGGATTTATTTTTAAACAACCTTTCTAGAGAATTAAGTTGTTTTAAGAGTATTCGACCAAATTTAGATCTTAATTCCATTTCAAACAAATCTCTTGAGAAGTAAGATAGGAGCCTCTCTTTAACTTCTGTTTCATGATCTTGATCACAAAGTTGGGTTATAATCTCTTTTATGGCTTTCTCACCAGCAGAAATTCTCCTTTCCATGGCATTCTTTCTAGAACTCATTTTTTTAATAGCTCTTTCCTCCCTACTTAAACTAAATAATTCCAACATGAACAAAGGTAGTGGAGCTCCAGATGCATCTCCAGAATTGAGTTCTCTCTTTTTAATTCTCTCCAGTAGTTGCTTTCCATTGGATATTTCTTTAACTTCTTCCTGTAGATATTCCAAAGCTCGGGTTCCAACAACTATTGCTTGTTCTTTTCCTAATCCCAATTCTTCAAGAAGAAATGATTTCTGCCTCCAAGACCAATTAGCAGGATCATCAATTGATCTCTTGACAAGAATATAAATGTCATTTGGGTGGTTCTTCACATACTCATAAACTATTTTTTGTGTTATCTTTGACCCTTCTTTTGTATCTTCTTTTAAACCTGGTAAATCTACAATAATCATTTCTATAGCACCTTTGGATCTGATATCTATTCTCAACTCTTGAGAGCTTATTTGCATTTTGATTTCCTTCATCCTCTCCAAGATCTTCTCAGGAAGCGTCTCGAAGGTCACTTTTTCACCTCCAATTAAACATTCTGTGATCTCTTCCTCATTAAGAATACCTGACCCTAACAAACAGTCAGATACTAATTTAGAAGACAAATAACTCTCTCTATCTTTTTCTTCAGAAGGAGATATATGAAACACAATTGGACAACATGTTCCAATATCGTTTGTTGAGTATCCTAATGGATGACCTATCAAATAATCAATTACTGTAGTTTTTCCCATGCTTTGTTGCCCTAATATAACAATTCTCGGAATTTCTTCTCCCAAACCATTTAACTTTAATAGCTCTGATAGGTATAAGTAAAGGTGCTTTGTGGGAACATTCTCAACCTCTCTCATACTTTTAAGCATAGCCATGATTTTCTCAATATCTGGGTTATCAAAATCCAGAAACTCTTGAAACTCTCTTTCATTGTTTTCAATCATTTAAAACAAAGTTTTCTGATCTAAAAAAGTTTTTAAAAATATATAAACTTTGAAATCATCAAATTCTTTATATTGAGACTTTTCTTGTGCATAAATTCATGCAATATTGATTTGTATTACCGCCAAATCAGGCTCCACACTTGGCGCCCTAAGTTGAGTACCACAATATAAATAATCCCACAAGTTAGAGTGGGAAAAGAGTTGGCTAACGGATGGAATAGGGAAATAGCAGAGTAAGTATAGACTGAACTGGATGCTTTCAATTTATATAGTCTGAATCAAAAGGTGGTTTTTGCTGAGTTTCAGACTGAGTTAATGAAGGAATAAGTTGAGAGAAATGAAGCTTTTAATTGATAAGCAATTGGAAACCAGCATTACTGGGATAGGCTTTCATCCGAATTTGAAATGTAAGTTTTAGACTCTGAATGAGTGGCTCTTGACGATTTGATTTGACTTGACTTTTTGTTCTTTTTAGATATTTCATTGGTATGTGAAAAGAGAAATATTAAAATTTATCAGCTTAATGGATTACATCCAAGCAACTCTCTGGCAAAGCTATCAAAGCATAGGAACAGAATAGTTTCAATAGACTGGTCCTTACTTCCTACAAAGTACTCGTTGGATTCTTCTTATAGCCAGCTAGTTTCAGTTGGAGAAGATCGTCTCGTTATCGTATGGCTTCTCAAAGTAGAGGCAGAAAAAGATAGTTTTTCTGAAAAGCTGGTGATTGTTTCTTCTATATTAAACTGTATCCAATCAGATTGTTACCCGACATTTTGTAGAATCTCCCCATTTCAAGAGTTCTGTAGTTTTGCAGTATCCACAACTTCTGGAGAAGTATTCTTCTTTACTTCTAAAAAAAATTCAGGCTTGGAAAACGAGAAAACTTCTTTCTCTGAAGCTAAACAGAGAGATTTGTATGTATTTGACCAACTTAAAATTGGACTTTCTGAGCTCCCTCTTACATGCTTAGCTTGGAGTAATAGCAGCAAGTTCCTTGCATGCGGTGGGCTTGAAAATAAGGGCATTATTCTTGGAGTCTCAATTGAAGATTCTAACTTCAAAGATGAAAATTTCGATGAAAACTCGTCAGAAACTCTTTCTCTTCAAGCCCTTTCATCAATTAATAGTCAAAACGCCATAATGGCTTGCGATTTCAGTCCCAAGGGAAACCAAATAGCTTTCACCGATAAGGATTCATTTCTTTACTTTACACAAATTAGTAAAAAATTAGAATTCTTAAACTCTTCCCTTAAATGGAATGGATTGCCCCTAATTAATTTAAAATTTGTGCATGAAAATCTGTTGGCCGCCGTCGGACATGACTGCATACCGGTGTTATTCATGCAAACAAATGGTTGCATGTGGACACATGCAACCACGCTAAATGGCGCCATATTGCCAAATTATTTAGACCCAGTATGGCAATTGAATTTTGACCCAATAAAACATTATACTCAGAATTCAGTGCATAAGAGACCGATAATGAAGGTTTTGGTTCCAAACCCATCAACTTTGGTTTGTTATGGTTTTGACGGTAAATATTCTATATGGGAGTTGGAGTCCCATGAATAGTTATATTAAGAAAAGATATATAAAACATTCAGAGATTTTTGAATCCTGAAATCAATTAGTGAGGAGATGGATAATTAAAAAGAAGCCAATTTCTTTGATATAGAGCTAGTAATTATTAGTTGTTAAAGAAAATATTAAATTAAAATATTTCTAAAGTACTAATTTGAGTTAAATCGATAGTTATAGTTTACGATCTAAGATTATTACACCTGGAATTTTTACAGGAGTAAAGAAGGGAGTTTTACTTTTATTAGACTTGGCTGTGGAATCCGTATTATTACTCTTTTGACTCCAATTACACGAGTCAAAATCTGTTGCATTTATTTGCATGGAGATTGAATTTTCCATCTTGTTTCTACAAGTAGTTGAACATAAGTTATCTGGAGTTTTTGCTGTAAGAGGTGACGGATACCTGATTTTTGAGTTTAAACATGTCACTGAATTATTAAAGTCAGGTAGACATTCGTGCTTAAATTCATTATCATGCTTCCAAATTACTCTTACTTTCTCAAGAAACTTTAAAGTCTCAGGAGGCGCAATCTTTCTATCTGTATTATTAAGGCTTCTGGGACTAGATCCATTGCTTTTTTTACTTAGGTTTGACTGAAACTCTGAGTATTTGCTACCAGAAACAGTTTCCTGTAAGTCTATAGGAATTTGAGCAGCTCTCTGAGAATTCCAGTCCAAATAATTATTTAAACAATCCAACCAATAGTCCTCTTTGTATAAAAGTCCTTTTTCTTTAAAATCATTTTCTTGATTAATATTAACATCTTTTTCAATCCCACAAAAACAACTATCTGGTTTTCTACAGCATGGACATACAAAAATTTGACTATCATTTGAATAAATACAATGCTCATCAGTTCCCAAAGAGTTCATAGTTTTTGCTTCTCGTATACTTTGAAGAATATCTTGATAAGTGTAGGTGGAGTCAATTATTTTTTTACTTCTTAATTCTAATCCTGGACTTAAGCTTTCTCTATAATCAAAAACTTGTGGACAAATTACCAAAGGAAGAGGGTATGAACACATTGTAACTGCAGCAAACTGACCAATCCTTAGTTCTGCAACTCTTCTTCCATCCAAAGCAACCTGGACGCCATCTCTGGATGATTCTGGAACATGAATCAAAAGTTCTGTTGAACCTGGTAGTATTACTGGTCTAAAAGATAATGTATGTGGGCAAATAGGAGTGAAGAGTATTCCAGAAACTTTGGGATGCACAATACTTCCACCTGCTGACATTGAATATGCCGTAGATCCAGAGGGTGTTGCTAGAATTAAGCCATCGGCAAATACTCTTGTAAAGTAGCTTCCAGAACAATAGACATCAATGGAGGCAAGACAATGTCTGCTTCCCCTTTCAAACACACACTCATTTAAACAAGAAGTTTGTAGTGTATCTCCATTTTCTTGAGGAATATAAAGAGTTAGTCTTGATCTTAAGGAAACTGCAAAAGTCTGTTTCCTCATAATTCTATCAATAATTTCATTAGCCTTGGAGTAGTGAAATAAGGACATATAACCAAGAGATCCCATTGCAATGCTTATTACAGGAGGAACTGATGTTTGAAATAAGTGTGATAACCAAAGTAATGTTCCATCCCCACCCAGTGAAATTGCAAGATCAATCATCTCACCTAAATCAACTTTAGTTTGGGATATCGAATTTAGTTCTAGCTCAGGATTTATAGCTTTCATGTCACTTATAGCTTCATCTTCGCAATATACAACAGCATCATACACTTTAGTTAAAGAGACAGATAGTTCCACTGCTAATATTGTTGAATTTGGAGATTTTGGTCTCTTAATTATTAGGATATTCTGAGGAGTTTTTGAGAACCTACATGTATTATCTCCATACATAAACTCGTCAGCACCTGTCATATTGGGATAATTTGCTGGAAAGATTAATTATCATTTAATTCGAGTTTACCATGTCACTAAGGCTACTCAGATAGAAAGTAAATATTATTATTACTATTCATATCCGAGCCAGGATAAATTCAAAATCTTTCTTCTTCTCTTTCTTTAAAGCAACGTTTTGTGAAAAAACTTCCTTTAAGCTTCGAAACTAATTAATCTTCGAATGCATTTAGGCGCCAAATTCCCGCATTTTGTATATAATTATATTCATTGCAAGAAATGCAGATTTTAAATTCGGTTAAGGGGGGGGGGGGAGGAAGGAACGTTTCTATTTAAGTTTTCTAGATTTTTTAATTATTTCAATTGCTCGAATACTTTCCCTGGATAGATCTTTAGAAATAGGTCTTGCAATGCTCCGATTTTGCGCTAAACTAACTAGTTTATCAAATACTCCAAAACTTTTTTTCTTGATTCCTTGGAGAGATTCATATGGTGAAGATCTGATAGTCTTATTGCTATTGTAGGTTTCAGATTTTTCGTAGAAAGGAGAGCATTTGTCATTTTTACTGTTTTGGATATCTTTTACGAGCTCAAAAACATCTTTTTCATTATCAAGTTTACTCAACTTTTCTTGGCTGTTTTGCTTTAATTCTTCAATATCAACATTAATTTCTATCTGTTCAATGCCTGGCTGATAACTATTATTATTTTCATCTTCTTGGTTAGTGGTTCCAGTTTGCTTTTCTATGATTTCAGTTTCATTATTAGCATTTGTTTCTTCAAAACTAATTATTCCCGTCAAATTATGTGACATTTGAGAAGATTTTCTTGTAAGCTCAAAGTTTTCTATTGACTCAAATCCAGAATAATTATCAGTTTGAGCATTTTCCAAATCTTCTTTAGCTATTATTTCAACAAATACATCACAATTTCCTTCTGTTGTTAATTGAGGAGAAGTCACATTTCTTTCATCATTATCATTTTGTTTTTCGTTACTTTTGTCTTTTTCAGTCAAAACTCCGTCTAGCTCTACTTCTTTCAATATATTATTGTCTATATTTTGGCTTTCTAACTTGAAATTCAAAGTTTCCATAGCTGCTTCCCTATTTTCCATAAATTCTAGTTCATGATTTATGTGTTCAAGTCCTTCAAGCATTGGATTTCCTTGACTTATTTTGCATTCCATATTTACAATTGGATTTGACAGCTCAACTTCAGAGTATTCATTAAATCCTTCCAGTTCGAATACAGCTTCTAAATCCAGCTTTGATCCCACATCCGATTCAGACTTTAATTCTAGATCCAATTCTGAGGTATTATTTACGGAGAATTCTACTATTTCAATAGGTTTTTGAGAACCAGTTTCTAAATTTGCATCTAATTCAAGATTTTTTTCAATATCTGGATTAACACCGTCTGAATCTAAAATTTGGAAATCTCCATCCTCAGCTTCCTCTAAAACTTCAAAAATACGATTTTCCATTAATTCGTTAAACTCAGGCTCTTCAGAATCTTTTATTTCAATGACCAATATGTCCTCCTCAATAGTTTGATCAAAATTCTTCAACTCTTCCTCATGACTTGCTTTTTCACAAACTGTTAATTCAAATATGTTATTTGCATTTTTGGCTTGGAGATCCTTCTCTTTAACTTTGTTTTGGAGTATTGAGTCTTCCAATTGCAGACATTTATTATTATTTTGTTCGTTTTTCAACAGATAATTCTCCTTTTTCATAAACTTGAACTCCGTTTTTGAGGAACTTTTTGTCCTTTTCTTTTTTATTAAGTTTAATATGACCATTCTATTTTGATACCTTGATCTTCGAAAATAATCACTCATAATGGCTTGGATCCTGTTTAAATAAGCAATCGATCTAAAAGTCTGAGTGTAATTTGATATCTTAAATATTGAAAACAAAGCTTTTAGCTGACTTTTACTCATTGCATGTTTAATTAATTGATTTTCTGATTTCAAATCTACCTCAGATTCTTCTATTCTGGGAGATTTTTGAGAAGAAATAGGTAACTCTTCTGTTTTGAAAATATCAAAACATAGCTTATTTTCGTTTTCATCTTTCTTTTCACTTTTTGATATTTCCGTTTTCATTACTTTATTCTCTAATTCAATCACTTCCAAGTTATTGATTATTTCATATTCCAAATCATCATCATTATCATCTCCATAATCTTCGCCTGTATTTATTATTGGAGTTTCTTCTTTTGTATCTTCTAAGCTTTTGCTCAAATTTTGATTAATTTCGTCAAATTGGTGCAAAATTGAACGTTCTTCCCATAAATATCCCTCAATCAAGATATTTTCTTCATTCACAATCTCCTCAACTACGGAAAAATCTTCTTGGTCCTGGGAATCAATTATGATTATTTTGTTCTTTTCATCCTCTATAAATTCTATTTCTGATTCATTCATTTTGCTTTTTTTTTTTTTAAATTTGAATGATCAACTCTAGTTTCTTAATGATTCGTTTTTTTTCCAAGAATTTTCAACTAATTGATTTTTCTCACTTAAATATTTATTTCTTCAGGCACTATTTTGCCAAATGATTTCTCAAACATTCCCAATTATTATGGTTATTACCTTCTCTAATTATGATTCAAAACCAAGTTAGAACATTTTGTTTCAAGTAACAAAACAAAAAAAAAATTTCTTCAAATATTATTCCTCTTGAATTGAAATTCTCTCAAATTAATGCAATCACCTATTAACACATTTCTCTGCCTGTTTGCATGCGCATGCAAATTTGCAATACTAAATGACGTCATACCCCACATTAATATTTATCAATTATTATTCATTAAATTTATTAATAGAAAATAAAACACATTAGAAAAAAAAAGAAGTAAGAGCTTATACTCACTTTAATATACACACTTCTTTGACCAACATTTTTTCAGTATCTCTTTTACCCACGCATTGTTATTCTTTTTTCTATTCTAGTCTTTTCTGATTAGTGAAATTTTTAATACTTACAAAGCAATTGGCGGGAACTTCTCTGTTTTGGCGGCATTCGCATTTTTATATATTATTTCAAGATAAAGAAAAGAAAAGAGATAAATGAGAATAAAGTAGATTCAAAGTGAGCAGAGAATGCAATAATAGAAACAGGTGATTTGTAGACCAATTATGAATGGACATTCCGTCAATAGGTACACAATTGAATCTAGGAAGCTCCATAAGTCTGATCAAAGAGGGCATTTAACTTTAAAGTATAGAAGAGATAACAATGAAACTAAAAAAAATGAGTCAGTAATTAGGATTGATAGAGATATTAAACAGTATAGTGGTACTAATTTTGCCTCTAATGAAAAAAGTGATTCTTCAAATTTTGAAGTAAGTGATGATAATCAAATTGTAAAAGAAACAACTCACTTAAGCCCTACAAAAGATGAACTTCTAGAGAGTGAGGGTGAATTAGAGCTTGAGCTGGAGAGTGGAAGCGAAAAAGAAGAGTTGGATGATGATGAAGAGCTACTTAAAGAATTAGAAAAAATCAAGAAAGAAAGAGTAGAGAGAGAAAAAGAAAAAAAAAACAATGATATCAAATTAATGATGCAAAACAATCCATTACTAGAAGAATATAATGAAAGTGATAGGGATAAAGTTGATCATGATGAATCTGATAGAGAAGAATATATTCTAAAGAAAAGGTGGACGGAAGATACTGTTTTTAGAAACCAAAATAGAGTTTCTCAACCTAAAAAAAGATTTATTAATGACATTTTACATAGTGATCAACATAGAGAATTTATGAGAAAGTATATTTTATAGGTTACTTATTTTTGTGAAATTGCCTAAATAGGGAATGCATTTCATTAATCTTTGCTTTATTTGTACTCTTTTTTAATGACAATGTTGGCCTTTTTAAAGCTTGATTTGTATTTACAGAATGATTTTTACTTATATTCTTTGATAGATTCAAAGAAAATGAAGCAGATGATGTTGATGATATCTGATCTATATTAGATACCTTTGTAATTGTTGAGCTGAGAATATCACTATTATTTGAAATCTTTCCAATTTCATCAATATTATTCCCAAATTCGTCATCATCCAAAGTATCATCACTCTGTTTAATTAATTCAAGCATCTTTTCTTGTGTCTCAATATCACTATAATGCAAATTCTCGTTATTCAATGGAAAAGAGTCCATAGTAATTACTCTATAGCTATATCCTTGATCAATGATAAATTGCTGTCTTTTATCAGCATATTCCATTTCTTCGGTATCTTTTGAAAGTAATGAATAAAAGAAAGCATTATATGGTTGTTCAGAAATATTTGGACTATCTGAAGTCTTGTTTATTACTTTCCCTGATTTCATACCAGAATATGGTTTAGGTCTTAGAATTCTACCAAGACGTTGAGCTTCTTGACGTCTTGATGCAAAATTGAAAGATATCTGTATTACAACATTTGCAAGAGGAATATCTATTGCATTATCACCAACCTTGGAAAGGAAAATAGTATTAAAGTTGGGATTTTCTTTGAATTGTTGAAGAATTTTTATTCGTTCTAAAGTATCAACACTACCACATACAAATGGTTTCTTCAAAGCTACTGCAATATTAATTAATGCAAATAGTGAGTCACTGAAAACTAAAATCTTATCTCCTCTTTGTTCATGCCAATGTATCAAAAACTCACAAACTCTTAGTTTATTTGGATTACATACCCATAGTTTTCTTTTCTTTGCATGAGAACAATCCAGATACTCTCTATAATAGCTTGCTGTCATTGGACACCATACTTCACTACAAAGAGCTTTAGCTAAATATCCTCTATCTTGCAATTCCATCCAATTTGCTTCATACAACTTTGGACCAATTAACCATTGAAGATCTTGAATCAAATCATCTTCTCTAACAAGTGTAGCTGTTAAACCTAACTTACAATGAGCTTTGACAATTCCATTAATTCTTCTAAAAGCTGGAGCTGGTGCAAACTGAACTTCATCAAATATAAGTAAACCCCATTCTCTTTCTTGTATTTGTGAAATAATCTGAGAAGAAGAAGCACTTCTTTTTCCTGTAAATGCCATCATAGTATACGTAGTAACAAGAACAACAGCTTCTGAAGTAGGGCCAAGTGGCTCTTTATTACTACTTGTTAAGCAATGGACCTTATTTGGATCCACTGTTGTATATTGCTCAAATTGAAATTTCCATTGTGATACTGCCACTGCACTTGTTGTTAATATCAATACAGACTTCCTCATAGTACATGCTGCAGTAATACCTGTTAAGGTTTTTCCTGCTCCACATGGTAATACTATGATTCCAGATCTAGCACGTCCATTACTAAACATCATTCTTAAAGCTTGTTCTTGATAATATCTAATTTGAGTAGTATGTTTAAGGGAAATATCTAGATTAGGATTTTTAATGTCAGATCTGAAGTCATATTCAGATAACAGAGGTCTATGAAGACTAACAAATGATGCCATTGTAACAATATCAACCTTATCACCAGAAATTTCAAAGGAATAAATCATATTATTCGAGTTTGAATTAGAACTAGAATTTGGGTTTGTTTGTAATAAGCTATTTCCAGAACTTTCATAATTATCCTTGTCTTTATTAGGATTCTCAGTAATCTTGAAAGCAAGATCTTTTGGATTCAAACTTGGAGCCTGAGTAATATTAAAATCTGACTTATTAGCATCTTCTTCTTCTGGCTTTGATTCTGAGTTATTTAATACTTTAATTGATGAATTACTTAAAGAATTATTAACTTTTCTAATAATTCTAGCAGACTTAATTCTCTCATCAGAAAGTAAATAGGATAACTCTTGTCTACTTGTAGCTTCAACAAAGTATCTTCCTTCTAATAAAACAATCTTCAACTTTCCAAAAAGCTTGCAATGACCTCTAATTGTATTAACCAAAGTATCAGGAATCTCATTCTTACTAAATTTTCCAAGTGTTTCTATTATAGAGTCAACTGTTATTCCTAGTGATACTGCTGCATATAGAGAAAATATGGTTAATTGGTATTCATGTATAAGTTCAGGTCTACTAAGAGGTTCTGAAATAGTCACCAAAAATTCACATGCAGCTTTACTACTTTGATGAAAAGTCTCAATGATAATTAAACCATCTGGAAAAACCCATATTGGTCTTTTATCATGATCAGACTTTAATTTTAATTCTGAAGAATAGTCTCTAAAGGGCTTTAAAACCACCTGTTGAGAGTCACAAGCCAAAGGGAGGGGCTCTCCATCATTAGAACTAGGGTCATAGTTGATCACAAATCTTGATAACTTTGTTGTCAAATCCATTGATCCCCTTTATAGTTCAATTATTCCCTTTTAATCATCCTAAACGAAATACCTTTATCACTTACGGCGCCAAACATTTGGCGCCATGTGCTCTAATTATTAGGTTTATTATACAGAAATAACATGCAGGTTGATTTGGGGGAAAAGAAGAAGAGGAAAGGGGAAACTCAAGAGAAGCTAGAAGGTCTATTTTTTTAAATGTTTTTGTTGTTTTCTTAGGGGGTCACTTTATTTTTTTTTTTAATATAATTTGGTAAGTAGTGGGCTAGGCTTAAGATTTAGTTTAAATAAAGTTAAGCATTTCTAGTATTATAAAAATGCATGCAATCCTTTTATACAATATACTATATTGCATGTATGCATGCATTTGGCAATAAAATAATTCAAGAAGTTTAGCAAATTCATAATTATATGCTAATAGCACACATCTCTAGATTAAATGTGGGAAAATTATTTAAAAAATAGTTATCTAGTTAAAAGGGATAATATTTTTTATTCTGTTAAAATTAAGTAAAGTTCTAACTGAGTTCTTTTTCTTTGGTGCATCCAAAGTTTGGTAATAATAATATTTATGAATTTTGAAAGCAATTTTCGTTAAAAAGATCTCAAAAGAAAGAATCAAACAAAATAAATCTAAACCAGAATTATTTGATTTAATCTAAAAGATATGAATTTCTCTGATCACAAAAAAAATTTGCAATTTTAATATTTGGAGATTTCTATTTTTGATTTATATTAATTAATATTCACTTTGACATTTGGCGCCAGATCGTCAGAAGCGGTGGGGGGAAGGGGTATCGTATATATCAAAATATATATTTAAGAAAAAAAAATTAGAATTGATAAAGGTAAATTAAATAGTAAATTCAAGAAACAGACTAGGTTTGGTTAGTAGGTGGACTTGAAGGATCTGGTACTTCTAAGTAGGATATTTTTTATTCACAGGCATAGATCCATCCAATTGGAAGTAAAGTAACTTTTCAAGTTTACGAGGTTAAAAAAAAAAAAAAATAAAGAAAGCCTGATTTGGATGTTTTTTTGATGGAATCAGAAACAGATTTAATTAAAAACGAGAAATTACTCGAAAATGGAAGTAATGTAAAAATTATCCCAGATTTAGAAATTTTCTTACAAGAAGAAAAAGAGGAGATCTTGAGAAAGGCATTTGCTGAAATTGAGATCTTGGGACAGAAAGTTGGATTGATCCAAGATAAATTTTATAGAAACATTTGGATCAAGTTCCTTAATAGATTTGGTATTTGGCTGAGAAAGAATGATGAATCAGTATTCTTGGAATGCTTTTTGTCATTATCTAATAAATTCAATACGTTAATAGCAAGCTTTTGGTTATTTGAGGGATTTCTATCATTAAAGAATGGAGGAAATCTCGATGAAATATCAAAACAACGAATTCTAGAAATTTTGAAATCTATCAGTATTGAACATTCTCATTATTTACATTCATTAAAAAGGCGTGAATATAAATTAATTGTGAGCTTATTTTCAAAATACTTTGAACTATTTAGCAAAGACACATGGAAGAATTGGGTACTTGTAGAAATTTCTGGAATTAATAGCTCACAAAAGCTGAGTTTTCAACAAAAGTTGGTTTTTGATATTGTTTTGTATTATATAGAACATATAAATTCTGATCAGACCTTAACAAATGAACTAATTTTGGGAATAGTTAATGGCTTATCAAGTATTATTGCTTCTGATATTGATTACTGTTTTAATTTAAGCTTAAAATCAATGTTGAAGATTCTTTCAAATTATAATCATGAATTGAACCTTTTGGTTAATTCTTTATTGAGACAATTAAAAAGAAATACTTCTAAGCCTTTAACTCAATTAAGTTTATTAGAAATTTTTACCCACCAAAATATTATAAGCCACTTACAAAAGGAGGAAGTACTAATGGAGCTAATTTCTATATTATCTGAAACAATTTCAGGTTCGATTGGTACTATGATTTCGAATAATGGTAAGACTGATCAAAACTTTGAAGATGTTCAAATCATCCAAAATTCTCTTAATTTGTGTTTTCAACTAATACCAAGCCATTTCAACTTTCAGGAATGGATTGAGGAAACAATATTAGCTATTTCATCAAACAAAACTAATGATCAAAACAAAGTTTCTTTATTGTTAATTATTGGATCAGTTCATGAAAGTCTTGCAAGATACAGAATTGAAGGAATTCCTGTTAATTATAATCTTACTAATAAAGCTCAAGATCTATTATTATCATTAATATATATTAAGCTTCCCATGATATCTAATCAATCATCGGACTATTTCAAGTCTTTAGCTGTACATATTTGTTCTTTATCTTATCTATTATTAAATGGATCTAAGAATCATCCTTTTTCAGATAAATTCCTTGAGAAAGTTCAGTCTTTGATTAGTGATCCATCAATTAATGAGAGCTGCAAGCTCTTGGTAATATCATCATTTACTCATTCTATTATATTACTTAAAAAGCTTGGAATTACAAATGATTCTAACTTGTTTGATAAATCAAAAGTAAAACAAATATTAATCTCTAATAATCATATATCAGGAATTTTTGTATCAACTTTGAATAAGAATATGAACTTGAAAAAGCTTTCTATGACAGTTTTAGGTCAAATTATATCAATTCAAGATGTTTTTGATGAAACTAACATATTTAAGAGTCTGGATATTGTTTCAAGCATTCGAACTTCACCATTGTTGTTTCCTAAATTAGGAACTTTATTAGATGGAAGTTATTGCTTTTGTTCGAATAGTTGTAGGAATGCTGAAGTTAACATTTTAATAGTTCTAAGAGAAATAGTATTCAATGAGAACTCCAAGGTTAATTTTAATATACATTTCCAGAATAATAAGGAAGAAGAATCTATGGATTTAAAGTCTTATTTATTAAAATTATCAGATCCGAGTAAAATCAATTCAGCAAATTATTTAATTAGCTTTTTAATTCAAATGGGTAGAGTTTTATCGTTTTTATCAGATGAAGAGGATTTAAGTTATTCAATTTCTCAATATTCGGCGGTAAATATGGAGGCTTTTCAGGCCAGCTTAATGCTTCCAGGCTTAAAAAAGCCTATTATGAATAGATTGTGTAATGAAGATAGTTCTAAGATACAAGAGAAGCGGTTCCCATTCTCAAATTGTGAAAGGAAAAGCTTATTATTGAATGATAAGAATTTCTGTCAAAATTTGATTCTTTCTTTTGCCACTATTTTAAGCTCATTAAATTCTTTAATCTATAAGAGAAGAGAAGAAGGGATAGTGGAGAATGAGATTTACAATGAGTTAATGTTATCTAGAATGGATTTATTTAAAGTTTGGGTTTTTTTGGGGAATTTAGAAATGATCTCAAAAGGAGATCCTTCTAACATAGGATATTCATATTATTTGATTTTCTTACTTTGCAGTTACCATCCTCTAATATATTCAGGACCAAAAACAATGAATTCTGGATTTAAAAGTTTTTTAAATAATAAGAATGAGTTATTACATGTAACATTGATTAATGATTTGGTTAATAAATGGAATAAATCAGATGAAGTAAAGGAAAGAATGAATAAAAAATTCATTGAATTATATAGAGATTTGATATTTCTTCCATTAAATGACGTATCCGGATTTAGAAGTGCAGGTTTGAATCTTTTAAATATTATTACATTAACTAGAGACTCAAGATTGACTTTAAGTTTAATAGAAGAGCTTAAAATAGATTTCATAAATTCTTTAGAATTTCTCAATGAATTGCCGTTAGAATTTGGTAATTTCATGATATCTGATCCAAATCAAGTTTTTGAGTTTGATATAAATATAGGAGCATCTCAAAACTCTGATAAAGGGTTTATACAAGACATACAAAGTAATATATCTACAAAATTAAAATCTTTCACAAGTAATGAGCAAAGATATGATGAATTTTCTGATTTCTATAACTCCTTAGCAAACTCATCACATTGGCTCAACAGTACACTCTCAAATTTAGAGAATATTTCCTCTATAAATAATAACAAAGAATTAAACGAACAATCGACAATAAAAAACAAGGACTTAGAATCAGAATCAAATACGAAAAACTCGAGTTCAAGCACTACTTCTAGCGTAACAAAGCCCAAAGTTTCTACTCCCACAAATGTAACAACTACATCCGCCTTTGCACTTGCTAAACTCAGGAAGTCTCAAGCTGACAACAAATCAAAAGGCGCCAAGGCCCCCAAAACTACCACCTCACATGCAAATAACATGAATGCAAGAAGTCATGCAAATTCAAATACCGGTAATAATTTGTCCACATGCAATGCAGGTTTGGGTGTAAATAATAGCACCGGCGGTAATAATTTGACAAAAGTGGAGATTTTGAAACAGAAATTAATAGAGCAGAATAATATAAGGAAAGGTGCAAATAAGATAATTTCAAGAATAAAGAATGAAGTAGAAGTGATGGTTGGGGTATTAATGAGTTGGATATCAGAATTAGTAGAGGAGAGTAAGGATGTTCATAAAATGGATTTAGAATTATCTGAAATTTTGTATTCTATATGTAGTAAGATGTTAGAGTTTAAGCCATTAAATCAATATGGATTAAGTATTTTGGAGAATTTATTTGAAAGATTAATACTAGAGAATATTAAGTTAGGAAGGAGTATGGTTGAATACTTATCAAAACAAGATGATGAGAATAGAAATATGTGTTTACAAGAGATTTTGGATTCTGTAAATTCCAAGAGGTTAAATTCTGTGCAGAATTATTTAAAGAACTCAAGTGGTGTTTCAGTATTGACATATATTATTTCCAGAGTACTTTATAGTAATTGTAAGGAGAGGGGAGCCGATTCAGACAAGCAGATACAAATGGTTACACATTTGATACAATATTTATCTGGCTCAATAAAACATAATGGATTAAAAGTTTCAATGGCACAATTATTGAATATGCTGTATTTATATGTGTTAGCACTTGGTGATTTGGTTGATTTAGACCAGTATTTACATCCTTTAAAGGTTTCATTGTCAGAATTGAGACCAATAAATATGGTTGAGATGGATTTAGTATCTTCATTACTAGTGTTTGCTAATCCACAAGTTAGATTATTGACATTGGACTCGTTAAAGCGAGCTTTAGATATTTCAAAGATGGAAATAAGTTACTTTACCTTTATGAATTTAAGTATAGCCAGAGAGATTCAGATATTTGATATTCACCCAAATAATGGCTCTTTTTCTGATGATTTATCATTAATTTCAAGCATAACTGAAGAATTAATTGAAATGTATAATAGTTTAGTAAGAAACAAAGGTGAGTTGAATATTGGTGACCAGAATAAGAAGTTAGTGAATGATTTGATTGAGATTCAAATGGTACCAGTAATTTCAACTTTACAACAAAAAAATATTTCAAAAACAATATTAAGATTATCTGAAAAGGAAAATTGTTCAGAGATTGTGGAAATAGTGATAGCAAGTTCAGAAAGAGTATTTAATGGCTTTGAAAAGAGAAGAATCTTTTCAAAAGAAGATTGGCCAAATAATTTGAAAAAACCATTAATTTCAGGTATGGTACCAAGTACAATACGTCATTTTGATTCAGTAATACCAAATTTTACTGAAAGCGGTTTAGAAAAGATCGTCTCAAGAATTCAAGCTAGACATGCATTGAAAGGATTAGTTTTGATATTATCTGATCTTATTATAAAGTTGGATGAATCTGATTCATCCTTTATAGAAGAATCAATCCATTTTATTCTCACCAAAATTATCGATTCTAATATATTTGAGGATTATATTTCTGAAGGGGAAAGATTATCATCAGAAGAGACAAATGGGAATATCAAAAGTAAGGAAAAGAAGACAGTAAAGAATTTGGTTGGTAGTTTTGGCAATAAACAGGATTCTCCAGAGAAGATTAAGATTCAAGGATATGATATAAGAAGTAAGGAAGAGTTACAAAAAGTAATTGTTGAATTTTTTGTCTCTTTATCTTCTAGAAATGATATACAGAAGCTTTCATCTAATATATTGATTATATTAAGAGATTTATCATCACAATACAAGCCAAGAATTAATCCAAAGGAATTTCATAATTCTCTTGCATTTGCTATTGGTAGTATAGCATCATGTTGTTCTCCTTCTGATCCAATGGTTTACAAGGTTACATTTAAGATAATTAATGAGTTACTTAGTGGATCATTAGTAAGAAAAAGCAATCAAAATAACGGTTTATCAGATTCAAATTCAAAAATACAATTCCCAATGCTTACAGATATTCCTCAAGAATACTCTAGAATTCTTCCAAGATTATTTGAAATGCTTTATAATAATCAAGAAAATAAGCAAGAGTTGAGAATTACCAGATTTGAGGACTTGGATAAGAATAAGTATTTGAATTATAAGATAGATTCTGAAGATTTATCAAGAGGAGAAGAAAAGCTATCAGTTTATGAGCTTTATTGTATTTCTTTGTGTAAGGCTTTATATTCTGAAAATTCTGGAGAGAGAATAGGAGCTGCACATATATTTGGCTCATTAAGTAAAGGAATTTCTGTGAGAAAATTAAGAGATTTTGGTATTTTGGAAGCAATTGAAAATGCATTAAAATGTCAAGATGGTCAGAAAAGTGCTGAATCAAATAATTTGGAGGGATTATTGCTTTGTATTGGTTCATTAAGTTTATATTTAGAGTATATTATTGAACCTTATACAGTACATTTCTTAAAGTCTATAATGCATTTGTTTTCAGGAAACGATCAAAGGATTCGTTTTTATTCTGAAAAGTCTGCAGAAATTATTATCAAGAACCTCTCAAGATATGGAGCGAGATTAATCTTACCAATAATAACAGAAGGTATAGAGGAAAAACAATGGAGAATTAAATTAACGAGCCTTCAATTACTAGGAATTATGGCATTAAATTCACCCCATCAATTATCATCATATTTACCAAAGGCAATACAAACAATATATCAAACAACTTCAGATTCACATCCAAAAGTATCAGATGCAGCAAGAGAGACTCTTTTCAAGATGGCTTCTTTAATAAAGAACCCAGAGGTGAATTGTATATCTCAAGATCTGATAACTTCTTTAATAGATCCAACAGAGTTGAATTTCAAAAAAGCTCTATTGTCTTTAAAGTCGGTTACTTTTGTCCATGCTATTGATATTACAACTTTATCTTTAATATTCCCAGTTTTACTAAAAACTATTCAAGAAAGAGGAGGCACAGATTTAAAAAAGGATGCTATACAAATCTTGACATCTTTGCTTTTACTATTGAGTGACAAAACAGATGTTGATCCTTTCTTGTATTTAATTGAGAATTCAATACATAATACATTAACAGATCCTATACCTGAAATAAGATTATTAACAGCAAAATTATGCAGAGCATTAGTAACAGTTACTGGCCAAGAAAAAGCATCTTCTTTATTAAGTTGGCTTTTCAAAACATTATCAATGGAAGTTGGACAAACATTGAAGAGTGGAGTATCAGCTTCTTTAGCTGAGGTATTATCGGCTTTTGGTATTGAAAAGTTTAACCAGATTCTTCCTTTTATTATTTCTCAGATCCAGAAAAGTGGAGATGATAGCTCATCTCAATTTGAAAATCAAGAAGAAAGATTGGAATCTGATTCAATGATAGAAACTACTTCTGCTTCTACTTCAGTTGCAGCAGCAGCAAGCACTAGAGAGGGTTACATTGGTTTATTTGTATATTTACCTCAATCTTTTGGCGATGATTTGGGTCCATTAATGCCAAAGATTCTTCCGATTTTATTATCTAGATTGGGAGATGAGTCAGATTCTGTGAGAGAAGTAGCTCTTAAAGCTTGTAAAGCTTTGGTAGTGCAGTTTGGGAGTGATCATGCCGTTTATATTCTACAACCATTAGAGGAAGGACTGGGGAATGATAGTTGGAGAGTCAGATTAAGTAGTTGTTCACTTTTGGGTACTTTACTTAATAGGTTAATAAAAGGTCAATTGGACTCTAGTGGACGTGCTTTAAGTACAGATACATCAGCAATTGAAGATTCAGGATTTTCAATGCATAGAAGATCTTACATATTGGCAGCAATATATATGGCTAGAAGTGATGAAAATACATCAGTTAAGAATAGTGCTACTGCTTTATGGAAATCACTAGTGCAAAATACTCCACAAACATTGAAAGATATATTAACAATTCTAATCAGAAGAATTATCAATGCTTTATCAACATCTAGTAGTGGAAATATACATTATATAGCAGTTCAAAGTTTAAAGGATTTACTTGACAAGTTTGGGAGTTCACTATACAATAAATTATTGCCAATATTCTATCAGAATTTGGGAGGATCATTAAGTGAGGATGGTACTATAGATTTAGATTCTAGCTCGAATTCCATCTCTTTTGGAAAAGGAGGAGTTTGTAATACAGGAAGAAATGCGTTACCAAAAAAATCAGTAAGGATTGGATCTTGTATTGGTGTTTTGGAGATTTTAAAGAATGTAAGAAAGAGCGAATTGAAAGGTTTAACTTCATCATTTTTACCAGTTGTTAAAATTGGATTATGTGATGAAGATATTATGGTAAGAACATATTCAGTTGAATGTTTAGACATATTTGCATCTGAAAATACTGAAATTCTATTTTCAATTATTAATTGGTTAATGGATGAAATACTTGAATCAAAAGATAATAATGAAGAAGATGAAGATCCAAAGATTTCAGCTATAGAACTTATTATTCAATTATCTCATCCTGGGATAGTTTCTAATATACTTCCAAGAATTATTTCTGATCCTATGACAATTAATAAGATTAGGATAATTAAATCAATGTCAAATATACCATCTCAAAACAGGTTAAGATCTTCATTATTTGATATTGTTCCAAAATTATTAGAAACTACTGTAAATATTGATGGTAAATATGATGATTATATACAAAAATCTTCAAAAGAAGCAATGATGAGTATTGTACAATCATTAGAAGCTCAAAGTATGGAGACATTTGCTACAATATTATTGGATATTATACGTGAAAATACTCCAAGTACTAATTTAAGTATTTCTGGAAAATATCAAATTGAAAATTTAAATATTAATGATTTAAATGAATTAGTTGTTGAAAGAGAAACATTAATGAGGATTAAAGCAATCGAATTTTTGAATCTATCATTATATGCTTCAAGTACAATATATGAAACATCAATTTCAATATTAATAAAGTATTTAATACCTTTAGCTTTGTGTGATATATCAGAACAAGTCAGAATATCAGCATCTAAATCTTTTTATTTGTTTTCAATTTCAGTTCCAAGAAAATCTATCATTCAAGTGTGTAATGTAATGAAGGAATCTATTGGTATATTGGTTCATGATCCAATTGATAATAAGAAACATTTTGATGAGAATAAATTGATTGGTTATAATTGGAAGATTCTTAATTGTAAAGTAGTACAATCAAATATGAACCAAGAAGAAATGTTAGAAAGATCTAAAAATGATGAGCTTTTAATATCTAGTAATAAACTTATTGATTCAATCTCAGCTATATATATACAAGGAATATCACAAGGATCAGTAGATTCAAAAGAAGAATGTGCAATAGGTTTACGTGAAGCAATTCAATTAACAAATAATGAATGTTTAAAACCAATAACAGTTAAATTAGTTGGTCCATTAATACGATCTATTTCAGATAGAACAACATCATCTTTGGTAAGAGGAGCTTTATTGAGTAATTTGGTAATATTTTTAGAGTTTTGTGGATTACAATTACGTCCATTATTACCACAGATTCAAACAATTTTGGTAAAGTTTTTGTTAGATCCAAATGATAATGTTAGAAAACAATGTAGTAATGGAATTGGATTTTTATCAAGATTACTTGGAAATAGAGCTGAAGTATTATTAAATGATTTATGTTCATTAGCAAGTAAACAAAATCAATCAGGAGAATCAATGAATGCTATATTATCATCAATTAATTATTCATTACTAACAAATTCTCGAGATCAATTAGTAGAAAATCAAACAAAACCAGTAATATCAGAATCACTTAGAAATAAATTAATAGGAATGTCTTTATCTTGTATAGAAGAATCAAAAGATATTGTAATTAAGGACATTTCTGGACAGATTCTTTCTTCAATATTAATGAATTATTGTAAAGATGATGAAATTAAGGATATATTAATTCCATTATTAATATTTAATAATCAAAATGGTTGTCAATTTAATCATGATAAGAATATACTCAATATTTTCAATAGTTGTTGTGAATCTAATGGTTGGATTAAGATGTATTCTTCATTGAGTAATTTGGATAAAGATATTATATCTACTTTAGGAGATGAAGAGGAAAGGGAAGAAGAAGAGGAAAAGAAAAAGGAAGAAGAAATAAGTTTATTTGAAAATATTGATAATTATTTGAGTATGAAGAACAGGGAATTTATGATAGGAGGTAGAAGACTTCCAGATGAAATTTTAAAACATCAAAGTTGGTGGATTTATAAAAAGATTGTTATTTTATTATACAAGTATTTAGTTTGTATTGAAAATAATAATTTCCAGAATTCATCCAATTATACTCAATTAAGAAAGTTATCATTAAATTTCTTAAATAATTTAACAAGAATATCAGTTGATAATAATGATATATTTTCTGCTTCAATAGTTCTTCAAGTAATTCCTTTAATTTTTGAAAAGGATATACTTGTATTATTCCCATCTTTTTCAGATACTCATATGATTCTTGAGATTCAAAAGATTTGTGAGAAGATTGTGGAATCCAAAGATTCTAGAAGACTATTTATACAACAAATTGATTCTAATTTATCATGTTATTCTTTTGGAAATTTCATTAAAGAATCCGATATTGATTCCAGAATTAAAAGTAATGATCAAATTTCATCACAAGATATTCTTTTTTCACTTATATCACTTCCTTCAATACAATCTTTAAGTTCAAAATTTCCTGCTATTAAGCTTAAAGCTGAACAATTTTTAGTATTTTTAATAAAATTAATAATTAAATTAAGAGAAGATGAAGATCAACATATGATTAACAAAAATGACAATAATAAAGGAATAAATGATGAAGAATTTTCTCAATTTGAATTGGTGATTTCTGATATAATTAATGTTATTGAGAAAATTTATCCTGGTCATTTAAATCAAAAAAAAGTTAACTTTATTAAAGAATATTCTAGAAGAGTTTTGTCCAAAGCTATTAATTGATAATTAAATTGGGAATTTTAAGAAAGAAATGTTGTTTATACATTTTAATCATGATAGTGATTTATATAACTATGAAAGAGTTATGAGAGAGGGGAAATTATAGTCCAACTATTAGGCTATGAAAAGAGGAGGACATAGTCAATCAATTGGAATATAAAGAGGAAGAGGAAATAGTCAAACTTTTAGGCTATGAAAGGAGGAGGACATGTTCAAACTATTAGGCTTAAAGGAGGAGAAAATAGTCAATCCATTAGAATACAAAAAGGAGGAAATAGTCAAACTAATATGCTATGAAAGAATGAAATTAGACAAACCATTTTGAACCTTAGAAATTAACAAAAGTAAGAAAAATATATCCAATATACTCCTATTTGATTCATTATTCTTTTTTTTTTCATATCTTTTTTCCCCTATTGAATTCTTTACCTTGAATTTAATTGTTTGGCGTGATTTTTTTTTTTGCGCCAAACAAAAATATTTAATTATAACGGTACTAAACGTCAATTTTATACATCATTTTTACATGTGGGCCCGCTTAAAGAATAATATTAGCTAAGAAGAGTTGCATGCACATTCCCGCCTTTTTGTCGGTACCACTGAAAATAATTGAAAAAAAAATCAAAAGAAATATTGACAAAGAAAAAAAAGAAAACAAAATAAAAGAAAGCAAATGAATAATTGTTCAATTCAAGAAGTAATGGATTTTGTGGAAATTATTCCAGTTGTGAAGAAATATGAGTGGGGTAGAAAAGAAAAATTAGCTTTAACAAAGGTTTTTTATAGAAATATTAAACAAATTAAAGAATTGGAAAATCATCATCATAAAATAAATTCATCATTCAATATAGAAAATGGAGATACATCCAATTCTATTGAATTAATATCTGAAGATAAAATAAAAGTGGAAAATAAAGAAAGTTATTTATTGGATGATCATAATAAGAAAAGATTAATAGAAAATGAACAAAATAAAGAGAAAGAAGAAGAAGATTATGATGAAAAAGATCCATATGCAGAACTTTGGTATGGATCTCATATTTCAAGTCCAAGTCAAATTTCTTTTAATGGTAAAATAATTGATAAATTTACTTTGGATGATGTAATTTCTTGTAATTTTGAAAAACAAGCTTTAATTACACCAAACATATCTCTTAATAATAAAAATCAAAATAATAAGATTCCTTTCTTATTAAAGATATTATCTATTTCAAAACCATTATCTTTACAAGTTCATCCTGATAAAATACTTGCTAAAGAATTACATTCAACATTTCCTTGCATTTATTCTGATGATAATCACAAACCTGAGATTGCTATAGCACTTAGTGAATTTGAAACTTTTTGTGGATTCAGAAATACTATTGAAATACTTTCAATCATTGAAAACTTTCCAGAAACTTTTGATATATTTGGAATATCATTAGAATTTATTAAGAAAACTATTAATGAATACAATCAACAAGACAACAAATTAAAATCTGATGTGATTAATGTTAATAATAACATTCATGATCAAAGCCAAGAAGATCCTTTTTTTACTATTAAAAAAGACTTATTTATAAATATGCTCAATTCTAAGACTGAAACTATAAATGATTCTCTAAATAAACTGGTTAATAGACTTAAAAAGAAAAGTCAAACCTTTTATTCGTCATCTTCTATTGATAAAACTACTAATATTAATACAAATAATACTGAAATTCCTTTAATTGAAGACCTTATTCTCAGACTTCACTATCATTTTCCTTTAGATATTGGAATTATCAGCCCAATTTTACTTAATTACTATAAACTTAATACTGGAGATGCTGTATTTATTGGTGCTGGAACCATTCATTCATATATATCAGGAGAATGTCTTGAATGTATGGCAAATTCTGATAATGTTATTAGATGTGGATTAACTCCCAAATTTAAAGATGTTCATACTTTAATTAAAGCTGTTAATTTTCAGTCAAATAATTATAAAATCATTCAAAACCATCAAATATTCTCATCCCCTTCATCCTCATCTTCATCATCACCACATTTAATCGATTATTTTGTGAATTCTGTTCAAGAGTACCATGTTCAAATTTTATCAATGAATTTTAACAATTCCCCGAATCCTCTCACATATTTAACCTCAAAATCGTCTCCATACACTCTATTACTATGTTTGAGTGGAGATTGTATCATTTCATTCAACGAAAAAATAACCAAAGATAATTGCAATAACTTTTCCTCATCATTATCCCATAATAATGATCATTTAACTCAAAAAGATCTTGTTTTTATACAAGGAAAAGCCATTCTAACCAAGTGTAACACTGAAATATACTTCCATCATCTTTCAAAACAGGAAGCCAAATTTGCTATGGTTACACTCCCTAATGGTACTCATGATGATAGTACCTTCTGATCCTTAAACTATAAACTCTTCCTTCAATAGCAAAAACAAACCCTTTTCCCAATAAGATCATTAATTCTTCCACGAAAAATATTCCATTTCCCTTTCCTTTTCTCACTCTATTCGTTTTAAAATCCATACGGTACATGCAATACTTTATGATTGCTATTTCCAACAGAAGCTCCTCCATTTTCCTGCTGTTGAAATCCATTTCTAAAACCAAAGTCAAAATCACCTACTCTTCCTTCTCCTTTTCCAACATTATTACCACAAGTATAATCCAAATCCAATAAATCATTTCCGAAAATGGACTCATCCATAATCTTTTTTCTTCTCTCAATCTCTGTCTGAGTTCCAACTCCAGCTCCAACTCCAACTTCTAAACAATCCGATTCGAATGGATTTAATGATGACATGTTGTCTTTACTCTTATCATTATTATTAATTATCCCAGATCTTTGACCCAAAGAATTCTCCTCTATTTCTAACTCTTTATTACCACTTATATTTGTTATTGTTGTTTCTGCTGCAACAAAAGAATTCCAATCTGACCATTGTAAATCTTCCTCTTTATTTGGCCCTCCTTCCATTGTAATACTATCTCCAGCCAATTTTTGAGCTGCATTCAATATTGACTCATCAGAAATCCATGCCATTCTATTCCCATTCCCAGATCCAGATGATAATCCTGGAACTTCCTTTGTAGCTTCAACTCTCCTTATTCCTCCTACTCCACCTATTGGATTCTTTCTAGCTCCTAACCCTTTGTAAGATGGTGGAACAGGTAACTTTACTGCATTTATTGTGTTGTTATTAGTCTCTGAAAATCCTTTAATACTTTCTTCTAAAATTCTTTCTTCTGAAATCCCAGCATTCTTAACCATATCCAAACCATCACTTACATTAGATCCAGCTCGTGAAGATGAATAATGATCATCATCCCTATTATTATTATTATTACTATTACTATGAATACTGTTATTACCATTATAACAATAAGGATCATATAATTCTCCAATATTAGTACTACTCATATTTGTACTCATAACACCATTTGTTGATACTGAATATGAGGAAATTGATGTACTAGAAGATGTTGATTTATTATTATTAAATTTTGTATTTGAAATTGAATAATTATTATTTCTAATATCCAATCCTCCTCTTCCTCCAATTACTCCACTTCTACCATTTATTCCAATATATTTGCCACGATTATCTCTTGCTTTCTTTCTCTCAGATTTTAAAAGCATTGGATCATTTATTAAATTTAATATACATTTTGATTTTTCTCTAATACCTGCTCCTTTATCTTTACCTTCCTCTGTATAATAGAAATCCTGTAAATGACGTACCTTGTACATATATTCTTTAAAATCATCAACAAAACGATCAATACCATTCTTTAATAAATATTCTACTAATACTAAAGTCTTAAATATTCTTCTCCATTTTATTGCTTTCTCACTTAAACAATCTCCTATACATTTTTGTACCAAAACATAATCATGGTAATCTGTCATACTACGTGCTATCTCATTTAAAATAGTTGATGAACATCCCCAATTTGTATTTGATGTTGCTTCCTTCAACCATTTCTCCAATTGAGTTAATGGATGAACTATTTGAGATGCAGTCTTTTTCATCTTTTTTGTCATTGACATTAATAAACGACCAACATCATTTAACTCCATATTGCCTTATTACTTTTATTACTTAACTAAAAGATTCTTCCATTCCAAATAACCAAAATTACTTTTTGGATTTAATTTAACTTTATGATCTCAAATACATTAACCAGCAAAAATCCAACTCTTAAAAAATATTTGTATTATCAAACTTTAATCTTTTTTTTAATTAATTAATTTTTTTTTATTATTATTTAATTAATATAAACATATATATTAATAATTATTATAATATAATATAATATTAATATTTAATTATTTTAATAATAAAGTATTATTTTTATATTAATTAAATAATATTAATGGGGTTGGCGCCCAAACTTCATATTTTTTCAAGTATACTTGTATTTTTAGATTTTAAAGCTCAATTTTGAATTAATTACATTTAATTAGATTAAATTTTCTCCTTAGAAATCATTGAAATAAGATTACCAAAGTATGACACACACTTTTTCATACTTTCTAATTCTTCCATTGTAGCATATAATAACTTTATATTAATTCTAATTTCTTGCTTAATTTTACTTGAAAGATTGATTAAATCCTCTTCTTTTCCAAGTTTCATACCAAGTTGATGCATTAATAGATTCTTTACACCTCTTAATTGTGTAGATCTTTTAATACAATTACTTTTTATAATATTTGCTAAAACTTCCTCTTTTTTCTCATTTGTAATATTAACTCCATTATTATTACTAGAATTAGAGAGAATTCCATTTTTTTTGCTATTCTGTTGATAATTCCTAAACATAATTTCTCTCAAACATACATATACTGTTCCATTAATTCCACCTACATAAGATGATCTAGTAAATTGAATAGTTCCAAAACCTAATCCCATTCCATTATAGAATGTATATTCATTACAATCAATATATTCCATCTCTAATTCTTTTTTATTCTTTTGAATTGGAATCTTTTTTTTATTTGAAATATAATGAACAAATTGAGTATTCATATTTATTTTTATTTTTGAATTATGATGATTACTTTCTGTTAAATTTATTAACCAATTTGGTAAATTATCTTTATAAGCTGAATAATTATTATTCATATTATTCAAAATAGTATTAGTACCAAATAATATCTTAAATTTATAAGTATCTTTTTCGTCTTTTCGAATAAACCATACAGTAGAATATTCATTCTTATATAAAAGTTTACCATATTGAACAACTGACTTAATATTATTTAAATGACCATAAAATGAATAAATCATTATGAAATCATCTTTTTTAATATTCTCAGAATGTTTATTATATTTATAATCAAATGATTTGGAGAAACTCCAATCAAAAGATAATTCATTTGGATGATGTATTAAAGTTTGAGCTTTATTAGAAATACCACCAACTTTAACACTATTATGTGGTATAATGTTAAAATATGGAACAAAAGCAATATGACCATCTTTATCTTGTAAAGAATGTGATAATACTAGAGATATAATCCAATTAATGTCTTCTTGTGTAACTTTCTCAAAGTAATATTTAGATTGATTATTATTTCTTTTTTTATTTTTTTCAAAATCATCAATCTTTTTATATATACTATTTGTTAAATTTTGAAATGATGTAAATAATCCAGGAAATACATCATTAATTACAATAATTTGATCTTTTGTAAAGAATGGAATATTATCTAATAAGTTCTTATCAACAATATTATTTTTATATTGGAATAAAAAGTATGAAATAAAAGTTTCTCCATTTCCTTTATAATATTCTTGTAATAACTTTAATACTAACATTTCATATTTTGTACATATCCATTTATTTTGATATTCACAAAAATCACGAATTTCTTCATTACCATATCCAGAAGATACAATAACTCTTCTACTTACTCTAAAATGATTTTGAATAATACTTTTTTTATTATCATTAGTATTTACTTGTAATTGATTATCATAGTCGTAATTAATAGTTGGAATAATATATAATTCATAGTTTCTTTCAATTCCCAATAAATCCAGAATTGTTCTATTAAGTAATTTTTTAATTAATTCTTTATGAATATTTTGATCAGATTCTAAAAAATATTCATTAAAAGGTATTCCATGGTCATTTTCCTTATAATACATTGATAATATTCCCTCTTGAAAGCTGAAATTTTGATAGCATAATAATTCCAATATACTTACACTTTTACCCTTGAAAGATTTCTTTAATTGGCTCTGCCCAAGAATAATCTCAACCAATTTAGTTAAATTAGAATGATTATTAACACTTTCCAGTTCTTGTTTTTGTTCTTGTTCATTTTTACGATAACCGAATGAAGAACTTTTTGTCAAACTTTTATTTTGAATTTCATTTATAAATTTTAAATTATCATTTAAATTCTTATTTTGATCTTTAATGAACTCTCTTCTCCAAGAAATTTCATAGTTTGCATCTGCGCTAGCACTAGAAGAATCATAATGCTCAATTGATAATCCATCATAATTTAAATCAAAAAAAGAATGATTATAAAACCCAAACTTTGAAGAATTGACCTTATTTTGATTTTTGGGTAATTCTGATAATAACTTTGAACTTTTTTTTCTTTCTCTTTTCTTATTATTTTGTTTCACAAATAATGAATCAGCATCCTTATTTCCACTCAAATATCTAAATGCTTCCCTCACAGATTCTTTTGACTCTTTACTAAAATAGTAAATATCCTCCACCGAAGGTATTGTTACTGAAGTAATTAATTCAGAAATCTCAACCAATTTTGAATACTTATTTTCAAATAATGTATTTAAAGATAAAATAGTCAATAAAATAAATAAAATAAATACTGAATAAGTAAATATACTAAAAATTATTCTTATTAATTTGATTAGTCCACATACTTCATTTGCATGCTTGACCGGTAATTCGCATGTTTGCATAGTTCTTGACACGTCATTTTGCATGCATGCATCCCGCTCATTTAAATACTTGATTACTCTCCCAACACCGGTATGTCCATTTTCAGAAGCATTATTCATGCAAATTGGTTTGGGTGCGGGTTTCTCAATGCTCCTTGTTTTGGAGTTTAGAATTAATGAAGTTCTTAATTCATTACTTTCATATTTTTTCTCATTTGTATATTTTCCAGGAGTTCCAAAATCCCTAACTTCTGATTTTCTCTTTGTTTTTTCTATTATCATATTAACTTTTCTATCTTATGCCATAACTCTTAAAGTTTCCAGTCTTTCTTATTATTATTTTATTTGTTTTAATTTTTACTTTTCTATGACCACTTTGCCCGCCATTTATTTTCTTTGTTTTCCCCCACGAAAAATTAATTTACATGCATTCAATGTCTCTTTGCCTTTCCACTTTTCTCTTTTTTTTTCTCCTATTTATATTAATATTAATAAATGTTTATTTTTATTCTTTGATTGTGAAATAATAAAATGAATTGAATATTGATACTAATTCAAAATAGATAATAAGTTGAAGAAACTTTTATTGATTTATCATTAATTATTATTGCTTTCAAAACAAAACCAATATTGCATAATAATTTTGAATAGAAAATTAACATATTTTCCCATATTGTATAGTTAATCAACACAAATATTTATATTGACTTAGAACCAATATGTTAAAAGATGAAAATAGAATATTGAGCAATCAAGAAAAATGTTTCTAATTTAAATAATAAAATATATGTATATATTCAATTAATGTGGAACGAAATTCTCAATTTTAAGCTAAGTTTGTCAACTTTCACAATTTTAACAAGTGCTTTACTATTTCCTCTCTCCTCCATATTTTTAATACTTTTAAAAATGTAAACTTTATACTTCTTTTCTAGTATTATAAACTACTAGCACTACACTACTCACAGAAAAAAAGAAGGAAGAATATACAAAACTATCCCAATTACGGTGAAAAAAAAAATACTTAATTTCTTGCACATATAATTTCAAATATCGAGTATTTCTTCTTAAATAATTTCTCTTTTAAATGCACCTGTAGACAAACTTTTGGCGCCACTTGCGCCGCCTGAGTGTATGTGTAACATTTTTTTTTGTGTTTAGTTTAATATATTTTTAATAAATAAATATAGTAATTGAAAATGTCAACAAAATGGCGGGTTTTTGAGTAAGGCTTAAGAAAAATAAATAAATACGGGTATAATTTTTAAAGGGTTTTTTGAAGTAATTTGATTAATACAGAAATTGAATATTAAATACCCATAAAAAGAAAATAAAAATCCTTTAAAATTTGAAAAATATTGCATAGGATAATACCTTTGCACCAGACCAAATTTCAAGATTCAAGTCTGAGTACTCGAAATAATATGAATTACTGAGACACTTGGTAATGAAACTGATTTAACTGTCAACTCTTGATCATAATAAGATCACAGCAGCTGTAGGTTTAATTTTAAATAATAATTGAACCTAATTATGAAACTTGATGATGTAAATAACGGTAATGTCAACCTTGACTTGAATAAACCTATATATAGGTTAGACTATAAAACAAGTAACGATGATGATACGAGTAGAAATAACAATGGAAATAGCTTAATTCTAGCTTCTTATGAGGTTGGAGGTATAATCCCAACAAATATTAGATTAATTTTTAATAATAAACCATATATTTATGAAGAAAATTATAATGAAGAAGATATAACGAGTGAATTTCAAAATAATCAGAATTCATTATATAGTACAAAAATCCATTCAGCAGAATCAGCAATTCCACAAGATTTTAACTTGAATGAAGGATATTTCTTTAACCAAATACAAATTCCTGTTTTAAATAAAGATGATGAATATTGTTCTGCTCATTATATGATTCAAATAATTTGTTCTGATGAATTTCTTTATAATAGTGAATATCTTAATAATAATGCAAGAATTAATACCCAAGAAAATATTAAACTTCTTAATAATGATTTTCAAAAATCTAATAATAATAGATGTTGTCCAAAAAGAATAACATTTTCAAAATCTCTTCCATGGGTAATTTTTCAAAACAATAAACAATTTTCAATTGGTGAATCATCAATTAGAAAAACAAGAGCTTCAATAGCTTTATCTGAACAATATTATCATATTCCAGTTCCAAACTTATTTCTTAGACAACCAATATCACAAATAGTAAAATCAACTCGAAAAGTTTTTAAAAAACCATGTGAAATTGAACTTCTTGTTAATATTGAACCAATTAATCCGTATTATATCGAACAATATCTAATAAAATCAAGAAAAATATACTCAGCTGATCCAAGACTTGTTACTGATTTATTGTTGAGTAATATTAATAATTCTTTAATTGATAAGTGTGTTGAGACTATTATTCAAGTAAAAATGAGTAGAATTACTGATTTAATAAACTTCCGAAAAAAACTTAGGCTAAACCTTAAATATATCCATAATGCAACTAAATCAAGGTATTTAGTCAATTTACTTGCAAAAATCAATTTTGATCCTGAAAAACAGAGTCATAATGATTTATTAAACTCACTTTGGGAATGCTATTTTTCAAAAGAAACCGATGTTAAATGGGAGCTTTTAGGCTTCCAAAGATGTGATCAGCCATATAGTGACTTTAGAGGAGTTGGTATACTTGCACTCATTTGCCTTTTATATTTCAGTTTAGCACATCCACTTGAATCAAAATTGATTCATAGAGAATCAAGTAATTCAAAATATTGGTATTCTTTTGCAGTCACAGGAATCAATATTACATCTTGGCTCAGAGATTGGTTGAATCAAAGGGACCATCGAATTGTTCCATTCTTTTATAAGACTGAAAATGATGTGAATATGCTTTTTATATTTTGTGAACTCTTTTCATTTATTTTTCTAAAGTTCCATTCATTTTGGATGGAAAGAAAACCCAAGAATATTCTTGAGTTTCCTATTATTGCTCAAATATTTAAGCAGAGAATTAAATTTCCCTTGTCTGACAAGATATACCACGAAGACAATAAGGAATTATTGAATTGATGAGATGTTGCTAATCTGTAATTTATGTACTTGTGAAGTTTTTTTCTTATTAATATTATTAATTTGTTATTAAATGGATATATAATTACTGTAAAAATTAGCATGATTAAGTTTAGCTTAAATTCTTATAAATTATAAGGTCTATTATTGTTATTGCTGTTTAAGTTGGAATATTTTAATTGAAGAATAGAATTGAGTAGTTGGTAATATTTAATATTGAACTTTATATATATCAACCAGAATTTTGCTTTAATTCCTTAAATAAATTCAATAATTGTTTGTATTCTTGAAATAATTGAGGTATTTCACCAATTTTTAACTCATCTGATGAATTATAATCTTCAAAAGTTAATTTTAAAGATGATAATTTATTAGTAATTTCTTGTAACTTATTTTGTTTTTCTTGGAAACTTAATCTAGACTCTGAATAAGGAGTCAATAAATGTAGTAAATTATTTCCAAATAATTTCTTCTCTGATGATTTGAATTGCTCTTCAAATATAACATTATCTATGTTAAGTTGTATTTGTCTTCCATCTAATTTCTCCAAAAATGTTATTGCTGAATAAAAATGAGTGAAAAAATATAAATCCTCAGAAACCAATAATATAGAATTTCTGAATAAAGATACAAATTCCACATGAGCTTTAATTTTTGTTGGATTGCTTTGAATAATACAAAATATTAATAATGGAAGTAAATCATCTGCAGCTGGAGGAGATGAAATTCTCTCTTCTCCAGAATTTGAATCAGTTTCAAGCCTCATTTTATTAATATTATTCATATATGACAAAAGTATTTTGCATATATTCACTATTAATACAACTTTATCTTTTGGGGACTTTACCCTAATCAGCTTATAAAGCTCATTCTTGCAGATATCTAACCATAAACTGTCAGATTGTAGTGTCTCTACATAATGCTTTGAAATATCAAAGTGATCTAGCTTTACAAAAGTCTTTAAAACTTTCAACTTTCTAAATAAATAATGGTCTGCATCATCATTTTCAAACGAAACTGCATCAAATAAAACATTATATAACTTAGTTGTTACCAACTTTTCCAAGCCTTCTATTATAAATATTTTTTCTTCTTCTTCATTACCGACCTTATTAAAAACTTTAGTTTCCATAAGTAAATTCCCACAAAATCCAACAAATGAGTGTAAAATATTCGCAAGAACTTGAGTACCAATATCCTCATTCCCATTAATTATTTCTTCCAAATCAAATCTTTCTCTGCTTTCACCATATATTAAATCCACTAAACCTTCATCTAAGCGTGGATAATGTTGAATAAACTTTGCAATAAAAAAAACTATATCACTACATGTTTTATCCTTTAATAGTATTAAAAATCGGTTATAAGGCGCAACATTTTTTGTCTGTTGATTGTCTGTACTACTACTTGAGTTGTTTTTTTCACCATCAACTTTGATTTCCAAGCCTTCGCATGTTCCAGAATTCACAAATTCTCTAGAATTCCCAATATTCACTCCCAATCCAGGACTCTCATTATTATAATCTACTCCATCCAAATCTGCCCTGCAAAAATCATTTGGAGATCCCGTTACAGAATCACTGTACTCCATTGATTTTGTTTCCTTTTTATTTACATCATTCATAATATATTTATTTTATTATTTATTTGTGGGTTAACAGATTTTAGCGGCAAATTATATGTAATATTTGATTATTAAAATTATGGTTACTTCTTTTTTTTCAATTTGCTTTTTAAACTCTTATTACCTCATTTTTAAATTGAGATGATTAAACTTCACTTAGATTTATTATTCAAACTCCAAATCTCTCTATTTTACTTGTTGTTCTCCATCTACCTTATTTTCTCTTCCACTTTCATTATAATTAATTTTCCTTTAATCATTAAAATCATTACTTTTATTTTTTACTAATATCTTCATTTATAAATCTGCTTATCTTATTTTTAAACTAATCCATTTAATATCTGGTAACTTAATATTATTTTTAATACTTTGAAGTATATCAAATCTTACTATTTAAAAAGCTTTTATCTTCTTAAACAAATTTATGAAGATAAAAAAAAAAAAAGGAAATTAATCTCCATAGATCAACTTAAATGATTCTTCTTTAAACAAAAAAAAAAGTCAAAATTTGATTTAATTGTATCTGAATTATCCCGGTTTTGCTCCTCATCCCCCTCCTACCCTCATGCAATTATACTACGTCATTTTTTTTTGGTTGCATGCAATGTAAATCTATGTGGACACCGGTATAAAAATTTGTTTGTTTGAATAAAAAATGCATGTGCACACAGATAAAAATAAATTAGAATTTATTTTTATCAAATATATATTAATACATTTTTTTTTAATATCATTGTAAAATACAATTCTTTAAAATGAGTACTAAAAGTGAATTAAGATATGTAACTGCAGGGTACTCCATAAAGTTGATTTCAATGAGAAAAATAAAAATTATAAATATTTAAAAAATTATTTGAAGAAAATTCATATAATTTTATCGAAAAGTAATGCATGCACTGAAAATTAATCAATCTCAACAAGACCCAAATAATTTTGTTTGGCATAGGGCCCGCGCAATTAAAAATTATTCTAGTAGAATTTTTGTGATTAAATCCACATAAATCATGGATCCAAATCCAAATCTTGGAAATGAGGATTTCTACGAGAAATATCCAACATATCATTCATTGGTAAGTTCGATAGAGATCCCAAAAGGTCTAAAAGCATTCGAAGTAGTTTGTCCCAAGAGAAAGTTAACTAGAGAAGGGGAAACTGCATTAAATAAGTATGAGTTAAGTGAAAGTATTTTATCAAGCGTAACTACATTGGGAGAAAATGATTTATACTCTGATTTTAATTGTTTGATATGCTTTCGCATTCTTCAGCGTACAATGGTTGTTAAGGACTGTTTGCATAGATTTTGTGGAGAGTGCATTGAAAAATGTGTTCGAATTGGATTAAGAGAGTGTCCCCAATGTAGATTGCATATTGCATCCAGAAGATCACTAAGAAATGACTCAATTATGGATACACTAACTCTCAGACTTTTTCCTGAAGCTAGTGAATTTGAGAGAAGGCATCAGGAAATACTAATTTCAAATAATATTAAACAGTTTAAAAATATAATGGATTATCAAAAAGAACCTGATTCAAAAGTGAAAGACCAAGAACCTGTTTTTGAAGCCGAGAATACAAAAGATTTTGAAATTATTGGAGTTTTACTTAAACCAATAGAAGGAAATATTGAACAATTTAGGCTTAAAAGCAATTTATTTACTTTTAATTTAAGACTTCCAATACATGTAAAAATAACTTATTTGAGACAATTTATACTTGGAAAGCTTAGAAAAGAAAGACCTAGTTCAAAGCTTGAAGTACAATTTCAAAGTGTTGAAAATTGTCAGAATCAAAAAAAAATCCTTGAACTTTTTAATAAGGATGTAAGTATAGGAGAGTTAGCAAAAGATGAACAAGGAAAACAAGAATATAAAGATATTATAAGCATATTATTCAAGATTATACGTACTGATTAAACAAAATAGGCTAATTAAAGTTTAAATGCAAGAAGAAAAATTAATTATCAAAAATATAAATTGCAGGTAAATATGGCCCTCCAACAAACACTAACTTCCCAGATGAATTCTTTGAAACTAATCCAACTCCTGTTAATGAGGTTAGCTTCTTTGGTGAACTCTGCTCCAAAAACTTTGACTTAATTTCAAGGGATGAAAGCTCAAGCAATGTTATAGATCCATCATTCAATCCTGCAATAATTGTTTTAGATTTATTATCAACATAAATCGAGACAATCTCGCTTGATTCTAACTCTTTGTTTGTAATCTTCTGGAAAGAAACCAAATTACAAAGTGTGTCAAATAAATAAATACTATATGGTGTTGCTACAATATGGAATACTTTTCCATCTAATATATTGCTCTCAATAAAATTTATCTGAGGCGGAGATTGAGTATTTTGACTCTCTTCTTTAATTCCCAAGCTATCATCTATAGAGATCTTTGAAATACAATCAAGATTTATATTATCATCACCAGAAATCTTCAAAACTGGAATAGTTGAGACTCCTTCCAATACACAAGTCACCAAAGGACTTTCTTGACTAACTTGATTAATTGAGAGAATTGGACCTTCTTGGTTAAAAGATTTCACCATATTATTTTTTATATTTAATACCGTAATTTGTCTATCAAGACACCCAGAAAGCAAGAATGAGTCGTTATTACACCAACAAAGTCCAAAAATTGCTGAATTATGCTGATGTTTATTAATTATTTGGCTTGTGCAACGTTCTATTGATTCTTCAAAATTTATTCTTAAGACCATCACGTTTCCTATTGCATCCCCAATTGCCAGATATTCACTGGATTCGCTTAATTTTAGAGAAACTATTGGAGATTCTTGATCATGGCTACTTCTAACCATTGTAAGTTCTTTACCATTATAAGAAAATAAAGTCACTCTTCCATTTTCATACCCAATTGCAATGTAATCACTACTCATTGCTACTACTGTTCCGGCTATCATATTTCCTCCATCAGAAACTGGAAGCATTATTGAACTCTCTAAGTTTCTCTCTTGGCTATTTGGATCAATTTCCCAAAGCTCTGGACATCCTTCTTCCCAAGTTATTACCAATTTATTTGGAGATTCTTGTCTCTTGCTAAATTGAACTTCTCTTATTCCATTCGAACAATTTCCTTTTCTGAAAAGTTTAAAATGTGGAATTTCCGATAAATACTTATCACTGGATGATGGCAAAGTTACTGATCCAACTATATCAACATCCATCTTATTATCAACATTAACACTAACGTTGTTACTCATACCAGTAACACCGTCATTATTCTCATCATAAACATTAGTCTTCTCTACTACCACCTCGAAAGGATCGTCTATTATAGTTGTAGGACTTTTCTCACTTTTAATTTGTTTCACTTCTATATTTTTTGAATCCTCACCCTTTATATCTACTGGTAAATCTGGGCTATTTTTGACATCTTCACCAATCCCAGGCTTCACCGATGAAACATCTTTGGATGCCATTGTTGAACCCACCTCAATTTGTTGATCTTTAGGAGACTCTGATACATTCTTATTTGAAATCAAAGTTTCATCCTGCCCTTGTTGTAAATCAGCATCATTAGCTTGTGCTACTCGATCTAAGCCTAGATTTGAGTTAATAGATCTAGACTTTCTGGTTTTCTTTGCTGGAGGCTGAATAGATGTATCTACTAAATCTTCTGTAATGCTTGTATTTTTGTTTGTATGTGAAGAAGAAATATCAACTTGCATATTCTCCTCTATTCTTCCCACTGGTTCAATACCTTGACAAGAAGATTGGCCCTCTGTACCTTCTGTATTCGATCCAATTTGTTCTAAAGGCCTGCACCAACATTCATGTCTCTTGAATATGGAAAAAGGCTCCTCGCATCTGATCTCTTCCCCAGTCTCGTCTGATGTGTGATACTCCAAGTAAATATAAAGTAGAGCTTTTTGAAGGAATCCTACTAAAGCATTTGGAGGTACTCTCTCCATCTGGGTTGTAAAGAATGGATTCTTTGGAACATTTGCTTCAGAATTAAAGCTAAAAGCTGTATGTACGAAACCATTCTCAATCAAATAACGATAAACTAACAAGTTAATCTCATCGGAAGTTAGATGAATCTTCATTGAAATCTATATTTCTAAAATCTGGCTCCAATCTTTACTAATTTTCAAACCAAGATTTTTGACATTAGTTTAATATTTCTTTTAAACTTGCGACTAAAAACTCTATTGGCGCCAAAATGTCAAATTTGAAATCACCTTAATAATTACATGATGCACAACATTTTTAAACACCGGTATTTTTCCACGCTTATATTTCTAAACCCCTACTAAAATAGATCTTCTTTTATATTCAATGTAACGCTATTCTTTCTTTTTCTATTATTCTTTCTTTCATTCTTTCTTTTTTCTCCCCCAATATTGATGATCAAGTACCTAATAAACACATACTTTTCTTTATATGTAAATAAAAAATCAAATAAGTATTACGTGGTAAATAAGAAAAAAATACAATAAATAAAGAAATTTATTTAAAGTAAGGAAAAATATTGATAAGTGAGTTTAGTAAGAATTTAGTAACAAAAATGAGAAAAACTGTCTATATAAGAAAAATCAGCCAAAAAAAACAATAAAAGAACATCAAATAAGACCAAGTATATAAGCTCATTTTCGTTTAAGTTATTCTTGAGAATTCTTAATTTTTTGTCTATCTAAATTCTCATATTTGTATTTGATTTCTACTTGCATATAATTTAAAACCCACTGTTTAGGCGCCGGCGGCAAATATCTGGATTTTAATATATAATAATTATTACTTCTCCAGCTATTTAATTATATATTACCAAGTAATAATTAAATAGGGAAAGGATATTAAAAATAAATAGGGAAATAAATATATATATTTTTAAAGTAGTTAAGTAGGAAAGGCCGAGAGCGGTTATTAAGAAAAAAAAAAGAGCCAAATTTCCATTTTTAAAGCAACCAAAACTAATAACAAAACTTTACAGGTCCAATATCGAGTTATTGAAAAAGATGAATAACGCAAACTTAGGAGCTGGAGGGTTTGTTCCAAGTGGATATTCTCAACACCCAGTATCTGTTGGGGGAGGCATGGAGCAGCATCACCCTGGACAATTTAAAATGCCACAAGGAACATCAGCGGGAGGAACAAATGAGCAATTAGTTTCTGCTGATCACTCATCTTTACCTCATTTATCGTTATTGCCTCAACATCACTTAGCTGGTACTGGTGCTGGTGCCGGAGGTGCAGGTAATGGAGCCGGCGGCGTGGCAGAATATGGAGGTACGCCAAGCCAAATGAGAAACCGCTGTAAATTAGGAGTTTTTAGTCACAGAGTATGTGAAAAAGTTAGTGCAATTAAGGTCGCCTCTTATCATGAAATGACTGAGCATCTAATTAATATGGAATTAGGAGATGGTCCAGGTCGTTCTAAGAATCCCGAAGCCAAGAATATTAGAAGAAGAGTTTATGATGTTTTGAATGTATTATTAGCTATTGGAGTTGTAAGAAGAAGCGTTGGAGTTGGTAAGAATCTTATTTGGGCAGGTTTAGATCCAGATAGACCTCTTATTGATCAACTTGTAGAGAGATCAAGAATGGATCATACTGGAAGACTTTCAAGCGGCCCAGATGAACTTAGATCTGAGGAGCAGGCAAGAGCTGAAGTTGAAACCGCCAAGATTGCTTATTTGACAGCTTTTGAAGCTCAGGTTAATGCTCTACAAGAAACTGTTAGACAGAGGATTTCTACTTGTAATGATAAGGATGTAATTAATGTGGCTGACTATATTGGTCTTAATCAGCTTCTTCAGCCAGTCCAACACCCTCATTTGAATCCACCTCCTGCAAGTAGTAATGCAAACAATCCAATTTCTGATGAACTAAAGAACTAATTAGAGATGATGTGTATATTATTGCACTTCTTTATGACAACTATTATTGATCTGAAACATACTTTATAATTAATCGAGATATTGAGAGATTTATGTATATTACTTATACATTACAATCTTTGTAAATACATATTAAATTCACTTATATTCGCTTGTTTAATTTTTGCATGCAGCAGCAATTTAGTTCGTGATTGCTTGTTCCACATTCATCCCTTACAACCACATACTCATTTATATAATTATATTTTTTCTTTAAAGTAAACATAACAATTTACTTTTTTTTTCTTGTTGACTAATATAAGACAACTGCTACCACTATTTGTAATTTTCCTTTATTTTTTCTTTCTTAACTATTTTTTCTTCCTGGCGCCGTTATCTATTTCTTGCACGGCCGTAACCCACTTTACCGTTATGCATGCATGCATGCAGACACGTGTATTATTTTATTATAAGCAAATCATTTTATAAGAAAAAAAAAGAAGTAATATATATATTAGTTTTAAGTCTTTTCCATTTGTAATATCAGTATTAATTCTATCCCCTCCCCCCAGTCACTTTATACACTTCTTTTTGGAAACAAAAATATTATTTGACTTTTTTCTTATCAGCTTCTATTGAACCCGCCTTTCCAAAACTAATTAACTGACAAGCTTCACCACACAATAATTTTCGGAAGAAGTTGGCGCTGCCTTCTTTAGGCGGGAATTTACGGTACTTATAATATTTAATTAGGTCGTCTCAGTGTATAAATCATTCCTGTCTCATAGGTGAAATAGATAATTTGTTACTAAGGGTATAATGAAGAAATAAAATAAATGTTTGGAACTTTAATTTAGCTTTTTTATATTTAAATAAACAATTTCAAATATAAATATTATATAAATATATATATTTATATATTATATTTTTAATTGAAAAGCAAAAAATAATGCTTTAGGCGCCAAGTTTGAAGTAATTAATAATATAATATAACATATATAAATAGTAATTGCAAAGGTAATAATAGACTAGAAGAAAGTAATAGTAATAGGTTTAAAATTAAAATAAGAGACCATAAAGGTTTTAAAGAGATTGCAATTTCACGACTCTGTAATTTTTTCACCCTGACGGAGAAATTATATATATAAGGAGAAAATGGTTAAGTCATATACAAATCACTCAAAGACATCTCGTCAACCAAAGCGTCCATTCGAGAAGGTAAGTACATTAAAGTTCTCTGCAATAACACTGCTTGGAGTGTAATTGTGGAGAAAACTGAAAATTTGAAAAATATATATGAACATTGATTATAACTATATCGTCAATTTCTATAGGAACGTTTGGATGCTGAAATGAAGCTCATTGGTGAATATGGTTTAAAGAATAAGCGTGAAGTATGGCGTGTTCAATACACCCTTGCTAAGATCAGAGCTGCTGCTCGTCACTTATTAACTTTAGACGAGAAGGATCCAATCCGTGTTTTTCAAGGTAAGTTTAACATAATTGATCTGGATATTATTTACACGTCGCTGCTATGATTAGTGGCTGTAATATATCCAGTTATAATTAATGGAGGTAATATGCAAGTATTTTGGTTAATGAAGTTAATAAGAGAGTGAATGATGGTAGAGAAGAGGAATGATTGGTCGAAAGTAGGGCTGAGAGTGAGATTATTCTATGCATATGTATATTTAGCAATCTTTAAGATTGTAAGTAATGTGAGCTGGATGGCTTACGTTGTAATATCGTATGCAATATTAACATGTGGGAAAAAGTTGGTGGCTCCGATCAAAGTTTGGTTCTGGTATTGTCTTATGGACATATCAGGACATACTTCCCGTTTGAAGCTTACCCGTTCCCCCCATATACAATCTCAAAGCCTAATTTAAATCAAATCATTTAATGATCTTGAAAATCTCTCTACTCTTATCTACCTACCTGTAGATGGTTATTCCTAACCGCACGCTCTCTTCACCAATACATTTATACTTATTATTTATCCATTTTCACAACTTTTTGTATGTTTTTTTCTTCTCTGAGATTATATGAAAAGAGAAGAAAAGGAATGTGGAATGGCTCTATATAGAAGTATATGATGTGTTGTATATATTGACTTCTTTAACTACTTTAGAATATGGCCGCATATCTCCTCTACCTAATTCTGGTTAGATTCTTTATTAACTTTCATTTATAATTATAGGTGAGGCCCTTTTAAGACGTATGGAAAGACTTGGACTCCTTTCTGAGGAAGAGAGAAAATTGGATTATGTACTTGGTTTAACTATTAGCAAGTTCCTTGAGAGAAGACTCCAAACCCGTGTTTTCAAGCTCGGATTGGCAAAGAGTATTCACCATGCTCGTGTCTTAATTAGACAAAACCACATCCGTGTTGGACGTCAAATAGTCGATGTACCATCATTCATGGTCAGACTCGACTCTGAGAAACACATTGACTTTGCCTTAACATCTCCATTCGGAGGAGGACGTGCAGGCCGTGTCAGAAGACGAACTTTAAAGAACCAGAGCGGAGGCGGAGAAGATGAGGAGTAAACATTTTATGGATAAGCTTTCTATTATTTTTTTAGATATAGAGTAAAGACTACTTAGCTTCTTTTCTTCTTTATCTTACTAAAACACTAGGAAATACTTATTATCTAGAATATTCAGGAATATTAAAAACTAGTATTATCTAATCCATATTAATTTTGACGACTTCTTCTCTCACACTAAGTCTTACTTGTTTGATCTAGTGTTCTGGAGTTTTAATTTAGGGCCGTTGTGCGGAATACGAAAGGAAAAACATGGAGTTAGAATTATATAATTAATTGCTAATTTAAAGAATATTACCGCCTATTCTAATTGTTGATTAAAAATACAAAGAATTTTTAATAATGCATGCAAATAAATGACGTGTGTTTGGCGCCTTTAAATACATGCAAAAAAAAAAATAGAATAGAGGAAATTAATCCATTTCAGAGAAAAAATCATCATCTTGCTTATCGCTCTTCAAGCTTGCAAGAAAATTATCGCTAATTGTTGAATTTTGTTGGAACTGTTTTTCAAGAGAATTATTATCTAGTTGTGACATTTGGTGTTTCTTAATTTCGTCTTTTTCTTTTTTAAACCAATCAAAATCCTCATCTTGACCATCATCTCTCCCTCCCCCTTCATCTCCAGTTTCCCATGCCTGATTAGGTTCATCAACTTCACATTCCTGTAAATGCTCAACAGGAAATCTTAAGATTGCTGCAATCCCTGACATATTTTCTAAAGTTTTACCTGAATTATGTGTAGATGAAAAAATACAGGTTTTGCCGCCCATACTATTATTCATTCCTGTAATATTAGCTAACTTGGACCTAATTTTAAGACAGTCAGATCTAACAAGAGCATCAGAAACCATGAGTGTTTCGATTGCATTATTTTCCAAAGCATTTTCTGTGCTTTTTAGTCCATAGCAAACAAGATCAGGATTAGTAGCAAGAAGATATTGAAAATGTTGAATTAATTTAACTTGTTGGAAAGCTTTAGTATCTTTAAGTTTTTCCTGAAAATCTTCGCTTAAAAGAATTTCATCAATTGATGATTGAAATACACTACTTGTTTTTGTGATAATAAAGATATGCTTCTTTCTCTTTAAAATACTAGTAAATTCTTTATTCTTTTGATTATCTGAATCAAACAAATACTTGAAAAAATCATCCTTGAAGAAACCTGGGCCTCCTAATATAATATTATCCAAATCATCAAAGTTTAAATGAGAAACTAAATTTTGAATTATCATTTGAAAGAATTTGTTCTTGCTTTCTTTATATGAATTATTGTTATTTTGACCTCCTCTTGTAATATTATGACTAACAGTAAATAACTTGGTGGTCTTTTGAGATGAAACCAGAAACATATTTGCTACTCCATTTCCTATTAACAAAATCAAAATATCGTCTCCTGTTCCAATCTTCTTTTTGCAAGCTTCATCCAAGCGTGTTCTTGCTAACCAGTCCCAACTTCTTTTATATAAAATCAATTCTGACCCTACCTTAAGCTCCAAAGTGTGATGTTGTCCCATTTTCACGTGTTCATTATCTATTGCATTAAATCCACTCACTCTTAAAGTCTTGCCTCCGTATTCAGTATTCTTTACTATTACTGTCATTACCAACTTATGCACTTTAACAGAAACCGTACCAGATGTATTTTCCTTATGAGTCTTTCTATATGTTACTGAACGAACACTATCTCCTGATAGAATTAAATTATACAACTCCCAGATATCATCTTCTGATTCAATCTTTAATTTTACATATCCAAATCCATTCCCGGAATTCTTTGATTTTAATAACTTCATTTTTCAAGATTGTCTATTCAAACTATTCTAATGTCTATTATTATTATTTCTTCTTATAGTAACATAATCTTCAATATAATATTATTCCATTCCAAAAATCAAAAGTTAAAAAGCTCTTCCTTCATTCAATTCTCTCATTCATTTAATCTTTTTCTTAGATAATATCATTTATTATTACCATTTAATTATTCTTTAACCTGTTCCTGTCAAATATTTCTAAAACTCTTTGGCGCCAACTCTTTAAATATTTGCATGCGTATAAATATATATAATTGTATTGTAAATATATTAAATATATAAAGAAAATAAAGTAAAGTCTAGAAAATCTGAATGAGCAGGTTTTTAATGAAATTTTTAACTTATTAGGTTCATTTATTTCTTATTGCTTAAATTTTTTCTATGTTTTATTTATTAACACTTTCTGGAATCTTTAAAGAAACCTTTATTTTTCTTTCCTAAGTAAATATCTATTTAAAAGCCATAATTTCCTTAATGCATGTGTATGCAGAATAAGAATAGGGAAAGATTCTATTATTTAATTCTCTGAAAATTTAACATATTTTTAGCTATTTATATTTTAATAGTTTGGTTTTCAAATTATTTTTGTAAATAATCTATATGAAAAGCAGTACAAAATCCAAATAGATTTGATTATTATGTTCATTATTGATTTACTACTTAAAAAATGGGATATTTGACTAATTTAACAACTTTTTCATTCTTTAAATCAACTTTCTATATTAAGTTCTATTCTTTCTAAACAAAGCTTTGCAATTAATTTCCACGTAATTACGAGGATGACGCCAAACATCACACAAAGCTTAGAAAATTTTTTAAAAATCCCTAATGGGGCTTGAAATATAAAGTATCCAAATTAACAATATAAGATTTTAATGTATTTGACAGAAAAAAAGAAATGAGTTGTACTCAACTAAAGTCGCAAATGTATCGCTATTACATCTATACGTCATTGTTTTGAATTCTAAATCAATAAATTTAATTGATAATTAGTATTGCATATATAATAGCAAATATCTTCGTATTTACTTTCTTTATATTGAAAATTATCCATAATTATTTTTAATAGTAAATTAACAAATATAATAATCACTAGATAATAGGCGGGGCGGTGTTGCCGCCTAAATATTATATTTATTAGTAGCTGAGGGGTACATAAAGGTATTTAATTAAAAAAAAAACGTGTCTCGCAGAAAGTCTAAAGATAAAATTAAAGTTCCAGGATAACAAAGATCAATAAGGTAAAACAAAAAGTAATAGAGCTAGATTTTAATAGTCTAGAAGAATTTACTAGATTATAACATCATAAATAGCAAAAATACGAGACCTTTACTACTAATATATATACATATATATATATATAAATATAAATATATATATATGTATGTATTTATGTAATATATATATATAACTTTATACACATAGAGAATAATATTGAAAAATAGGATATGAAGACTGAAAGATTAAGTAATGATATGAAGGGCTTGAACATCCCTCCTAAAGATCCTAGGTTCAAGACAGACGATGTAACTAAAACAAAGGGTAGTGATTTTGAGGACTACTTTTTAAAAAGAGAACTTTTGATGGGAATTTATGAAAAAGGATTTGAGAGACCATCACCAATTCAAGAAGAAAGTATACCAGTGGCTCTTGCAGGCAAAGATATCCTAGCAAGAGCAAAGAATGGAACAGGTAAGACTGCAGCATTTGTTATACCATTATTAGAGAAAATCAATACTAAAAAGAACATTATTCAAGGCTTGATTCTTGTCCCAACAAGAGAACTTGCTTTACAAACTAGCAGTATTGTGAAGCAGCTTGGTAAGCATATCAATGTCCAGTGTATGGTTAGTACTGGTGGTACATCTTTAAGAGATGATATATTACGTTTAAACAACCCAGTTCATGTATTGGTAGGAACTCCTGGTCGTATTTTGGATCTGTCTAATAAGAAGGTGTGTAACTTGAGTGGTTGTTTTATGTTTATTATGGATGAGGCCGATAAATTATTAAGTCCAGAATTTCAGCCAATTATTGAGGAACTCATAGAGTTTTTACCAAAAGAAAGGCAAATTCTCTTATATTCTGCTACTTTCCCCGTAACTGTTAAAGGTTTTAAGGATAAATATCTTGCAAATGCTCATGAAATTAATCTAATGGACGAGCTCACTTTAAAGGGTGTTACACAATATTATGCTTTTGTTGAAGAGAAGCAGAAATTACATTGTCTTAATACTTTATTTAGTAAACTACAAATTAACCAAGCCATTATATTTTGTAATTCTGTTACAAGAGTTGAACTTTTAGCAAAGAAAATTACTGAGCTTGGAAGCTCATGCTTTTATATTCACGCAAGAATGCTCCAGTCTCACAGAAATAGAGTATTTCATGACTTCAGAAACGGTGCATGTAGGTGTCTTGTATCATCTGATCTTATCACAAGAGGTATTGATATCCAATCTGTTAATGTCGTTATTAATTTTGACTTCCCTAAATATTCCGAAACATACCTTCACAGAATTGGTAGATCTGGGAGATTTGGGCATCTTGGGCTCGCAATCAACCTTATAACTTATGAAGATCGCTATAACTTATATAGAATTGAAAAAGAATTGGCCACAGAGATTTCACCAATTCCCGCCCAAATTGATTCTGCCTTATATACTTAAAATCAAATCTTTGTTTCTTCTTTTTTTTTTTATTCTGGTGCTAATGGTAAATTATGCAATATTGGTGTCTTTATTCCGTTAATATTTTTAATATTTCTGGAGTAAATAGCTAGAATTCGAATTGAAGCATGAAGGTGACTAGTTTCCTTTTCAATAATATATCACAGGAATGGATGAAGAAGAAAAGGTCATAATAATGTTATTCAAGCTAAAATGCGATGTTTATTTGTAGATATTCAAGTTTATGTCCTTTCTAAATTAAGCCACACCTCTATTCCAGTACATTAGTCACTATCTATTCCCTTAAATCCTCTTGTTTGAATTTAAGATGAAAGAATTTAAATCATTTTATGATTTATACCACAATTTTATTGAGTTAAAGGACCCGCCTTTTGAAATTGGCCTTTATTCAATACTTTACAGAATTTTTTTTCATAAAGGAGGGGAAAGAAGGAAGAAAAAAAGAAAGAAGATAGATCGCCCATCTATTACGATTATAACTATAACTAAAGCCTGCTTTATCCTTGAAGGAAGGAAGAAAGAGTAATCATTTTTTTTTTATTTAAGAAGTATTGCTTGTCATTTATTCACTAAGAATTTGCATGCACATTTACATACAAGCGCGCCATGTTCTGCCCACATGGGAATAACTATAATATATTTAAAGGGCTTGACTGGTAAAGTATGAATGGATGAGTGAAGGCCAGAATTACTTGCTAAGTGATTTAAGGTATTGAATAGGAAGACCTTGATCTAGTTATATGGACAGCAATTGATGATTTGGCCAAGTTAGGATTGCATTTATGTGCTGCATTTGATTTACTCATTAACAAATGCGCTGTCAGAATATCAGTATATGTTTCATATTGATGGATGCCATTTGGAACTATGGGAAGGGAAGTTGTGGTAAGGTTTTCATACAGCCATCGGCCTCTTACCAAGTCTAAATTTTAATTAGTGTAATACTCATTTTTTGTAAGGATTGTCTGCCATTTGATGATGAATGCAATAATAATGATAATAATAATGACAATATTAAGGGTATATTTGACATGGCTGAATATCTACAAATTAAAATTTTTTTTTTTTTCAAACTAATTATATTTTTGAAAGTGTTCTGTCATCTATTTTTTTTTAGCTCTAAAAAATCTCTTTTAGTTCCAACTGCTACTTTTGTGAAGATTGCTCTGTTCGCTCCAGTTACATCAACCTTCATCTTGTCTGATCCTCAACTCTGTCCCTGCTTTTTTTTCTTTTAATCCTCTCTCCATCTGACCTTTAATGTTTTCCTCCCCCATTGAATACTCCTATTTGAAATGCCTAGTGAATGTCAAAATGACTAGGCGGCAATTTTGGGCGGCAGTTGGCGAGATTTAAAATAATCAAAATCAAAATAAAGAAAACTAATTCTTTCAAATAATTGTCCACATACTTCAATCAAAGATTTTCAGTAAGTATTTGACAGTTAATTTAGAAAATGACGGCAAATATTTGGAAAGAACTGGGTTCGTTTTCGTCAATATTAGGATATATTCCCTATAATATTTTATTGGCATCGGAGAATATTCAAAATGAGAAAGAACTTAACTCTCAGACTAGAAGGGATAAATTTGGAATAAGGAATTTGCTACCTGCTTTTGGTCATATTAGAGATTACTTTAATGTGAATAAAAATGGAAGCAATAAGGATTATCAATTAGAGTCAAATACACAAAAAACCAGTTCTGATAAAAGTAACTCAAAACTTACTAGAAATGATTTAGAGCAAAGATTGGCCAAAAAAATTCAAGAATTAAAACAAAATAATGTAAATAGTAGGAGAAATAAACAAAATTCAAAAAAATCAACAACAAAAACTGCTCAGAAAGCAATTGATAAAAAGAATATTAAACCTGAATCTGATGAAATACAACAATCTGAATCATCCTTCAAGTTTGGAAGAATTATTGATAGTACTTTATCTATTCCAAGTACTGCTGATTACCTGCAGAAGAAAGAATCAAAGATGAAAAAAATTAATAATGCCTTAAATGCCCTTAAAAAGGAGGAAGAGCTTATTAATAGTTTGCCTGAAGAAGAACAAAAGGCTAAGATTAAGGAAATTGCTATGGAAAAGGCAATGAAGAAAGCTCAAGGAATTAAAGTTAAAGACAATAAGTCTAAGTTAATTAAGACTAAAAAGACTATTTTAGCTAAAAAGAAAAAATCTAGACAGAAATGGGCTGAAATTTCTAAGAACCAAAAGAAGTGATTTTTAAACTTATACGAAATTTATCAAGATATTATCTTATATTTATAAATTTTCCATGCTTTCTTAATTATTATTATTATTAATTTTTTTTTCTTTCTTATATCATTTGTTATTCACCTTGCATGAATACACGTGTAAAATTACAAATGCCGGTATACAATTTGTGATTGTTTTTATCCACATTGATTTACTGCATGTAATTTTGCATGTAAATAGTTAAAAAAAATGACCAAAAAACTTAATTTATTTTAAGGTTAATAAATTCCAGAATTTTAAGTTTTACTTCTTTTTCCAAGTTATAATAACTTATTAGCTTCGAATTGGAATTTGTAATATCATATAGAACTATCATTATTGTAAGAGCTAAATATTAATTAATAATGAATTACAATAACATAGAATAGAAAAGATATAGCGAAATTAAATAAGAATACAAATGAATCTAAAATGTGATATGAAACAAGAAAAAAAAAATTTAAATTGTTTGCATCTCTTTATCAATCTTGATTCTTATTCTTTACAATCTTCACCAATTGCTGGAAGAATATTACATTGTAAGAAATCAATAAATTTAGCTGGAACCCTCAAAAATCGATCCCATAGATGAATCGCCCTTTTCACTCTTTGAGTTTTCAGTAGTTGAGAAAGAGGCAACAGAAGAAACTGAGTTTTCTAATGGATTTGAAGTGCTTGTTTCGCCTTTTCCAAGACTCTGCTCAGTTTGGAGAGAACTCTCAACACTTGAAGGAATTGGAGTATCTTCTCCTGGTGCAATAGATTTATTCAAAAGCTTCTTTCTCTTATCGCTCTTGGATTGCCTCATCTCCTTCTTAATCTTCTTCACCATTTCTTTCCTCTTCTTAGAATCAGCCTGTTTCTTTTGTTTATGTGCCTTGTATCCTTCCTTTCCAAGTGCTTTCTTCAATTTGTGAGCTCTGAAAGGCTTTGAAATGGCTGACTTAAATCTACTGAATCTTCCTCTCTTGTTTTCATATATGATCTTCTTTAGATTATATTCATTACGTCTACATACTGAAAGTCTCTTTTCAAATTTATTAATATCAGCCTTTGCTCTAATGGCTTCTTGTAATGAAGATTGTGCCTCCAACTTCAATTCTTCAATTGTAGTAGCAGATTTCTCAAGATCTTCTCTAACACTACTCAATGCATTTCTAAGTTGAACATTTTCTTCTCTTAAAGCCTGAGCATCTGCTAACACCTGTGAAAGTTGCTGAGTATTATATAAAACACCATTAACAACAATTGAATCTGATGATCCTTGTGAATTGCTACTCATTGAAGCTTTTTCAATGGCTTCTTTTAAATCACCTGATACCTTTTCATTTAAGAAACTGTTATAAAACTTTAACTGAGTGAATTGTCCCATAGCTAATAGATACCATTCATGATTTTGTTGTACTGCTTTTTGTAAAGTAGCTTTGCATGTATCTAAATCTACTGATTCTGGAAGACTTATTGTTTCCATTCCTTGTGGAAATACACTCTGTAATTCTTGTACTGCTTCATGTACTATATTTTGCTTTCTTTCATAACTTAAACTATAAAAGTACTTTGAAAACCCTTCCAAAAGTCCTATTACTGAAGTTGACACCGCAAATTGAACTACTGCAAATAATGCAACTAGAACTGAAACTAATCTAAAGTTCATTTTTATTCTACTATTTCCTTTAATGCTCAAGTATAATTCAGTTGATAATTTATATTAAAGCATAAAAACTTTACGTATTAATAGCTGTTTAAACACCAATTACTATTTGTCTAGTGTAAGTAAACCTTTAATATAAGTCCTTTTTCAACTTCCTTCGCTTTTTTTTTTTTTTTTAATTTACCCAAAGTCTATCTCAATATCTGAAATATATTTAAGCTTAATATCACTATTTAGGTTGCATAAAACCAATAAGAACCTTTTTTGTTGTATTGCAAAATATTAACAATAAGTACCTTATTTTTTCCACCCTTTCAATAAGAAAAAATATATTTTCTTAATTCTCTCCTATATTATCTCTATAATTCAAGATCATTCTATTTTACTCATTCACAACTTTTGCAATTTATAGATCGAAATTGCCGCCACACGTGTATGACATACCGGCATCCCCACAATAAACATGCATGCCGAAATTTTTTATCCCTGTTAAAATATTTAAAAGACAATTTGGCGGTAAACTCATGCAATTTATATTTCATTTTAATATTTTAAAAAAAAGGAAATCTACAAAGCTAAAGAACAACTAGAAGAGCTGAACCCTGTTTAACATACAAAAATATACTATCTATTAGCATTTTGTAAGAAAATATAGTAAGAAGTTTTTACTTCCCTCCAAACTACTATTCCCCACGATATTCTCTATAATTAATCTTATTTTTTTTATTCATGTACACTAAATTTGCTCTTCTTTCTCCTTTTACTATTCTCTTATTCCCCTCCCTCTGTTCTTATTTCATCTTATCCTCTTCCTTCTTCTTCTCGATTTCACACAAATACATCTGTTGAAATGTAATCCATTCTTCCTCGAATACAATTGGAAGAATAGTTGAAAATATTCTGATCATCAATATTAGAATTTTCTATGATGGCGCCGTTTAATTCTGTTGAATTTTTAAGTTTTGTAGCTTTCAGTTTCTTTTTGCATTCTTTCTTTGGAATATCATTGGATGAGACCTGATTTTGGATCTTCTCAGTTGCTATTGTGTCAATTTTATTCGTTTTTGCGTAATTACTTTTTCTCATCGTTGGACTCTTTTTAGCATTCTCTGAATTCATATTAACTAATGAAGAAACTGATATTTTCTGATTCTCAATATCTGAATCCTTTGGGTTTAAACTTATTATTTTTGTCTTTTCAGAGTTGTTCTCTGATTTAGTCTTTGTAGTTTGTGGTTTGGGTCTTTTTTCCATTTCACTAAAATCTAATATTGAAGAATTAAAAGTAATATAACCAGCTCCATCATCCAAGTAAAATACATCGTTTTCTATATCATACGAATTAGATTCTGAAATTACTACCTTCTTAGAATTGGATGATATCTCATTATTTGGCTTTAAAGATTTATTTGATACTTTAACTTGTGTTGTCTTCTTATCATTATTTGAATTAATATCTGTTTTTGTCTTACTTGCTATTGAACTCTTTTCAGTGTTAACTAATTTTTTGGATGGTTGTGTTTTTTGAACTCTTCCTTCATTAGTTGAATTTGTTGTCACCTTCTTTGCTAATTTCCTTCCTTCACCTATTGTTGAATTTTTTGTAACACTATCCAAATTTAAGGTTTTTAATTCCTCCAAAATCTTCATATTCGTATCCGCATTTGATTTCTTCTTTGGTGAAAAGTATGGATTCGTTTCTATAATAGTACAAGATTCATTATCTTCAACAATCTGTTCATCATTACAAACCGAGAAAAAGTTCTCAACACAATTAAACCATCCAAGCTTATTTTGAAAGAATCCAGGAATTGATGAGCATTCTCTTCTTCCTTTCATTAACATTCTATTTGCTCTATCCATTACTTCTTTCTTTTCATTATAATATCTTGGAGAATTTACTCTTGTTGGAAATCTTGTCTCCATTGTTCTTAATTCTGTCTCGTAATTTATTTTTGAAAGCTGAGAACTCATCAACTTTTCTGCTACTATTGCTGCTTCTTCTACTATTTTAGCTCTCTCTATATCTGATTCATTATCATCACTAAGAATACTTGGTGTAACATACTTGTCCTGATATTCCAAACTCTCTGTACTACTTATTCCTCTTTGTGACATTTCATGAAAGGTTGAATTAATTGAATTAAAACTCTGGGTCTTGCTGTAATTACTCCCATTATCCAATAACTCTAATTTCAGTGGAGATATTATAACTTTCTTACCTACTTCAATTCTTGGAGTTCTTTCCTCAATCTCATTATAAATAATCATCTTTTCTAACTTATCAACTCTTCTCTTAATATTCTATTATTAATCTCAAAATATTCAAACTCTTAATCTAAATTAAATTCAAGTATCCAAACTTTACAAAGAAAAAAACCACTCGGCTTTATACTAATCACAAAAACTGAGCACTCAAGTGCTTCTGCTCTTCTTTATTTCTCTTAACTATCAATCTTATTTTTTTTCCAAGTTGTTTTTTTTTTTTTGCTTAAATAACTTACTGTTATAACAACTATATAAACTCTATCTCTCTATCATCTACACCTTTTACTATACCTTAAATTACTTTATATTAAAACATTTACACACAATTTTCCCATTTCACTTCCCGCCAACTGCCCTTTTTACTTTACTTGCAATTTCTATAGTAACATATGACATATTGTTTTGCATGCATTTCCCGCTCAATCGTGAGCGGGTGTGTGTTATGGCGGGCATATTGTTTTATTTAATTAAAATGGAGTACAATTTTAATTATTTGGTATAATAACAATAGATTAGAGAGTAGAAATAGGAAGGGTTTATTGAAAATTTCAAATTATTAGTTAAACATTTTATAAATAATATTTATAGTATAGATTTGATAATAAAAAAAAACAAGGAGTAATAAGATAGATCTTAGGCAAGTTTACAAATACTTTAAAGCCACTAATAATAGAAATATTTTAAATTCAACATCATTTCAAATAAGTTACCTGTTTAAGGTAAAATATTTTTATTAAAAATAAAAAGAAATGTTTACTTTTCCTTGATATATTTAATTATCTCTTGATTTAATTAATTTTTAGTAAATAGATCTGTTTGGCGCCTTTTGCATGCAAACATAGGTAACGGAGGGGGGAGTGAAATTATTATGAAATTACTGAAAGAAAATAAATAAATTGAGTTAAATATATGCGAAGGGAAGTAAAATATAGTTAAGTAATTGAGTTTAATTTCTATTGTTCTTTCATATTTTCTTTCCTATAGAAGAATTGATTGATTTACGTCAAATAGGGGGATAAGTTTGAAAAAAAGGGAAGATCTTAAAAAGGAGGTAAATAGTGGGGAAGGGAGGAGAGAAAAAAAAAAGCAAATTTTGTGAAAATTATAAGGAATACAAAATGAAAAGGATATTGTGGGTGTGCTTGTTAGCATTATCAATATGTCAGAAAGGATTAGGACTGGGAGTAAGAGTGGGAGTGGGAGAAAGTAATCCTCTTCCTGCTCAAACAAAGTCAAGGATTAATTTAATTATTAAAAAACAAATTAGTAATTATAATGTAGATATTCCTGAAGTAATTATTGGAAAGATTTCGGAAGTCATGAATGATTCCATCTCTCTCACTTTTGAAAAAATGAACAGTTCAGTATTGGACTATTGTAATAAGAAGATTGGGGAAATTCTTGAAACTCTGAAAATAACTTTCTCAGATAATTTTGAGAAAGATCTGTGTTATAACGTAATTGTAAACCATCTAAAGCACGTTATAAATCGTCAACATTTTGCTGAAAATATATATCAAGTATCATCAAAGAATCTATGTGAAAATCCTGATTCTTCATCTCCATTAGGTAAATTTAGCCATAAAGAATGTTCATTAAACTTTAATAAAGACCAAAATAGTAGCAAGGAGAGAATTATTGTGACTCCAGAATTAGCATATTTGATTTCAGATCTACTTCCTATTGAGCCTAATCAAAAAGAGTGTGTAGTAGCATTTATGAGAATCTTATCTTTACCATTTGGTTTAGAAAAAGAAAAAGCTGAAGAATTATGTAAAACAGTGCTTGAAACAAGGAAAACAGTACATTTTTATAGAAATGATATTGTTTCAGACTCTAAAGGCTCATTCAATAAAGTACATGAAGTTTCTTTATCATCAAAACTGACACCATTCAAAAGAACTCCTCCTTTTGTGGAAATTAGCCATCCTCATGGAGTTGGTGGTATATCTTATTCTTCAGAAAGAGTTAGTGAAACTAAACATTCTACTCAAATTTTCGGAAAATTGGTTACTTTACCATTTATCAATAGTCCAATTGAATCAATCAGCCATTCAGAAAAACAACTAAAATACTCACAAGACCATAGTAAATTACCCAAAAATGAAATTCCAAAACTAAATACTAGAGAGGAAATTGTATTCAATGACGATATATTTAGTGACCTTATTTTCCCCTGTAAAACCCTCAATTATGAAGCAAAAATATTAGCGTCCATACTTTTCTATTACTCAAATTTATTGAATATACCAATTACTACTGAGGATGCATGCATTACATGCATGCGTAGTGTTCTGGTTCCCGCCATTTCTGTACCTAAAAATAAATCAAGAGAAAAGAAAAGAGGAATAACACCAAGTGAAGTAATTAATCCATTTATTCCAACATGTGTGAATGCTTTAATGACAATGTCAATGTTTTCTCCTGCAAGTAAATTAACTTTGGATTATATTCCATCACTTAAGACTTCGGAAAATGCATCTAAAGCTTTTGGGAAATTATGTAGCAAAACAATGAACAGATATATTCAGATTTTTGGGATGATTGGAATTGGAAATCATGGTATTTCTTGTAATCCCGCCCAAATTCTTTTGATTAATTCTCTCCAAATCTCAATTTGGACTAGATTTAATGCTTTATTTGCTTCAAATGAACTAGCTCAGGTTGCATGTAGAGTCAACATAGATTCTCATGCAAGTCAAGCTTCAGGGGAATGCATTAATTTGATGAAGAAGATTACTTTGGGAATGTCACATGATGACATTAAGACTGTATGCCAATCTACTGTCAAGTTTTTACAGCCACAACCGGTTGTATTGAATCCAATACTATACACAATAAGTTCAATTTTCCAAAGTATTACCGAGTCAGTTGTATATAGCAATAGTATTAGTGGTCCCCCCAACATCTCAAGTTTTATTAAGCTATCAAAAAAGATACTTTACTTTTCTAAACCAAAAATGGATCCTCAAGACTACATTGATTCTTGCAAAGCTCTATTAGGGAATAATATTAATATAAAATTAAAGAGCAAAGAGATATATAAGATTTGTAAATTCACATCAAAACCTGTCTTAAATGTAGTCATGCATTACCATATCCCACTAGAACTTCAACTTTTTCACAAGAAGCAGTTCAACCCCAGGATCACCTTCATCAAAAACACAATTAAAAGCTACAGCAACCTGGTTAAAAGAGAGTTTAGTATTCAAAATAACGAGTGAGCAATCAAATTATCTAGATTTCTATAAATTATTTTTTATTTCCTTTTTTATTTTATTAACTTGCGTGGCAATTACGTGGCAAGTTTGGGCGCCAAATTCTTGCATGCATAATTGTAATATGTTTTTAACCTGTTAAAGTCTTGGAAAAATTTGTTTGGTTTTTTTTGGAGTTTATGATTCGGGACTTTGTTCTTTCTTTTTCGTTTTCCTCCTTTTCCAATGTTCAAGTCGAGACAAAGAAAGAAAAAAATGGTAGAATATACAAAGACTCATTGAACAATCGTTAGGTATTAAACACTTTCGTCGTTCCTATTGAAAATTCTAAAACACTAACTCGAGTTTATCTGAAGCATAACTCGCTTGTGTACAAAAATCTTAAATCGAAAAAATGCGTACACATCATATTATCTTCTTTATAACCAACAAAAATTCCAAATAATTTTTTATTATATAATCAGTGCACACTCTTCTCTTTGCTTTTCATTATCTTCCTTTCTAATATATTATAATCTTAATGTGCTTTAAATATCTTATCAAACTAACAAAGAAAAACTTGTCTTTCTTTACTAAAATTAAGTTTATTACCATCTTTATTTTCCATCTTCTTGTAATTAATGGTCTTCGATAATCTGCTGTGGGGTATTTTCTATTGCCTCAGCTTGATCAAGCTGAGACAATATAGAACCCAAATCACCAAATCCATAAATTCTTCCGTATTTAGTGTCAACATATGGATTACCTTCAGAGTCGACTTTAAGTACCTCAGTGAAATGTTCCCAGTTAATTCCTGGTTGCTGGCTTCCTAATCCTGGAGCTTCAACCGATGTATGAGTTGCAGGGAATGCTGCTCTAGGACCAATATCTTCTCTTTCCTTTACTAATGGAACAAATGCATGACTTTCTGATAATGTATCTGTACGAGATACCGGTAATGCTGCCTTTGGAATTGAAACCAATATTGTATATGGGAGATTTCCCGCCGGCGCCCCCGGGGCAGGGGCTCCAGTTCTAGAGGCGGGCTTTGCGGCATGTTCTTGGTCAAGGTGTTCAGGAATGACAGGAATATATGAATGATTGGGATTTGATGGTGCCTTAACTCTAGATGCTGGGAGAGATGAAGTTTCAAAGTTTTCATTAGATCCAAAGAGAGGAATAAATCCGTGGGTTGTTTCCGAAGGTTGCCCAGTTCTAGAAGCAGGTAAAGCTGCAGTATCATTATAAAGGTATAACTTTGTAAATAAGGGAACAAATCCATGATTAGGGTCCATTTGGAATTGAGTTCTTGATGCAGGGAAAGATGCATTTCTTCCTTCATATGTTGGAGATTCAAATAGAGGAACGAATCCATGCTCAGTATTAGCTGGGTACTTTGTTCTAGAAGCTGGGAATGCTGCAGTTTCTGTAGAGTTCTCAACCATAAATAGAGGAATGAAACCATGATTTGGATCAGCTGGATATTGAGTTCTGGAAGCTGGGAAAGATGCATTTCCAACATTATACTCAGAGTCTGGAATTAAAGGCACAAAACCATGAATTGTATCAGTTGGATAATGGGTTCTAGAAGCAGGTAATCCAGCTGTTTCGTTGGAGCTATAATCTGAAATTAATAAAGGAATGAAACCATGTCTAGAATCCACTAAGAACTGAGTTCTTGAGGCTGGTAAGGATGCGTTTCCTCCTTCATATGTTGAAGATTCAAATAGAGGAACGAATCCATGCTCAGTATTAGCTGGGTACTTTGTTCTAGAAGCTGGGAATGCTGCAGTTTCTGTAGAGTTCTCAACCATAAATAGAGGAATGAAACCATGATTTGGATCAGCTGGATAATGAGTTCTAGAAGCTGGGAAAGATGCATTATGATCACTATAGTTCGTGTTAGTAAATAGAGGAATAAAGGCATGTCTAGAGTCCATTTGGAATTGGGTTCTTGATGCTGGTAGAGAAGCGTTTCTTCCTTCAAATATAGAAGACTCAAATAGAGGAACGAATCCATGCTCAGTATTAGCTGGGTACTTTGTTCTAGAAGCTGGGAATGCTGCAGTTTCTGTAGAGTTCTCAACCATAAATAGAGGAATGAAACCATGATTTGGATCAGCTGGATATTGAGTCCTGGAAGCTGGGAAAGATGCATTTCCACCATTATACTCTAAATTACTATTGAAAGCTGGGATATAATTGTGCTTAGTATCAATTGGAGCACTTACTCTAGACATTGGAAGAGCTACAGTGCTATTAAGGTAGTAAATCCTCTCCAAAATAGGTATATATCCATGTTCAGTGTTAGCTGGTAGCTTTGTTCTAGAAGCTGGGAAAGATGCTGTTTCATTGTTTTCCATAACCTCAAATAGAGGAATATATCTATGATTTGGATCAGAGGGATGACTTGTCCTCGAAGCTGGGAATGAAGCAGTTTCGTTGTTTGCAATTCTTTGGAAGATTGGAATATATCCATGCTTGGTGTCAATAATGGCTCCTACTCTTGAAGCTGGGAGTGAGGAAGTCTCAGTTTGGTTGTAAATCTCGAATATTGGAATAAATTTGTGCTTGGTCTCAGTTGGTTGACTAGTTCTTGAAGCTGGGAAAGATGCTGTTAAATTAAAGTATGAAACCCTTTGATATAAAGGAATAAAGCCGTGGTTATGTTCAACTGGATAGTGAGTTCTGGAAGCTGGGGAAGATGCCGTTTCATGATAGTTAGAAATAATATAAAGAGGAATGAATCCGTGCCTAGTATTAACTGGGAACCTTGTTCTAGAAGCTGGAGATGCTGCATTCTCAGTATTATTGGATGCCATGTATAATGGAATATATCTATGATACATATCTGAAGGATAGCGAGTTCTAGAAGCTGGTAAAGCTGCTGTTTCTGTTGAGTTATCCAAAATATATAGAGGAACAAAGCCATGCTTTGGATCAGCTGGGAAACTGGTTCTAGAAGCTGGGAATGCTGCACTCTCGGTGTAATTGTATGTCATATATAATGGAATATATCCGTGATTTGAGTCAATTAGAGCTCCAGTTCTTGAAGCTGGTAAAGAAGCTGTGTCATGGCTTGAAGATTGTTTATTTACAGGTGGAACAAATTTATGATTTGGATTAGTTGGATATTGAGTTCTAGATGCTGGGAAGGCCGCATTTTCATCATTCTTAGTTGTCGTAATAATAGGAATGTATTTATGAGATGTGTTCTTGGGGTATCTACTCTTAGGACTATCAGGTCCAGGAACTTTCTGCGTAATTGGAACATACCTATGTTTTGAATCGACCAACACAGATGTATGAGAAATTGGATAAGAAGCTCTTGGCTTACTATCAGTATTCTTTGGAATTATTGGAATATATTTGTGCTTAGAGTAATCAATTGTAGTTTTTCTAATTTGTGTTGTCTTTGTAGGTATCTTGTATAATGGATCATACAATGGTTTAAATGGTCTATGATCAGTATGTGTAGCTGGGAATGCTGCACGTCTTCTTAAAGTTGGAGCAGAACTAAATCCTTCGTAGTACTTGTGTAGACTGAATTTGTTGTAAATAGTAATACATTCAGATTCATTATTATTTTCGCCTTTAGAACTTTCATCACGTAAGAATTTCGATTCAACAGATCCACAAGCCACGTAAAACACCTGCGGAAATTTGGAAAAGTATTTTGGAGCTCTAAAGAGAATCATATGTGGCTCTGAATTCTCCCAATTGTCCATTAATCTAACGCATCTTTCACAAAAATCTTGCTTATCATTATTATTAAATAACTTGGTAAATTCGTATGGTCCCTTTTCTGGCCAAGGTGTGCCCATGGCCCTCCCCGGTTGGAATAGTAATAACTCCAAAACATTAGTAAAAAACCTCCATTCTGGGTTTACTATTTGTGAACTTTGATCATTAGGTCTTAGACTTCTAGTTTCTCCACTTGCCTGATATGTAGGCCCAAGAAAGCATAGAACCAATATTAAAGAAAGTATTCCTGCTACCTTTCGGTTCATCTGTACTAATGTTGACGTTAATACTTGATACTCCAAATTCGCAAACTTTATTCAACTCAGCAAAAGTTCCGAAATTCTCGCAATTTCCGTTTCCAGATATTCTTTATTATAAGAGTCAATCTTTGAACTTAATATTAGTATTTATTCCAGTTTTTAAATTTTATTATCTAGTAGGAATATGGAGAAAAATATTATTTATGTGCCTTCCGAATCTGGCTCCAATCTTTTTCAGTTTTACTACTATCCTTTTCTGACTGATTTTTTTTTGTATATTTTTTTTTTATTCTCGAGACAATATTTAACGTTACCTATTTATCCATTAATATTATAATTATTGCCTATATTTTTTGTCCACTTTTCCCTCTTGGACCTATTTCTAATATATTCAAATTACCTGCTTTTTAGGCGGGCTGGTTTTTGGCGCCATGGTTCCGTTCTCGAGCGTGATTAATATTGAAATGAAATACATTTGAATCTTGATGGATGAAATAAAATCAGCATGGGGTAAGAGGGAGAAATATCCCAATTGGTATAAATGTCATCAGACATTATAGCAGAAGAAAAAGATAGCACCCCATTGTTAAAACTAAATCTTAAATGATCTAAATTCTATTAAAATCTATGCTTAAAATAATGTTATATGAGTAAGACTCAAATTATTTTGTCTTTGTTACTACATTCCTTAATTACAACGATTTATTATCTCTCATACTTTCTTTTCTTTTGAAATACTCATTCAATCTTTTATCAAAAGATAAAAGACCGCTTTGTTGGTTGTAGTTATTTTAATTCGAGTCTTGCCTAGCTTTTCCCATTGATCTTAATACTTTGTAGAACAATAAGCTCTTTTTTATCTCAGAACTTGGGAATATTCTTTTCCTGAATCTGCCATTTCTGCATTACATTGGAGTTACCCCTTAATTTAAAAAAAAAACTGTCTGATCATTTCTTCCTCATTAACTTTTCTTTAACATTAACATTCAACATGAAATAATACAAATCAATTCAACATTTGCAAATACACATTGAAGTTACTAATATACCCAATAAAACAAACGTAACAATGATTGTCTATTAACACCCACTTTACTTTTCTCCTCAATTATCTTTATTATTACTTCCTTCTATTTTTTTCTTGTTCTTAATAGTAATGTTAAACATAATATTTTATATTTTTATTCACCAATATGCAAAATCCTTGAAGTCTCTCTTTCCCTCTTAAGCGATTCATCAATATCCTGTTGAGTTGCAACAGGTTTTAAAACTGTATATAAGTTCTGCATATTAACATCAACTTGTTGTTTTTTTTCATACTTCATCTTTCCTGACAATGCCAAAGCATTTAAGAAGTCTTGGTCTGGAATGTTTCCATTCTTCTTGCTTTTTCTCTTTATAATCCTAGCCATTTTTGATGAATTCTTAACAACATATGAATAAGCTTTAGTAAACTCCTTCTTTGCATTCCTTAAAGCTTTTACAGCCTTTTTATAACGGATTGGTCTCTTTCCCAAAACTCCTCTTGCATATCTATAGTGTTTATCCAACCCTAAAGCTAAATGTTTTGTACACTTTCTAGCTTCAAATGGTGGTTTAGATTGAGTAATCATCATAAACTTGTCAGTGGATAAGTTATTTAAAGAACAAATGACGTGTAATATATACGCAGCTCTTCTTGTTGATGCCATTTTTGCAACTAACTGTTCTCTGTTTTTGGATGAAATTTTCTTTCCTGCTGGACCAAATATTCTTTCATTCAATTCAGAATCAGCAATTTCTCCAAATGCTTGTAATAAAGCCTCATCAACAACTAATCTTGGACGAATAAAGGCTGCAACTGGCATCATGACTTGAATCTCAGTAGTTTCTGCCTTTGCAGAAAATGGTCCTCTCTTTTGAGTTGGAGTGAACTTAACAGGTCCATCCCAATTAATAATTTGCTTCAATTTGTCAATTGGTTGAGTAGGATTTTCAGGTTCTCCAGATATTGCTCCCATTAATCCTGACTCACTTGGTAGCTTAATTTCAACCAATAAATGTCTAATCCTCTCATCATCCTCATACTTTGACAATAAATCAGTTTCTTGAATTCCTTCAAAACCTAAGATTTGAACATTTGCTTCCCTCGGAATCATTGACTTGGATTTATACTCTTCAATCAAATCTTTAATAGTTGCAGTTACGTATGCATCAGGTGAGATAAATACTACTGTTGACCATAAAGTGTCTGTATTTCTTATAACAAACCTTACTGGGTCATTAGGATTCTCCCAATGTAATGCATCAGTCTCTACCCAGAATTGCATATCTGATTGCACTCCCAACTCTGATAAAGTCTTATCATCACCAACTAACTTTCTTCCGCTTGAGAAATAGATTGCAACAGTCTTTGGATCATTTCCTCGTCTTTCTGCTAAGAAAGTCTTAACATCTCCCAGTTTCTTTGATCCCCTACCAGAGGTAACAACAGTTGTTCCATCTGGCCATGAAAATCTTAATCCTGTTAACCTTTGTGATCCAATATCTGAGGAAGACTCTCCTCCAGAAGTGCTGGAATCAACTTCTCCATTAGAATCAACTGCTACTTCGATCATATCACCATCTTTTAATTTATATGAGTCTATGGAAGCGTCAATATTGATCATTTTATGAGCTTTTTCTCCTCCCAATTTACGACTTAATGTAACAGATTCTGGATTAGTTCCCTTTAAGCCTGCTAAAGTCCCCCTAAACTGACTTAACTTGGATGATAATGGAACAGGAATGTTACATGTTGATCCATCATCCCATTTGACGATCAAATTTACCATTCCATCTCTAATAATATTTCCAGTATCATCTTTTTTAACTTCTTCCATGACTTCCACAAACAGTTCCATTCCTCTTGTAATCTTTGATTCTTCCACAGTTTTTTCTGGTAACTTTTCATAATACCTTCTATATAAAGCTCCATTCTCCAGTTGCTTCTCTGAATATAATCTAATTGTTCCCAAAGGAATATTTCTCCTCTTTGAAATACTTGCAATGATTGATTTGATCTTTGTAGTAGGGAAACATACAATTTGTACAGGGGCTAAATCCCTATTAATGATCATAATATTCAAAGTCATTGTTGGTTTTCCACTTTCAGCCACTTTCTGAGTACCATCAACATACTCTTTATCATTAATGTCCTCAACTGGAATTGTGGAAGGCTCAATTGGTGAGCCTGATAACTTTACTCTAAAGATAATTCCTGGTATTATTCTTAACTTTCTTAAAGTAAGCAAGTCATTGGATGGAATTAATGATGTTGGCATCATTCTTCTATCAATTCCAATAATCTCTAAGTGTATGGAACTCGGAATATAGCTTCTTCTCCAAGCTATTAAACGTTTTAATTGTTTAATAGTAGTAGAAGGATAAACCCCCAATAATAAATCAAATCCTGAAAAATCATCAAACCTTATCCTAACATCCATTGGAATTTCATGCTTTCCTGTTAACCTATTAAAGTATGATGGTTGTAAAGTTACATACTTATATGGTCCAGTTCTTACAAACAATTCAGTATCTGCTACAATATTCAACTGACTTAAATTGTAACCTCTTAATCTTCTCCACATTACAACTTGTCCGTTAATATCAATATCTTCAACTTCCAAATCAATTTCGGAAAATGGAACTCTTAACGGTCCTGATAGTGCAACTCTTATTGAATCTATTGAAGTATTTTCCCAAACTTCGACAGAAAATCTTTTTTGAGAATGTGGTGCATCTTGACAACTTAGATAAATCTTAAATCTACTTCCTTTTCTAAATGGTAACTCGGTCCTTGAAAAGTTTGTTTCTGGGCCTGCAACAATAACCACATCCCCATTTCTTATTCCCAGCTCGTATAAAGATAGCTCTGCTTCTGGAGAATCTATTCCAATATTTACTGGGTATGGATTCCCTTCTTTCATTATCCCTAATCTGATCTTATTAACCGGAATATTCTTTTGCATATTAATATCATATATTAAATCTGAACCTGTTCGACTGTACAATGTTGAATAAGCAACATTCACTCTTTTTGCTAAAAAATATAGCTTAATTTTGACTGTCTTCAAAATGTAATCCCCTGGGATTCCACTCCCAAATCCTCTAGCTGCTTGACTTTGGTGACGAGTTATTCCTCCTTCAGCTATTCCTGTATTATATGATGGATAATCATCATCAACCATAGAGCTTTCGCTACCTATGACTTGAGCTCTTTCTTTCTTTTGACTACTTCCATTATGTGATGAACTACTTTTTACCAAAAATAATGGAGATTCCAAATCTTCCAATCCTAACTCATCAACCGTTGAAGTTCTTGGTAATATTCTCTCCCCATCCGAAATATCGTAATTACCTGTGATACCAAAGTCTTTCATAACTTTATCTTTTAGATTACCTATTGTACGTTGCCTTTTTATTATTATATCTTCAACAATACCGTCAGGCAATGTTACTCTCAAATGAGCATCATCAGGTGACAACTCCACATATTTTGAAGAATTTTTGTTTTTGTTTCCGCCGTTGGTTTCTCCCAGGTTTGCTTCATTCAAGTTTTCTGATCCAGATGCTTCATTTTTATTTGGAATTGCCATTACCAAATCATCTGATGATATTACAGATATGGGAGTTTCTGTTGGAATCTCTGAACCTGTTGACTTCAAGACGTAATTATATGATGAAAGTCCTTTCTCTTTTTCCATTCTAGACTGGAAAAAAGATACTAATGCTTGTCCTAAAGTCGTCTTTGGAGAACCAAATAATCTCACCTCAGAACCAATATCCTCAAATAAAACACTTATTCTATGCTTTGCATTTTGACTTTCTGTACCAAATACCCAACTTAATTGAATAAATATTACAATAAGGTGTAACCACCTCATTGCTTTCCTAAATTCTCAATATCTACTTTATTAATTTTTTCTCTCTCCAATTTATTCCACTTTTTTATTTTATCAATTGCTACTCATCAAGTCATCTAACACTTTAATTAAGGCCATTTATTTAAGCAATCTATACGGCTACTCTCATGGCCCTCCTCCATATATGTATTGCTATATTCTCATTTATTTATGCTACACAGCCGTGTGTGTACACACTTCAACACACATACTCCTATTACGCTATGTCTTTAATTATTTATCATCTTTTTTGGCCTTCTTCCCATTTTTTTCCCCTTTGATGGTAACTTTCTCCCATATCTCCTTTTTTTCTATACTCAAAAATTTGCTCCTCTTTATCTGGCCTCCCACCTAATTACTGCGCATGCAATGCCTGCTGTCCACATAAGTGCATGCATGCACATAAGGCGGGCGGCTCTAATTAATACAAATAAAGCAGCATTCGAATATAAATTTATTACAATTCATAGAAAGTTCTTATTTTCCTACAACCATCGTGGCTCTACTAGTGTAAGGAGCTTGAAACTAAAAAATCTGGTAATCAGACTATGCGGAATACCAAAAAAAAAATTAAAAACTCAAAAAATGTAGCTCTTCCTTCATACTTTTATTCTTTTTTTTCGAATAAAAAACATATTAACAAAAAAGTTGCAAGTATTTTAAGCTTGAAACCTAAATCATAATACAATACTCCTGAGCTAATTAATCAAAATTGCTCAGTTCAGTAGTTAAATTTAACTTAGTCTTATTGGCTGGATTAGCTGAGCCTTGTCCCGATCCTCTGAGATTATTGTTTGTACCTGTTTTTTTGCTTAAGCCCTTGTTTCCTGTATGTATGTCCAATATTGGAAGGGAAAAAGCGCTTGAATCAAGAACATTTGGAGAGTTTGATGAAGTATCAATAGTAACTAACGAAGAAGACCCTAATTGCTGTCCAGGAGTACTTGTTGTTTTTCTAACAGGATTTCCTCCTGTTCCCGGTACACTTTCTCCTGCGCTAATTGCTGATTCTGATACGCTTCTTCTTAAAGCTGCCAACCTAGCTCTTCTCTCTCTAATTGCCCTCAACCTTTTCTTTCTTTCTTCTTCTTTCTTCTTATTTATGAAAAACCAAGATAATCCTCCTGAAAGAGCTCCTACTCCTAATAAAGCTCCAGCAATAGAACCTCCGATTACTGCTCCATTGTCTGATCTTTGTCCTAAAAAAATAAAAGTCAGAGTTCGTATAGAATATCATAAAAATTTAACCTACCCACTTGGTTTTGATCGCCATCGCCTCCACTGCCTCCACTACCTCCTCCATTACCTCCTCCACTACCTCCTCCATTACCTCCTCCACTACCTCCTCCACTACCCCCTCCACTACCTCCGGAACCTGTTGTTGTTTCTGTTGGTACAGATGTTGAAGTGTTTGGGAATCCTCCTCCATTGCCATTTCCCCCACCACCACCACCACCAGTCACTTCTGTGGATTCAGTTGTTTGTGGAGGCGGAGTTGGAAGAGTGCTTTCTCGAAACATGCTAGACCGAGAATCTTGTTGATCTGAGTCCATTCTTTCCACTACTGTTGTTGAGGTGTATTCCCCGGGTAAATTTTCTTCACCTGATTCTTTATTTGCTAATGAAAAATCTTTTCCAACGCTGGAAAAATCTTTCTGGTTCTCTTCTATTTCAGGAAAATCATTATTTTTGCCCTGCTCATCAAAACCTCCAACACTTTTATCTGAAAAGCTCAAATTTTCAAATTTATCATTTAAATTGTTTTCTGCTGAAACTTTATCTACATCGTTCAAATCAACTGACTTACTCTCAAAGCTTCCATTCAAAATACTATCTTCTGAATATATACCATTTCCTACTGAATGATCACTATTTTTATTTTCCTCAATATCAAGCTGATTTTGGAAACTTGAATCTTTTACTTCTTCAAAACCATCATTTGTATCCAAACCTTCGATAGAAAACTTCTCATTATCAATCCCCTCAATTGGTTTATCCATGCTTAAATTCGAATTATCCTGTGCTTCATTATCTGCAAAACCTGCAGATAAATCAATATTAGAACTCAAATTCTCAATCCCCACACTCCCTCTGTCTTGCATGAAGCTTGAATCTAAATGTTCCAGTGCACTCATATCCGCTTTTGGGTCTTCATTCTCTATGACAACCTCTAATCTAACTTTGCAAATCAATATTGAAAATATAATCCAGAAAAAGTAAGGGAAATTCATCCTTGTTTCCTTCTCAAAAATTAATAAAACTAACCAATCTAACCTTAAATACCTATTTCCTAATTCACAATATCTTTTGGATAAAATATCCTCACAGACGATACTGCATTTTTGCAATCCCCACTTTTTAAAGGCACAATATTTTCCCGGTTCATTTTTTTCTACTTAATATTTACCGGTATTAAACTTCGAATTGGCGCCAAAAACATGCATTCCACATATATGACCTAATATATTGAAGTAAAAATTATTAGAATTAATCTGAAATTTATATTGAGAATATTTTCATCTTAAATTTGAAAATCCACCTATAAGATGTTTGATAATGAGTGGTAAACTTTATTTTAAAAGGGTCGAGGAGGTTATTATGTTCATTTCTAAATATTGAGCTCAATTGAAGCTAACATTCTTTACTATTAAAAGTCTTAGAATAGATAATACTAAAAATCTAAGCTATTTTAAAGAAAATTAATACTATGAATTCTCCTAGAAAAGTATTGTAAATTAGTGTTTATAACAAATTAGTTGTTTTTTTTTTTTTTTTTTGAAAAAGGAAAAAAGTGTGGTAAATCAAAAATGAAAAAACCCACTCTGCAAAATTCAAAAAAAGAATTAAACCTGATGAAACAGTGGAAAGCATTGAAATCTCTGAAAATTTAAACCTAAAAAATTACTTATTATAACAGAGTCACAATGCTATTAAGGAGAATCCCATGCCTACTCCTTATTTTTCTTATTCAAATTTCCTGGCTAAAAAATAGCCTAGTCCTCTCCCAGCTTATGCCAGAAAGCTACACTGTCAATCCCATGTTTCCAAATAGTACAATAGCCCAAGGTGCATGGGGAATGGATATCAAAATTGATGATTTAGCAAACCAGCCTAGATACGACCTTTCTTTATGGTCTACTATCGGATTCCCAGCTATTTTAACTCCTTGCTCTTATATGTACCCAATTGTAATCAGCCTCAAGAATATTAACTATGTTTTTGAAAGTAATCCAATCTCATTCTCATGTAATCATGCAGGCTTAACTGACCCAATCTGGATCTCTACAGCTTTTGGATCCATCTCTGTTAACCAAACCTCAAGCTACTATGTTGCCTGCAACATGGTTGTAGATTACTTGAATAATTTTGAGCCAACCATGATCCAATCTACCTCAGCTACTAACTTCACTTTCCTCATACCAGGAACTATAATTGGAGATGCACTTGCGAGTATTGTGGAAGAAGGTGTCTCAACTACTCCTTCTCCTGATCCAGTCCTTACCTGGCTCCAGCAACATTATTATAGTGAAAATTGGGTTAATGTTGCAAGTGTCCTAAATTTGGCTAATTCTTTCTCAGATATGGTTGTTCTACCATTTAAATATAAAATAGACCTTCCTCCAGAGGTCCTTCCTGGAAGCTCAATCCAAGAATCTGATCCTCCAGATCACTCATATGTTGATCTCTTTAACATGACCTTTTCATATGGAAGATATGATTCTGACCTAACATCTGGGATTTGGAAGCCTAAAGAAAGGTTTGCAGGTTTCCAACCCCCTATTATAAACTCTGCTCAAGGAGCTTTCATTGCAATCCAAAATAATGTTACTACCAACGAATATAATTCTGCAGTACCTTTTGGTTGGACAAACATTCCCTTAGGTGTCTCACCTATTAGAGTGGTTATGCCATCTAATCTTCCATCCAACAGTAGTACAAACTGTGTAAATAACTATTTATTCTATTACCCTATGGACCCTTTTTGGAATTATGCTAATAATTCTTCCAATCCATTCAATATCAATTACCTTAAAGATTTACCCCCAAAAAGGTTTATTTCAAAATACTCAAAAAATGACTCTACTATATCCAGAAACACTGTACTCTCTAGCATGTACTTCTCTAAAAGACCATTCTTAAATGGAAAAAACTACCCTGGACAACTCCAAAACACTATTTCAACATATCTCACATTTTCAAATAATTTTCTTGGAGGATGCTATTATAATGGTACCTTCCCATATTCTCCCAAATCTTCCTATACCGGTGTGCATGCAGGTGTGGGGTTATGTGGAACCCATCTCAGAAATTCAAATACCCAATTTAAATCCCCGTTCTACCTCCCTCCGATCAAATATCTTTCAGCTCCATCTCCTATAAGTTACTTTTTTGTATTGTCATCCCTAATCCAATATGTCAGCTATACTCACAAAGGAACCTTTAGATCAGATATAAATGATGAGACACGAAAATTTAAGAAGATATACCCTGGAAACGGTCTTCTTCACTCTCTTTTGATTGCAACTGCTTCAAACCAACCTTTTATCTTCTATAATTTACCATCTTTTGTGAATCATGATACTTCAATTACTCTTGGAAGTGAATTCTATCAGTTTAGCGAAAGGTATATTAACAGAAACTTTGGAAACTATGCAACTCCTGGATCAGGAATGACTTGTAGAGCCGCTAGATTCGTACCTATGAAAAGAGATATGTACTCACTCAAAACAGCTTGGCAGTGTAAAACCAAAAAGACTACATCCACAAATACTTGGCAAGATATGATTGAAGTACCTAGAGACGAGATTACATCATGTAAGCTAAACAATGAATTTGTTACATGCTTAAACACTCCAGATAGCCAGAATCAGTTTATTGGAATGGTGAATACTGCTCCAGAAGAACATGTAACCACTCTGAAAGCTTCATCTTTTAAGACTACTGACTATCTTGCTATAACAGTAACAATTTTCACTGATACTATTTCTTATACAAGTCCTTCAAAGGGTATTTCAGTTAAGCTCTTTTCTCCTCCAATTTCAGGCTTTCTATCACCAGAATATTGTTCCAAAATTCCAATGATACCAATGATTCCCACAACTGTTCAACAGATCTTCATTATTTACCCAACAGTAAAGGCTTGGGATCATCTTCATAATACAAAGTATTCATTTTTAATCCCTTTTAACAAAGTTCTACAGATCAGACACAAAGTAGTTCTAGGGAAAACTTCTGGAATTAGTATTAACAAAGAATTCTATGTCTCAGCATATCTTTATTGTGAATCAATAAGAAGAGTTTCAGGGACTCCAAGTGTTTCCAAGATTTCAATTGCTGATTTTTCAAATCTAGGAGGATCTATGATCATAACTACTAAGTATCCAGTTCTACAAAACTCAAAATTCTCAAATTGTATTCATGAATTAATCATTTCAGAATCCAGTTCTCCTAGAACAACCTTTATTTCGTATGAAACCTTAATACAAAGTAATCCACAACCCAATACAAATGAATTTGTATCTATAGAATTTGGAGCTGTTGACTTTCCTCCAACTGTTGGAAAGCTTTCTCTATATCAACCAGAGGAAAAAGGAGCTTCTATTGGGGACTCAATTTTCCTCACTCTTAGCAATCTTGCATTTTCAAACACAGAGCAAGATGAAGGTTTTGCAAGTTTTGGAATTATCGCATCATCATCGCAAATTATTGGACAGAATTCCACAGTCATTTTCCTTGGAGATTCTTTGACTCAGCTTCCACCCTCTTTAAGGCTCCCAGCTACCAGCAAAGAATGGTTTGTATACATTAGAGCCCAAACAGTAACATTTTCTGGTTGTTATATTCCTTGCCAACCTCCATTCAAAGACTCTTTCTACTCTCATTGGTGTTCCAATGACTTGAGTCTGTTGAATTCTTTCCCTTGTCCATTTTCCAAAGTTTTGATGAAGACTAAAGATTCTCAATCAGAGATTGAAGATGCAATAGCTGTGGTTACACATCCATTGGCTTATACAACACCAATAGAAACAATTCAATTGGTGAGTGCTCTTTTTGAGGAAAACAAAGATAACTTGTTAATATGGAAAAACTATTTTGAGTCGATCTATTCCACAGCATTTGAACTCCAGAATATTCCTCAAGGCTATGACTTTGCTTCTTTCAAGCTTATGTCTCTGTATATTCTTAAGAAGATTTACAAAGTTGCCTACGAAAATCCTAAACTTAATTTGGATGTCACAAGACCTTTTGAAATATTGATGAATATTACTTTGAATGCAGAATGTACCAGTAGTCCTAGTGTCTCAAATCTTGTTCTAGAGACTTTGGATCTATTAGTTGCAAGCAATGGATGGAGTAGAATACTTGGAGATAGTAATCTAGAGTCAACCATCTCGCATATGCTTGAATCTGTGGGTAATAGATTTTCATTTTGGACTTATAATAAAGATTCTTTGGATTGGAAAGGAAAAGAAAGTGGTATTTCGCTTTCTGTAATTACTTTAGATGAAGTATTTACGAGAAGATCAACAAGTTTGAACGGAATGGCAATTTCAGGCTTTAGATTTAATGAGATAAAGAAACTTTCCCCTGTTGAATCTATTTACTTCCAAGCATATCCGGAAGAATACGATTCAGAAATGCTAGAATTTGCTTCAAGAAGTTGTCCAAATACATCAGCAACAATTTCTAGTTATACTTACCCAAGGAAATATATTTCGAATATGTTAATAGAGAATGCTGTTAGAAAAGTCTCAAGACCTATTCCAATAGGAGGAGGAGCTCTTTATCTTTGTTCAATTGATTATTATGCATATGGAACTCCTACAGTAACATTTTCACTTCCTCTTTCTTTTGAGATTCCAGTAAATATGACAAATATAGGTTGTTCAATGTTAAGTGACTCAGTTTGGAGAGAAGATCTTTGTACAAGTAATATTTCTCCAAGTAAACAGGAAAGCAAGCAATTTGTGATTGAATGTTCATGCCAAGGATTAGCTCCTTATGCATTAATAGGAACAATAAACTCTACAGAAATAGATAATGGAAATTTTGGAGATTCAAGTGGAAATGATGGAAGAGCTCCAATACCACCAATGAATAATAGATGGGATGGGATTTCAGGGAATCTTACAAATCTTGGTATTTCAAAAGATCTAGCGATCGAATTGATCAATTCATCGTATTCTGGATTCATTTACTTGGATGAGAAGGTTAGAACCCCATATATACCTCCTAAAGCTCAAAAAGCGCTTGAAGGATCAAAAGGTATTGCTGGACTATACACAGAAATGGGGAGGTCTCAGTATATTGGAAATATAAGTTCAACTTGGGGACTTAATGCTGGAGAAGCGTGGTTCAACTCTTCTGTAGCTAAAGGTGGAGATGCTAATGTTGAAAGCTTTTTATCTTGGGAGCCTGTGAATACAACAAAAAAGAACAATTAATAGACAATAAATCGGATAGAATGTAATCTAATTTTTATTTGAAAGATGAGATTAATTCTAGATTGGGAGTCTTAGAGAAAAGGACTTCCGGTAGAAATAAATAAGTTAATAGTGAATAATAAATGAGTAAATATGAATGGATCGGATAGTCCAACTATAATTTTATATCTTACAAAAAATACAGTTTTCGTCTTTGTGAATTTCAAAGCAGGATGAATATATACCTGTTTGACCATAATACATAAAATAGTTTTTAAGGTTCTTGGCTTGTCCAGAGCCTCTTAGATACTTAATGGCCTGGGAAACCACAGAGGATGCAATAATTGTATTTGTAGAAAGAAGTGTTGGGAAGATATTTCCAATAATTTGTTTTGTTAATTCTAAAGTGACTCCCTGAATTCCAAAAGATTTTGCATGTTCTTGTGCTAGTTGATAAATCTTAAGAATTTTGTGATTTTTAAAGTCCTCATTGTCTTGTTCATCTTCCTCATATATAAAATTTGCATATGCTATACAATGAATAGGTGTTCTAGGGAATTCTTTGATTTCACAGAGTGGAAAGTTAGTATCTTGGACGTTGAGTCCCATTGTACATTCATAGCAGGATGTTTCTCCCGGAATAATGATTCTAGAATGGCCATTAAATCCTTCAGTACCACTATCTAATAGTATTGGATAAGCTTGAGGACTAGATTGCGTCATTACTATAGCATTCAATGTCCTTCTTGCATGAATATTATCCAAACCAGAAAGAATGATTTTGTAGTCGGATGGGGTCACATTGAACTTTGAGAAAAAGTCGGAAATGTCAGAATGAAAAGGCTTGATTTCTAATCCTTTTGCTGACTTGAAGTGGTTTGTTGCGTTTGCCGCCAAAACATGCACCTTGGACTTTCCTTCATCTCCAAGGTTGAAAAATAGTTGTCTGGAAATATTGGAGACTTCAACGTAGTCATAGTCAACGATATCAATTCGTCTAAATCCGGAGAATATCAGACATCTAAGGATTTCTGTTCCAATTCCTCCAACACCCACCAAGAGTACTTTACAATAAGCAAGACCTATATCTTTTTCTAAAGTCTTGCATTCACTATTCATAATTGCCTTTCCATGTTGTGGGGTATAAATAAAACTGAAAGTAGAAAGTTGAGGGGGAGCAATTAATTTAAGGAGAAACTTTACAAAAAAAAACTCCCCAAATTTCTATAGAAATAAAATTGGCTTTAACTTGTTAATCTTATTATATGTTGAAATGGAATAGAAAAAGAGAAAATAATTAGTTTTGGCGCCTAAATTTAATGCCGGTATAGGATTTTTGTGAATGACGAATAGGTAAAAAAAAAAATATGTGAAAGTAAATAGAAGGATTTGAATAGAGGATTCCATCAACGTATTGTTCTAATGAAACTAATTCTAGGTAATTACAGGATTATGCTATTTTATTTATTTTGAAATTTAGTTATTTACAAAATTTTTTTTAGCTAGCAATGTCAGAAGAATTAAAGAAATGGAATAAGTTGTTGTGTATTTGAATCAATTAGTATATAAATGAAAAAGGCGAATAGTAAAGCATTAAAAATAATAGTATTCATAAGAATCGAAAATAAGTTCAATAATTTAAAATTTGACAGAAATTCGAGGATTGCATGCATTTTTATTGTTTACATGCAATTTTTGTATTTACCGGCCTACTTTTGTAGAGTTTACATGCGATATTAAAAAAAATGAGTAAATAAACTAATCAGCAGAGCTAGAGAATAATTTATAGGAAAATAATTATTAAGAAAATAAATACACTGTTTATTATTTTTCCAGATTTTCAAATATGAGTGCTTACATTCCTGAGGTATCACAGAGCATTGGAAAGCTGGTCGATTCTGTTGAGTCCTTGGATGAATTATTAAAAAAGGTAAGAGAAAATTGAGGAACAGATTGTTCCTAGCTCCAAAAATATGAATTAACTTGGATTTGATTATTATTTATATATTTTTCTTCTAATTAAAGGTGGAAGTAGCTCAGAAAGCTTTTTTAAAACTTTCTCAAGAGCAAGTTGATTATATTTTTCAAAGAGCTTCCTTGGCAGCAAACTGTGCAAGATATGAGTTGGCAGTATTAGCAATAGAAGATGGTGGAATGGGATTGTTAGAGGATAAGATAATAAAGAATCACTTTGCATCAGAGAATATTTATAATAAGTACAGAAATACAAAGACTGTAGGAGTAATTGAACATGATGAATTTGGAGGAATTGATATTGTTGCTGAACCATTGGGAATTTTGGCAGGAATCTCTCCATGTACAAATCCAACATCTACAACGATCTTCAAATCCCTCATCTCCCTTAAGACAAGAAACTGCATAGTATTTTCTCCTCATCCAAGAACTGCTAGAAGCTCCATAAGAGCAGCCAAAATTATCAGGGATGCAGCAATAGAAGCAGGAGCTCCAGAGGATTGTATTGGTTGGATCGATGTTGCAAGTATTTCCTTATGTAATTCCTTAATGAACCATAGCTCTGTCAGTGCCATTCTAGCAACAGGTTCAGTGGCTTTGGTGAAGGCAGCTTATTCATGTGGAAAACCAGCCTTGGGAGGAGGAGCAGGAAATTCACCAGTATTAGTTGATGAACTCTCAGATTTGGAAATGGTTGTGAACTCAGTAATTTTATCCAAAACATTTGATAACAGTTTAATTTGCGCATCCGAACAATGTTTGGTGGTTCTAGATTCAGTATATGATAAGTTGATTTCTGGATTCAAAAATAGAGGAGTACATATCATTTCTTCAAAAGATGAGCTCCAGAGACTTGGGAATTTATTAATTGACGAAAATGGAAATATGAATCCTAAATCTGTTGGAATTAGTGCAGTTGAAATCGCAAAGATGGCATCCATTGATATCCCAAAAGATGCTGTTATGATTCTTGCTGAAATCAACGAAATTGGAAGAGGGGAGAAACTGTCTCACGAAAAGTTGTGTCCTGTATTGTCAATCATCAGAGCTAGCGACTTTAATGATGGTGTTTCCAAGGCAAAAGCCTTAGTTGAATTTGGTGGTTTGGGACACACATCTTGTATATATACTGACCCAAATTCTGATGAAGGAAAACGCAGAATTACTGAGTTCCAGAGAAGCATTCCCACTGGAAGAGTTCTAGTTTGCATGCCAGCTGCTCAAGGAGCAATGGGTGAAATGTTTAACTTCCGTCAAACTCCTTCTTTGACTTTGGGATGTGGTTCCTGGGGCCATACTTCAACAGCTGAGGGAATTGGTGTAAAACATTTGCTTAATTACAAGCAAGTTGTACAAAGAAGGGACCACATCTCCTGGTTTAAGGTTCCACCTTCTATTTATTTCAATAGAGGATGCCTTGAAGAAGCTTTACAAGATCTCAAAGAAATCAATTTAAAGAAAGCCTACATTATTACTGATAGAGTCATGGTTAGTCTTGGGTTTGTTGATAATCTTATTGAAGGTCTCAAGTCTGTAGGAGTAGCCTCTGAGATGTTTGCAGAAGTCCCTCCTGAACCTGATGTTGAAACTGTCAAGGAAATTGTTAAAAGATTAAATGTAAGCAAACCAGATTGTCTTATTGGTTTTGGAGGAGGCTCTCCTATGGACGCTTCCAAGCTTGTAAGGCTTATGTATGAACATCCAACTGTCAAATGGAATGAAGTTGTTACTAGATTTATGGATATTAGAAAGAGAATTGTCAAACTACCTCCCAGCGGTGGAAAAATTCAAAGATTTATTTGTATTCCTACTACTTCTGGTACTGGAGCAGAAATGACTCCATTTGCTGTAATTACTGATAACAGCACTGGAATCAAATATCCTATTGCTTCTTACAAGCTTACTCCTGATATGGCCATTGTTGATGCCAACTTTGTTCTTTCTATGCCAAGGTTCCTTGCAGCTGCAACTGGCTTAGATGCTCTAACACATGCCCTTGAAGCTTTTGTTGCAACCTATGCTTCTGAATACACTGATGGACTTTGCATTCAAGCTATGAGACTTATATTCGATCATTTGCCAAACTCTGTTATCAATGCAGATGCCAAGGCAAGAGAATATGTACACAATGCTTCATCTATTGCTGGTATGGCATTCTCAAATGCTTTTCTTGGAATTTGCCATGCTCTAGCTCACCAACTGGGAGCTCAAATGCATATTCCACATGGAATTGCAAATGCAATACTTTTACCACATATTATTTCTTACAATGCATCTAATAGACCAACAAAACAGTCCATTCTATCTCAGTACAAGTATCCTGTAGCAAAGAGTAGATATGCAAAGCTTGTTGATATCTTGCATTTCAAGTCCAATCAGAGCTTTGATAGTAATTTGGATCAAGAGAGTATTAATATTAGAATTCTAGTTGAAGCAATACAAAATCTCAAGAAAACATTACAAGTTCCAATGTGTGTTAAAGATCATGGAATAGAGGAAGAACATTATATGTCAAAAGTTGAGTCTATGAGTATCCATGCTCTTGATGATCAATGTGTGGGAGCTAATCCAAGATTCCCTCTTTTAAATGAGATTAAACAACTCTATATTGACGCTTATTCTGGATTTGTCAGATATCCAGAACATTAATTACTGAGATTAAGTACATTAAAAATACTTAATATTGTCAAAATTGGAAAATTTCAATAGTACAGATAATATAAGACTAATAGTTGCTAAATAATAAACAAAATATTAAAATACTTGATAATTTTCTTAATACTAAATACTTCTAAATTAATTCATACAAGATCTATTCTTTTGATTTGCTTTTACCATTTGGCTTCCCAGTAAAAAGCTTGTATAATGTACCTAGAAATCTTCCAAAAACAGCTCCTAAGAGTATAAAATTTGGCCATTTTAATAGGTTGTTGTTTGACTGAAGAATACATGAAAAACAAGAAAAGTAAGCTAATAAGGCAGAATAGAATATAGGAGCAATATTACTATCTTTTGGCTTTAAAGTAGGACTAAATAATTTAAATAGTTAAAATTATTGAATAAAAGAAAAAGGAGAAAAATTGACTTGCTTGGATTTTTCTCTTGTAGATATATTTGCTCATCATAAAATTGAAAAGATTCAATTTCTTTTTTTTAAATCACTTAATAATAAAATATTAAGCTCATTTAAACCCCTTAAGTGTTTTAATCATTTGAGACCAATATATACTTTTCTTGTTTATTTCTCCTCATTATACTTATACACTTACCTTTTAATAATCATAACTAATAGACTTTTAAAACCAGTAAATATACATGTTCTAAAAGTAACCAATCCAAAATAAAGAGACAATACAATGGTTCCAAAGTCAACAAGGTGAGCTCCCAAGAAAAAAGCAGTAAAAATAGTTAGAATAGTTCCAATAAAACCATTAATAAGTGAATATGAAATTAATGCAATAGTGGGTAAGAGAGAACGTTGATTAGACTTGGGCTTGATAATAAGTAGAATGGAAACAATAATACACGAACATAATTCAATTAACAGCAATGCAATGTATCTGTACAAATTAGGAATACTACTTGTAAGTACAAGCATTAAAAACGAAGTAAAACTCAAAGCTACCTCAATCTCGGTCATTATTAAAATGTTACTCCCAATTAGAGTATAAATAACCAAGTATTAATAAACATCAAACTAATTTGTTAACTTTAGGAACCATCTGAGACGACTTTTAATATTTTTGTACAATTTTTGGTTGATCCATTAATATAATTTTTTTTCAATATATTACCCGGTATAGGATTTTACTTAAGGTTTGGCGCCTAAGTGGAATGACGTAATGTAGAGAATAAATTGCATGTTTGCATGCACTTTTGACAGTAATGGCAGTTGGACAATTTGTTGTGAAAAATAGTCATTTAAAGTATTTTTTTGAGCTAAAGAGTATTTTTTTTTTGAGAAAATTTGGGTAAATATTGATTAATATAGTTGTTAAGATAAAAAAAATGTTAATTCTTACACCAATAATATACTATAATATGGATTCCTTTAGAGATATAATCTCAGATTTGTTGGATTCAAATGTGGGGCGAGCCATATTGGTATTTTCTTCAGCAGTAAAATGTCAGGCGATGAGAGTTGAGTCGATGGTGAAGAAGAATGGAATTCAAATAGAGTTTTCTGAGCTATGTGAGTCAGATGCGAATGCATTAAGCACAATTCTTTTGCAGATGAAATCATATAAGCCTGACTGTATAATAGGGATGGGTGGAGGACATTGTATGGATATAGCAAAAGTACTAAGAGTTTTATACGAGGATCCGAATACGACTTTGCGTTCACTTGCAATGGGAACTAACAATAATGATAAGGAAAAGAGTTCAAAAAAGGCAATGATACATAGAAGAGGGAGTTTAATAAAGAAGTTGGTATGCATTCCGACAACATGTGGTTCTGGGTCAGAAGTGACATCTACGGCGGTTTTAAGGAATGATGATGGCAGACAAATGATAGTTTCAGGTGTGGCGTTTTTACCAGATATATCAGTAATAGACTCGAGTTTCATATTAACAATTCCAATGTTTGTGGCTTCTATTACAGGTATGAGAGCTCTTCTTCATGGATTAGAGTCTTACATTAGTAATTCTTCAAACCATTATTCATCATGTATGGCTATTCAGTCTTTAAGAATTTTATTTAATAGTTTGACTAAAGCTGTCATTGAGAAGGATATTAGTTTATTGCAAGAAATCCATAAGGCTGCTTCAATATCTGGAGTTGCAATTTCAGCAACTGATGTAGGTCTTGGAACAATCTTATCCAGAAGTATTTCAGAAGTATTTACACTTCCTCATGGACTTATTGACAGTATTGTGATTACTCAAGTGCTCAACTTTAATATAAAGAAAAGCCAGACTGTGGGGCCTTTGATTGCAAATCTTTCAGTTGAACTTGGAATAAGTAACCCAGAAGATTCAAATTCTAATAAAATACAGGCACTTTTAAACAGAATTGATGAAATAAAAAAGACTCTCTTACTTCCAGATTCTCTCAGTTCAATTCATTCTTCTCTATCTAATTTCAAGTCTAAAGGATGGTTTGACCCAATAGGTGTTAAATTGTCAGTATTCTCGCAATGTATAGAAATAGATAATCAAGAATTTATCAATCATGTATCTGGATCATTTTCAATATCTGATAAAGAAACTCGAGCCTATGTTACAGAAGAAAATGCATTGAGGACAATACCAATTCTTAGTAAAAAGAGTGTAATTGATAATTTAAATTTCAATACATTACAAATGAACTTGGATAGAATGATTTCTAGAGCTTTAAGTGATGAAGCTATTCATACAAATCCTGCAACAGTTACAAAGGAGGATTTATCAACTATTTTAAAGGAGACATGGGGTTAAGAGCTTGAGTTTTTGGTAAGCTTTTTTATTTTATACTTTTTCCAATTCTTAACTTGAGCTAATTTTAAGCCACAATTGTTTATTTACTAGAATTTTCAAATATCTAACAAGCACTTCATTACGAAAAAAAAGCATTTTGTTTATATATAAGTGACTTATCAAGAAAAAAGAAAGACTCAACTAATTGTAATCTCATCATAAAAGTATAATACTTGTATCATGATGGAAAAACATAATAGTACAAGAAATTCAGCTTTCCACCTTCTTACAAGTGATTCTAAAGACAAAACTTAAAGAAGATACACCAGTTTTTGGCCTTCTTTTATATATTTTTAATACTATGCTCAAATCAAGCCCTCTTCTTTGGATTGGATAGATTAACAGATTCTCTCTTTAACACATGGAGAAGAGTTTGAGAAGATTCCAAGATTTTAGTGTATGCTCCTTCAATCTCTTGAATGGTCTTATCATATTCAGCTCTTGCGATTGTTTTTCTTTGAAGACTTTCAGATACTCTTTTCAAACGTTCATTCAGAATCCCTAATTCACGCTGGATCTTTGCCTTATCCTCTTCTTCCCTCTTTATTTGCCTGTTGACTTCATCCCTTTTTTCCTTCAATTCTTCCAGGCATTTCATCAGTTCAGCATTATAATTAAGCATAGCACTTGGATCTGCCATTTTTACATTAATTTAAAAAGTAATTCTAAATCAAGTTTACCACAAATATTCAAAGAAAGTTCACTAAGTCTTGATTCTAATTATGGTTAATTTAATGATCACACAAACTCAGCTTTAATAATCTTCTAGTACTTTTCAATAATCTAAAAATTCAAAATTGCATGCATTTTACTCTGGTTTTCCAATTTTGGAATTAATTTATTTTATATTCAAAATACACACAATTTATAAAATTATATATAAAAAGAAATTCTCTTTTTAGCTACGTCAGCCGTCCACATTAAATTTTTTTAAATAATTACAATAAAAATGCACAAGAGCATTAAACTGAATAAAAGTCAATTTTACATATAAATAGTATCAGAAGCAGAGTATAATTATAAATATCAAGCTACTAAACGTGGAATAAATGTGTTAATACAGAGTGAAAGATGGAGTGGTTATATTAATAGTTAATTAAAAATCTTCATCATCTTCATTTTCCTCTTCTGAAAAAGCTACTTCGTCATGATTAAGCCAATCAAAGAATGCAGTCAACTAAAAAAAGCATTAAGGTAATAATAAAAATTGAATTGTGATTATATATAAGTTGATTAATATTATGAGAAAATATGTGTAAAATTTTGGGATCTCTATTAAGTGCTTGGAAATTGTGTATGTAATATGGATATGTATGAAAGGCCTTTATTATAAACAATATCTTAAAATGAGACCAAAATATCAAAATGAAAATGAACAAATTGACCAATTTGCGATACAATTGGTTCAAAATCATATGACAATTTATAGTCCATGGATTGTAAATAACCTAAATCTTTCAAATTGAATCTTGGCCAAAGCATATTGTAAAAGTCTCAAGTTACAACATATATTATTAACTTAAACAAAATTACAGGATGTTTTGGCCATAAATAGCACACATAATCCCAAGAATTGGTCCTTAATCGACCATCTTTCATATTTCAACTTTAATTAATCAACTCCAAAAAGGAATAAACTTACCTCAAAGAGAGCGTTTTTTCTTCCAAGCTTGCTATCTTCACCTAAAAGATCATTCTTACTTAGCCAAAGATTGAATGTATCTCTAGAAACGATTTTGGATTTTAAAAGTGAAATCCATAGAGACTCAAGAATACTAGTAACATTATCAACTTTCGGATTTCCGATCACAGAAGCCATTCTTTGAATCTCAATAAGGATGTAAAGCTTTGCAGTAGCTTCTCCCGCTTTGTTTTTGGTAATAAAGTGATTAAATATTGGTGAGAGACTTTTAGAGAGTAAAATAACGTCATCAATACAGCGCATTGCAGTTGAGAATAAAGTAAATACATGGGAAAGCTTGGCAATAATTGAAAGAGATTGTGAATCCTCAGGAGAAATGGATTTTTCTACAAAGTTTGAAATAAATCCATGTATTTTATCAGAACTTGGGGGTGAGTATGTGTTAGGTTCAATTGGGGAAGCTGGAGAAGAATTTTCTTTTGGGGTTTCTCCAGTTAAGAATGCAAATAACTCTTTTTCAAATGTGTTCAAAATTATTGGATCAGAAACTTCCCATAATGCAAGATTTGTTTCAGAATCGTCGATTTTTTTCGTTTCCTTAACAGGTTGAATCTTCTTAACTTGTTTTGGTTTCTTCTCAACCTTGGAAGTTGTTTGAGTATTATTGGATTGCTGTGGCCTATTATTCAAATTCAAAATACCGTTAAGAGATGAAGAATGGTTACTAGCCGTATTAGATGATGGCTTGGGATCTGAAATATTAAGTTTTTGAGAAAAGGAAATATTATCAATATTTGAGCTATTGGTAACATTGTTACTACCATTACTTTGGGTAGTATTTTCAATATCAGTCCTCTTCTTAAATCTATTCTTCAGATAGTCTGGTCTATCGTCAACATGCACTTTAGCAGAGTTTTCACGTCCAAATCTTGATCCAAAACCTGAAGATGATCCTGTACCACTTTGCGCAGAATTGGAGCTATCTCGCCAATTGAAGTTGATTGAGCTGGGTTCAGAAGAGTTATCATAATTTTTAGATGTACCCCTTCTAAAATCCAGCTCAGGTTTTGGCTTTTCTGTGGATCTACCTGCATCATCTCTCCAATTGGTATTATAAATTGCATCATCGATATCTGGTCGATTAAATCTATCTCTTCCGGATTTAGAGTTTGTTCTTTGAAGATCACCACCATCTCTGCCTTTTCTCCAGTCTGTTTCAAGCATTTGAGCAATCTTCTCATCATTATCATATCTACTCGACATTCTACTACCGCCTCGATTACTATTATAACTATCAGTCCTTTCAAGACCAAGACTTTGAGTTGGCAAAATTCCTTCCATTACTTCCCCATTCTCATATGCCATTCTTTGCAAGTCCCTAAGTTGGATAGTCTGACCTTTTGATTTGGGTGGCATCTTATTATACTATAATTGGTAATAATCACCTCAATACAAGTTAATGGTAATATTGTACACTCGAAAGTAAAAGTGATTCTGATCCCTCTTCAAATATAAAGAATAAAAATTAATATGGAATATTAATTTTTAACCTTGAAAAAAATACTTTGCTCCGTCACTTGGTGCTCTTTTACTATGGCACCTTTTTCTTTTTTTTTCATATGGGTTTTCTCTTTCCCCCAATTATTTATTGGGAAAAAATATTTATTAAAAGTACCCGCCTAAATTCGTCTTGGCATTAAACTATATAATGGCGGTACAAAAACATGCGGGATGTTAGAGACATATGGCGCCTAGTTGAAAATATTAGTATAAATGAAAAATTTGGGATATAAATATCGAAGGAAACAAAGATTAATTTATCAAAAGGAAAAATAAATAAAAGTAAATTAATAATAAAAAAAAAATTAATAAAGAATTATGTGAGATAATAAATTGCGTACTTTTTTACCGGGAAATTGTTTACAGTCTAATAAATAAATAAGAGTATATATATATATATATATATATATTTACTAAATTCAAAGCTATTGATTAATAATAAAGAAAAGGCGAGAGGGAATATTAATATTGGTGGGAATATAATTTGAATTGAAGAAATTTAAGAATTTTTTTTTGTATTGAATAAGGAAAAAAAAAGGAAATATCACTGAAAATTTGGAGTCCTAAAAAAATATAAATATTATAAATTTAGGATAATAAATAAAAAATTTGAAGAAGTTATAATAGTCTTTTTCAGAGTGATAGTAATTACAGAAAGATGGTAACTTCAGGCCAGGCTTATGAGGCAAATGTAGCAGCAGTTACACGAAACTATAATATCGCTCCTAGAATGGAGTATAGAACAGTTTCAGGAGTTCAAGGTCCATTAGTAATTTTAGATAATGTAAAGTTCCCAAAATACAATGAAATTGTAAGAATTACTTTGGGAGATGGTTCTATTAGAGAAGGACAAGTTTTGGAGGTCAAAGGAAGTAGAGCTGTTGTGCAAGTATTTGAGGGTACTACAGGCATTGACAATCAATCATGTAGAGTTGAATTTACTGGGGATGTATTGTGTATGCCAATAACAGAAGATATGTTGGGTAGAACATTTAATGGAAGCGGAAAACCAATTGATAATGGCCCTCCAATTTTTGCTGAAGATTATATTGATATTAATGGTAGTCCAATTAATCCATACTGTAGAGTTCATCCAAGAGAAATGATTCAGACAGGAATTTCTGCAATTGATGTTATGAACTCAGTTGTTAGAGGTCAGAAGATTCCATTATTTTCTGCTGCAGGACTTCCACATAATGATATTGGTGCACAAATTTGCCGTCAAGCTTCTCTAGTATCCGGAAAAGATGTTATGGATCATTCTGATGATAATTTTGCTGTAGTATTTGCTGCTATGGGAGTTAATATGGAGACTGCAAGATTCTTTAGACGTGATTTTGAGGAAAATGGTTCTATGGAAAGAGTATGCCTCTTTTTGAATTTAGCTAATGATCCAACTATTGAAAGAATTTTAACTCCAAAATTGGCATTAACAACAGCAGAGTACTTGGCTTATGAGAAGGATTTACATGTATTTGTTGTTATGACTGATATGAGTTCTTATGCAGATGCTCTTAGAGAGGTTTCTGCTGCGAGAGAGGAAGTTCCTGGTAGAAGAGGTTATCCTGGTTATATGTATACAGATCTTTCAACTATTTATGAAAGAGCTGGAAGAATTGAGGGTAGAAATGGTTCAATTACTCAATTCCCAATTTTAACAATGCCAAATGATGATATTACCCATCCAATTCCAGATCTTACTGGTTACATTACAGAAGGACAGATCTTTGTTGATAGAGCTCTCTATAACAGACAGATTTATCCACCAATTAATGTTTTACCATCATTGTCTCGTCTTATGAAGTCTGGTATTGGTACTGGTTTAACTAGAGAAGATCATCCATCAGTTTCTGATCAACTTTATGCTAATTATGCTATTGGCCAGGATACTAGAGCTATGGTAGCAGTTGTAGGAGAGGAAGCTCTTTCAGCTGATGATTTATTATATCTTGAGTTCACTAGTAAATTCGAGTCCAAGTTCCTTTCTCAAGGTCCATATGAGAAGAGAGATATTTTTGAGAGTTTGGATCTTGCTTGGGAACTTCTTAGAACATTCCCTGAAGATATGCTTAAGAAGATTAAGCATGATTTATTACAAAAGTATTATCCAAGAGACAATTATATTCAACATTCTAAGTAATAAAAGATGATAATAAAATAGGAAAGGACAAAAGAAAAATTCCTCATTAGATGGGAATAAAAGAATCGAAAGTGGAGTAAATCGGAGGATGATAATACACTATGAAGCATTATATGGGCCAATAATAGAATCGGGAATTGATATATTTTCTTTTTTTAAAAAACATTTTACAGATAAAAAAAAACATCGTAATGATATTTCTATGTATTTTTTTTTAAATAAAAGTAGAAAAAGATATGTGACCTCGATTATTATTATCATTATTATTAGTAATAAGTATTTTAAGTATTTTATTTAAGTTTTATTTTCTAAATTATGGCAGTGAAACCCAAATGTTCGAGTTCTAGGAATGAACTACATGCATGCATGCAAAGAGAAAATAAGGGTATCGGAAAAAAATGTCAGTAATAATAATTAAAGGTAGCAAATTTAGGTTAATTTAATTAGTTTTTAGAAAACCAGTCGGACTCAAGAAACTGACGAGCAGTCCAACGGGAATTCGGTTCTGGGTCTAAAAGATGCAAAATGGCATTAATACACTCATTTGATAAAGTAGGCTGTCTAGGGAACTCAATCTTACATTTTGTAATATTGTCAAAAAGCTCTAAAATACTATTTCCTTGAAAAGGTAGTGTACCATAAAACCAACACCAAATTGTGACTCCAAGAGCCCACATATCTGCTGGACATCCCAATTGGAGCGTAGATTGGGAACATTCTTCTTGTTCATTGATTTCGGATGATTCGTTCCTTTCAGTAACAATTTTATTGCTATTGTTGTTTATATTACAATGCTCAGGAGGAAAAAATGCATATGTTCCTTCAGTGCCCTGAACATATTTACCTTGAATTAAAAATTCTGCAGAATTAAAGTCATTCAAAAATGCATCTCCAGTATGTGTAAGCATAATATTATCAGGTTTTACATCTCTATGAACAATCCCTAACTCATGAAGTCTAGATAGAGCTACTCCAATACAGTAAGCCATTCTCCTTATACTTACCTCTGTCCTCTCTAATGCAGGACTTGGAGTATACACTAAAAGATTCTTTTCAAACCCCGGGCACGCGCGCGCGCGCCTTGCCCCTGTGTCGGGCGCCATTGTGGGTCCAATCGGAAAAAAGTCAAAGATGAGATACAATTTTCCGGAAGATAAGGTAGAAGGAAAAGATTCAAGAACTTTGTGTAATTTAGCAATATAGTAGTATGTGGGATCGGTTTTTGCAAGGAATTGTAGAATCTTGATTTCGTTAATTACACGATGCATTTGGGTCCTGATTTTCCTGTCTGAAGAATAGACAATGTTTCTCCGAATGAGTTGGGGTTTTGAATAGATTTTAATTGCAAAAAGATGTTGAGTTGGGTTATTTTTTAATTTGGAGAATTCTTTTGAGTTTGGTTCTTCAATTCGTTTCCAAAGTTTAACTTTTGGGCAAAGTTGTGAGTTTAATTGGACCTGAATATCTACAAATTCTTTGTTTATCAAATAACTCTTCTTTTCTGAAAAGTATAAGTTTATTTTGCTTTCTTTTTCGAGATATTCTCTCACACTTTTCCTTAATTCTACACATTCTTGGTCATAATCTTTAGATTTCTCAATATCCTGTGTATGTATTTCTGAATATTCTGAGTAATCTCCTCCTTTTGTAATCATCATTGATTAAAAACCTTAGTTAAAGCTATTACTGTTGCACAGATTTTGTTATTTTGCTTTTTTAAGCTTCTAAAGTTCTTATTTATTTCTAAGAATATTGTTTCTTACTAATTCTTCTCCTTTTAATCTTATTTTAATCCATATAAATTTTATGTTATAATAGTAATTCATATAAATTACCTCTATTATTAACACTAAATAACATTACATTCCAAGTAACAGATTTAACCTCACATGAATGTAGTCCGATTTTCACACCTATATCTTTTAAAGCACTCTCATTACATTTCAACACTTTTTCTTCTAATAAAATATATTCCACATCTTCCTCTTTCTTTTATTCTTAAGATGACTTTCCCCTCCAAAAACCCATTTTTAAGCCTTCGGCGCCAACTTTTAGGCGGGCACACCCAATGGTTAATTTTGACGGTATAAAATAGAGTTAAGCAGCGAAGAAGAATAATTAAGGAGGAGATTATTAAGATTTTTCCAGAGTAGATTTTTGTAGGGAAAAGAAGAATTGGATATCTTAGAAGTATATTTCTTTAGGTTTATTACATATGGGAGAAACAAAGAGTATGGATATGGATATGGTTGAGGAGGAGAGACGGACTGAAGGACCTTTTAAGCCTTTAACTGGAACAGAAGTTAACAGAAGTAATGAAATAAGAAGAGTGATGGTTCCTGAAAATAGAATGACTCCTTTAAAGAACCAATGGATTAATATTGTTACTCCTTTGGTAGAACATATGGGATTACATGTAAGAATGAATACAAAGAGAAGATGTGTAGAGCTTAAATATGGGCCAGATTGCACTGATATTGGATCTCTTCAAAAAGGAGTTGACTTTATTAAGGCTTTTCTACTTGGATTTGAGCTTCAAGATGCCATTGCTCTTTTGAGATTGGATGATCTTTATATAGAAAGCTTTGAAATTAAAGACGTAAAAAGATTGAATGGAGCACATTTGTCACGTTGTATTGGTCGTATTTCTGGTAGGGATGGTAAAACAAAGTATGCTATAGAAAATTCAACCAGAACTAGGATTGTCTTAGCTGGTCAGAAACTCCATTTAATGGGAGCCTTTCATAATATTAAATTAGCAAGAGATGCTCTATGTAGTTTAATTTTGGGAACTCCTCCTGGAAAAGTCTACAACCACCTTAGAATAGTCTCTAAAAGAGTTCAGGAGAAGCTCTAATTATAAGCAGGTACTGATAAGTGTAAAGACTATATTTAGATGATATATATAATTTAATCTATTAAGTACTAAAACTTTGTGAATCTTTTTAGTTTCTAATCTTTATAGCTGGATCTATTTTCATTGTAATTAACTTCTAGGTATTATACTTCGCTCTCTAAGTTTGCAACCTGGTCGTAATTAGACTTTCCAATGTGTATGACTGCATGGATACATACAAGAATGAGCGATACTGCCAAGGATGTGAATAATAGAGCTCCTGAAAATACAAGAATGATCACAGTTGATGTTCCTGCTATCACATATAAAGCCACTTTCTTGCTAATTACATTATCTCCTGGCAATACTACCATATCTGTTGGTCTAGATGCTACAAAAGCTGAAGAAAAGGTTGATATTAAAATAATGATTAAAGAAATAGGATTCAAAATTAGAGAGAGCATAGTCATACCCAGTATAATTACAATATAATTTAGTAAGAAGTATCGAAGATTCCTTTCAAGTCGATCTGTAATTTCTTTTGGTTGTGATACTTTTTGGAAAGATGAAAGGCAAAAGAAGTCTCCATCCCAGGATCTCAATTTTCTCTTAGCAAGTCCTTGAGCTTTCAATCTAAGACTCTCATAAGTTTCCAAAATCTGCTGTACTGTTGGACCATATTCTGAAGATTTTGGCGCAATTGACCCTGTTTTGCTTCCTGATCGATTAAAACTGTCCATTCTAGTGAAATTTGAGCTCATAGATGATGAACTAGAAGCTCCAAGTTTAGCACTACCTCCATTCATAGGAGAATCCAAAACTGTTGATGATTGTTCTCTGTACATTTTCTCCCAATATTCAAAATCAATGATCTCTCGTGACCTTACTAACCCTTATATAGCTATTTTTTTCTCCTATAATATCAAGGATCCTAAGCTTATTTTTTATTATATAATATAAGAACGTATAATATGTATATAATTGAGTATGCAAATAAATTCGGACTTACGAATTCTCTTTGTTTAACATATAATTTCAAATTTCGGCTTTTATCAACACACTTTAGGCACATATTGCATTTACTCAAAGTTTGGCGCTGTGGGGCCGCGCCGAAACCCCTCATGGCAAAACACATGCAAAACAGAGGTAGTAATAACACATAGAATAATTGGCGGGAAGCTTGAAGAGCATGAATTGGTAAATATTAATGGTTAATGAGACTATATGAGCTCTTTTTTGAGCTTTTTTGGAGGGTAGAGAATGAGGTTTTTTTTTTTCTTTTCTTTTTTTTTTTAAATAAATAGCTAATAAGAGTAGTTTTTGTTGCTAGTAATGGGAGGCCAAGGCCAAAGTTGGATGGTATTTTGGTCCAAAAGAGTTCTTACATCTTCATATTTACATGTATATATCTTTCCCTTTTCAATATTGATGACTCCTTCTGAATCATTTTGAGAAAAGTGGTTTTGAGTATCAAATTGAGTAAAAGAAACATTTTCAGGGGTTACAAGAGATTGTAATTGAACTCTTCCAATGGAGTCAATGCATTTGAATCTTACGGATCTATGTAAGGATGGGGCTGGAATTGGGACGGAGGAGTCTGTTGCTAGGGTATTTTTCATCTTGGAGATGGTTTCATCTAAATACTTCCATTGAAGCTTGGAAAGCTTTAAAGCGAAAATAGCTTCTTCAGGACTGATATTTGATTCAGAGTTTAGATCGTTATTAGTTCTTGAATTAGCAATAGAGAAATCAGGGAATTCTGAAATCTTCATTATTCTCTGTTTCAGATACATTTTGAGCATATTAGTTGATCTGTTAATATGGAGGTTAATTAGATCACGTTCGATTTTATCTTCGATACCTAGAATTCCTCCATCAACTTCCATAATTCTTTGTTTTTCTTTTTCTTTGAAAATAGAGTGAGAGAGAGTTTGTATTGAAGACTCACAGTATGTTAATAGTTCAGGAGATACTAACTCATTGATCCATGACTTGTTAATTTAAAGTTAAGTTAATGAGTGGTTTAGGATTTTTGTTGATATAATTATTGGACAATAAAACTTACCATAAGCAAAGTCTCTTGAGAATTTCTCAGATTCTTAATATGGGAGTCATCTGATAAACCAAAGTTCTTTGAGCTGTATATATTATCAATATATTCCAAGTCATTCCCATCAATTAAATTAATCCCCGAATTTTCTAAATTAGAGATTCAAAGAATGTAAGGTAAACAAAATAAGTTAATTATTAGATTATATCCCAGTCCAAAGCCTTTTTTAAAGTACCAAGTGTATTAGCTCTTGGCAATTCTAGAGCCAACACACACGTTACCTCACATGTGTTTAGAAACTAGTATGTCAATTACACCTTTAACCTACCTTTTTCCAGTGGAAGACGGTCCTCCTCATTATGATTCATTAGTTTCAGTCTATATAAAGTCTTATCAAAGTTCAAACCTATTACTTTAGTTTTCTTTCACTTTTCCTACTTTTACTACTTGAATCAAACTCTTAATAGTAATGATTAATTTCAATAAAAATAGTTTTGGCGGGAAGTTTCCCACAAAAGAAGAAAAGTGAGTATTAGAACAAAACAAGAAAAAGAAATGGTGCTAATTAAGGGTGACAAATGGAATGTTGTTAAAAAGAGGAAAAATTGGGTTATTTTGTCTCTGACTTCAAGAGATGAATAATTAAATGTTAAATAGTGAAAGAAATAATTAGATTTTGAAAGAAAAGAAATAAAAGTTAGTTAAAATTCTTATAAACTATCTGTATGTCATCTTAACAAATTCTTTTTGTTGCCAAAAAGAATTTATTATTAGTTTATGAAATACATGTTTTGGCGCCAACATGCTTAGACTAGTAATAGTAATGAATGTGAGTGAGCTCCCGCCCATTGTTTTTTAATAGGGAGTCGAGAATATTTTAAAAGTGGGAAAGGGGGATCGATAAAATAAGAAGGAAAATAGATTAAGCAAAGAACTTAGGTGTTGTGTGTTTCATTTATAAGCATTAGAGAGGATCAAGGTATTTCCCAATGAAATTAGAAAAAGATGTTAAGAGCCTGAAACGGCCGGAAGTAGATATTAAGAATGAATGTGAACGATTTAGAGTAAAAGATTACAGCTTTCCACACCAGTACTGCCACTTATGTTTTTCAAGGTTCATGAGTTTGCGTCCATTTTTATTGAAAGCAGTACAGAGAAAGTGGAAGTGCCATCTTTCAGTAGAACAGGAAAAAGTTGAGAAGATTGCAAGTCAGGGTAACCCTGAGGATAGATCGATACCTATTTTGAATGAGCTTAAAGATATGAAAATTGAGTCTGAATGCATTATCATGGGGTTTGTGACAAAGGAAATGAAAAATAGACCAACAATTTTGGATGAGTATCTTCAAGATATCGAAGAGGCTACAAAGAACAGTCAATTAAGCAATTATACTAGTAATGATGACAAGGTTTATATAGAGGATAGTTCATCAAGAATTCCATTGACTCTAAAAGAAGATGTATTTTCAATGAATAATTTGATTTCTGGTACCATACTAGCAGTAAGGGGAGTACAAAATTCAGGGGGCAACTTTCTAGTCTCGGATTTGACTTTTGCCTCTCCTCCTGAAGAGATTATTGGAAAAGAATATACATTAGGGAAGTCTTCTCAGCCAGTATATTTGGCTTTTGTTTCCGGTTTAAATATAGGATCAGAAATAGAGAATTCATTATCTTTACAATTATTTCGTGATTTCATTATGGGAGTTTCTTCATATAGTAGCGAACACAAACTTTTATCATCACAAATTGCTTACTTAATTATAGCAGGAAACATTATTAGACTTTTAGATACTGCAAAAGAGACTGTTACTGGTACTGGAACCAAGTTAGTTGTAAATAATGAGTTGCTTTCAAGCAGGCTTGGTGTGGTTGATTCCTTTATTTCTCAGCTGGCTTCCACTATATCTCTTGCGATCATGCCTGGAGAGGATGATCCTGTTCCAATTTCTCTTCCTCAACCTCCTTTCCAGCCTTATATATTCAAAAATTCAAGAAACTATCAGTCGTTTAATTCTTTCACAAATCCTTGCTTGTTTTCTATTAACAATGTAAGAGTAACTGGTGTTTCTGGCCAATGTATTTCAAAGATTTCTCTATTTTCTTCATATTCGAAGCCTATTGATGCTCTCAAATTTTGTGTTGAATCAAGAAATATTGCTCCTACATGCCCTGATGTAATACCTACTTACCCATTCTTCGATCGTGATCCTTTTGCTTTGGATTATACCGATGAATCTTTTCCACAAGTCATTTTTGCAGGAAATCAATCAGAATTTGGGTCATATAGATTCCCTAATAATGGACCATTATGCTTCACCATTCCTGAGTTCTCTAATAACCCTACTTTGGTGCTTTTAGATATAAATTCATATGAACTCAAAACAATATCTTTTAAAACAAGTCTTTCAATATAATTCAAGTCAATTTTTCTAATTCATATATAATTTCTACTTTTCTTTAATGCTTTATTTCTTTATTTCATTATTTCTCATTTATATTGAAATTTTGCATGCATGCAAAATTCTCCTTGATTTTTCTTAAAAGGTTTATTGTTAAATTAAAAAAAAAGCTGCCCCTTTGGGAATAGAACCTCTAACGTTAATGTTTGCATGTAAATTGTTATTAATTGAATATTTCTGGTTTAAAGCATGAATAGTAATAAAAGTCTGAAAGACGACATTGAATGAAAAATAAAGCTATTATGAAAGAAAGGAATAGGATTTGTACAGTATTTAGTCAATTAAGTTTATGAAAAAAAAATATGGAGAAATTTAATAATTTGTTGAACTTGATTTTGGAGGGAAATATATTTGTATATTTAATTTAATAAATTTTCTTTAAATTTGGCATTATATTATTTTATGTGGAAACTACTAATTTTCTTATAATTAGATAAATTTTGTCAGGAAAGTAAATCAGATAAAGTAGTAATATTTTAGCTATAAATTAGTTAATTAAAAAAATAAAATAATAAGCTGTAAAATTGGAAGTTTTGAAATAGGTCTTAAATATAATAGGGAAATTACTAAAATATAATGGGAGCCAAATAAGATGCAAAATGAACAAACAAAGAAGCACATTCAAGAGATAAGAGAGAGCTTATTCGTTTCAAATAAATCTCAAAGAGACAGGCAAGACAGGTCAATAGGAATATTATCAAATGAACTTTATTCATCTTTTGGACGTGTATTATTGGAGCTTCTTCAGAATGCAGATGACTCTAACTTTAATTTTAATGAAATAGGTGAGGGTATCCCTCAAGTTTACATATTGTTAAGATGGGATTGTTTGGTATTCCATATAAATGAAAAAGGGATGACACGTGAAAATATCGAGTCTGTATGCGATATTGGAAATTCGTCTAAAAAGAATTCAGAATCAAGATATTTTACAGGAGAAAAAGGTATTGGATATAGGTCAATATTTAAAATAACTGATAATCCTTGTATATTTAGTGGTGGATACTCTATAAAGTTTTCAAGTAAACCTGATGAAGAAATTGAATTGAGTTATATTGTACCAAAATGGATAGAAGAGTCAGATTTCCCAGAAGTAGTAAAAACAATTCATTCAAATATTAGTTTATATGGGACTCCTTGGAGGTTTGATAATATAAGATCTGAATTTGGGCCTAAATTTGTCCAAAGTTCAAGCAACTTAGGAACATTGCACTATCTTCCATTTGAGAAGAACATGAAACAGAAATTCTCATCAATTTTATCTGCAATTCGTAACACTTTCGTACATGATATTCTTCTCTTTTTGAGAAATATTAAATCAATAGTGGTAGATGTTGAGCCCAGAAAAGACTCGGATTTTTGTTCCTTTGAAAAGAATACAATTTATCCACTTTTAAGAAGGAGATTAACTTTAAATGACTTGATTTCAGTTCCTGATATTTCTCAAAGTCTAGGTGAAACTTTCAACCTAGATGAATTCAAAGATGATAGTCTTTCTTCAATAAAAAGTTTCAGATTTACAAAAATTGAGATAGCCCAATTTGATGATGACGATTTAGATTTGAATAAAGGAAAACTATTAAGAGAGAGTTTAATTTCTTCTAAATACCTTATAGTGGACTGGGAAATACCAATTTCAGAGGATCAAAAGCTTGAGAGCTCCACTCTCAGAGATAGAGCTACAAGATCTTCAACAGTATGGTCTATTGCTCTTCCTTTGTTCCATTCAAATTTGAGACTTGAAATAGATAAAGGTGAAAGGATAATAAACTCATCTTCATTCTCGTTTGGTTCATCAACTTTTGGAAAACATAAAAGGGTTACAGGAAAGTTGTTTTGTACGTTCCCTTTGAACCATAGAATCTATCTTCCATTTCATGTTAATATCCAAGATTTGATTTTAACAGCAAATAGAGAGGATGTCATGGCTGACAATATCTGGAATTCTACAATTCTTGATGTTATTTTCAAGAAACAAATCCCACAATTTGTTGCTAGTATGATTAATCCAAAATTATCATGCTCAAGAAAATCTTGCTTAATTAACCAAAAATATTCTCTTTTTATGAGTAATTTACTCACTTCAAAGTCTTTGCCGTTACAAACAATGCAGGAATCAAGCTTTGATTACAACTTAAAACCATTCGTTTTAAATACTTCAGAATTTATTAAATTTAGTTGGCTCCCGCCAAAACTTGACAACCTGAACCAATGCCAAAACTATTGCACATTATCTTCGATTTGTATTGATGAGTTAGTCAAAAAGCCTGTGTTTATGAACATTGATGGCTCATTTTGCTTTCTTGATAAAATTTCCACGAATATTCAATTCAATGATCTTTGCATAAAAAACAATACTTTCCATGAAGGTTTTTGTATTTTTTGCAATTTACATTGGAATTTTCTCTACATGCTGAGTGTCCACATGAGACCGGTATTGCACCCCTCACTGATAGGCGGGCACACATGCATGCATTTTCTTTGCACGAGGCCATTGCAAATGTTGCAAGTTTTGGTAGCACAAATAATATCATCATATAATGTAAGGAATTTGGATATATTGAAGATTTTTTTAGAATTGAAACCTTTGAAATTTTTGGAGAGTATTTCTGATGAGGAATTATTAATATTATATAGCTATTTATTTCCTCAGAAAGAAGGAGATGTGGAAAGTTTGAAAGAATTTGAAGGAATTTCAGGTTTGCCAATTATACCTACTAGGGAGGGTAAGAGAGTTTCTATAGAAAAATCGAGTATTGTGAAAGTTTACATTTCAGATGAATCGTTTGATAGTTACTTTCAAGAACATTGCTTGCAAAAGTATTCCGAAATAATAGGAAAAGTATGCCCATTTGAATTTTTTAGTGATAGGGTATATAAAATAGCTCCATACAGAATAAAGAGCATGATTAACCAAGATTTTAAGATTGAGAAGATAACTCCATCTATTTTTTTTAAATTAATTGCTGAACAGGTTGATTTATTACTCGAAAAAGGATGGGAAAATGCAATTAATAGTGATATACAGAAACTACTTCTCAAAATTACTCCTTTGGCAATAGAGGAGGCAAGCATTGTAGAGGATGATAATCGCTTTCTAATTAAGCTTCCAATAGTAGTTCAGACTTATTCTCCTTCATTTTTAAAGGCTTTACTTTACAATAAGGATCTACCAAAAAGCTATGCAAATGAAGAAGAGTTGTTAAACAAGAACAAACTGGCTAGGTGTTCTAGAATGATCACATCTAGTTTGAAGTGTAATAGATGCAAGAATGAAACAAGAGAAAATGAGGTTATGGTGTATCCTACTTCTGTAGCTTTAAGAATGTCTCAGGTAAGCAAGTCATTGACATCTTTAATTCTACTTCATTCAAGCTGGGAAAGGTCCAATAAGTTTAGTTCAAAGTCATATTCAAATTTTGACCAACTAAAAACATCAAATAGCAATCGGAAAAATGTTAAAGACAAAACTTCAATATATAATTCCGATAAATCATTTGAATACAAAGGTTTGACGATTGTCCCTCCTTTATGGCCTCCATTGGTTGAATGGGTATTTCCAAAAGTATCTGATAGGTTTCACTTTGTGGAGATATCATCAGATTATATCGTCCAAAATTCGGATCATTTAAATGAGAATGATAAAGATTTGGCATTCAGGGTATTCACTAATAAATTTATTAACCTTCTTGAACAGTGGTATGTAGGATGTAACTTTGATAGATTACCTCCAAAAACAGATGCATCTCCATTGAGTTGGATGGTTGATAGAAATATTTATCCAATTAGTTCATCGCATTGTTTTTATTGTAAACATTTAATTTATGTAATGAGAGCTGGAGCAATCATCCAAATAGCTAATGAATATTCAAGACGTTCATATAACTCATCTTTTTTGAATGAAATATTATCAAGTTACCCATGGATACCAATTTCATTATATAATGATAATTATTTTAGCTATTATATGAGCCAGATTAATAATGAACAAATACAAGATTGTGATACGGTGGATTTTTGTGAAGATTTGCTATTAAGCAGACCGAGTGAACTGTTTATTCCCAAAATTAATAAAAACTTGGATGGAATTATTAAGCATATCTCTCAAATTGTATTGAATTTGTTACCAGTAACTTTAAGGAATGGATATAAGATTCCAAAATCACGTGAAAATAATGAACCTTGTTCTGCTCATTATACATTAAATAGAACAGAGGAAGATATTGGTAATGAATCAAAACTAATATCAGAAACTTTGGAAGAGGTTGGCGTCACAACTCAGATTTCTTCCATATCTTTAATTCGAATTTTGCGAGATTATAAGAGGGTAATGAATATTAGGGATAATGAAGTGGTTCAAAAAAGTAGGCAGATCAAATTAAAGCCTTCATATGACCCTGATTTAAACCATATTATAGAATTGGCAATTTTTGGATTTGGTATAACTAAAGAAAAGTTATTTGCTTCAGATTGGTGGCCTTCTTTAATGGATGAATGGTCAAATTTTGATGATAATTCATTAAACCGAAGCCTTCATCGCCCCTCGGACATCGAAATGATTTCTGATATTTATCATATTTTAGGCCATCAGACAGATTTTGATATTTCAATGAACATTAAAAAGGTATTTTACAATGAAAGTTTGCTTTATATTCCATTGATGAAGAGTACTTTGTATAATTGGGTACCTATTGATTATAATAATATGGTTTGGTCAGATCCATATGATTTCTTTCATGGAACATTTATTGTTCTCAGCAAGTTTATTAATAAAAGTAAAATTAGTAATTTAAGACCATTCTTTTTATCTTTAGTTTCAGAACAACCAATACATCACCATTATGCTTATTTATGGCTAAGGGAATGCCCAAATTTACTTAAAGATGAGTCTAAAGAAGGAAAAATCAAATTTGAATCTTTCATTAACGTATCAATTAATACATTTTTGAAAGTTTTTCAGAAAATGAGTCAATCTAAAAAGAATTCGTGGTGGAGTGAGTTTCTCGATAACGCAAAGATACCAATTAAGGGTATTTATAAATTTCTGAAGCGTGAACAATGTTGTGTGGAAGATTTCCCTATTGGAAGCTTAAGAAGTGATAGCTTTCAGATTCCATTGGCAATTTCATCGTCCCCAAGTTCTCAATTTTTTTATAAAGATATTTTAAAAGTAAAAACACTCTCAGAATGTTACAAAGTAACTTATAAAGTTAATTATGGACGTAATATTAGAAGTCATATAAAATTTGCAAATAAAGGAAAAAATAAAATATGGCTAACTTTGGAATTTTGGGGTATCTTGATACTCTTATTTAAACACAAATCTCTTGATATTTATTTGTCAATCATGAGAATATTAGAAGAAAAAAAAACTTTTGATAGTGAACAATCTTTAACGAGCAAGAATTCAAATCATTCAGTTACTGACTGTGAATTTTGTGTATCCGAAAGTGAAATACTTGAACAAATTTCAAATTCTTATGAATTCGAGCCACTTTCAGTTTCTGAAAGATATTCTAATGCAAATGAAGAAATAGCTTACCAAATAGCTAATTGGCTTATTTCATTTGTAAATACTTATGAAGTTGAGGTTGACGATATTGAGCTTAAGTTTGATCTTAATATTAATGACAAACATTTACCAAAAACGAGCAGAAGGAAGATTGGTGTATTATTTAGACAGATTCCCAATAAGAATTCAGCTTCAATATTACTTGTGAATAAAAGTATGGATAAAAGTAACCAACTTAAGGATTTGTATACTTTGCTATTGGATCCATTAAAAGGTTTGACAGGTTTAAATAGTATAATTAATATTGATTTGTACGAACTCTTGATTCTTTCCAGCTCACAAAGACTTTTACTACTTTCAAAACATGTTCCAATTTTGGATGATCTAAGTAGTAAAAGAGATGAGCGTTTCACAGTGGATAATGTAGTTAAAGAAGGTTTTGAACTACTTAAAAAGTGTTCAAGAAGCGGATGTTTGTTAAGAAAAGATACAGATATTGAAAATAAATCATTACATGTTGAAAAAAATGATTTATTAAGTGAATTATCAATTAAAAGAGTTGATTATAATAAAGCTGATAATAATGATCCACATATTAAAGTTAAAAATAATAATACTGGTGATTACAAAGAAATGACTAAAAATACAGATGTAATAGAGAGTAACTTGGACTCAATAATCAAAGAATATATAAAGAAAAATCCTCTTTCTCTGGGAAATGCAACAGATGAGAGTCTTACAATAGAAGAAATCACGAAAATGGTGGGGTTTTGGGGTGAGAAAGTTTCTTTTGAAGCCATAATCCCAAATGCAATCTCACGTAAGCTGACCTTGAAATCTATTGATCATAATTTAATTGAAGACTACTTATCTAGAAAGTTTGTAAATAATTATATTCAAAATGAAGTAATAGATATGGAAGACTTGAAAGATTGGACAGGAATTGAGGATATGAAAATTGAGGATAATAATATATTTCAGGATCAGCAAAGAGACCTATTTATAAAATGCAAGATCAAGTGTTTTAAAGAGTCAGATACGACAACTATTAAACTAATTTGGTTAAATTCACTTAATGAGAGTTTTCTTCCTTTTGACTTCATTCTATTAAGAGAATACTTTTCTGAAGAAGAATTTTCAGTTTCCCGGAATTACAAACAACAAGTCCTAGCTTTAATAGAAGTAAAAACCACTAAACTACCAATTTGGCAGTTTAATATTTCAGGGAATGAGCTCCTATCTGCCAGAAAAGCTGTAGACAAATTTAAACTATTGATAATTAAGGATGCAGGCTCAAGTGAGCCACAATGGGCTCTAATTGATGACGTTGGAGGATTTATTCAAGAAAGTTGCACATTAATTAATGGAGTGTTTGAAGCAAATTTTAGTGATTTCTGTGGTTTTAATTCAAATACTTCAGGTGTATTGGACAATATGTATTAAATTGATACCCGGTTTCCCGCCTAGGCGGGAAAGTTCCACACAGAGTGAGCATATTAAAATAATATAAAAAAGTAGAGGTAATAAAAAAAAGTATAAATCAATAAATTTTGATGGAATTGAGATTTGGAGACTAAAAATCCTATATATAGTTTTTTTAAATAATTTGAATAAAATATCAAATACTGAGGTGTAAGGAGGGAGGAGAATAAAGCTAAGCATTATTTGACTTGGTTATTGGTTGATTTGAGATAATTTTGCTACAAATAATTATCAAGAGAAATTGAAGGGATTGAAATTTTGTAAGTTTTTGGAATTCAATTTTTTTTTTACTAAATAGATATTGGGGGGAAATTAAGAAAGATTAAAAAGCAAAAGAAAGCACCACAGAATTTTTGTGAATAATACATTCTGAATATAAAGCAACGAGAAAGAGTATGTAAATTGGCGAATTAGGACTGGCCTATGAAAAAAATTCTTGTTAATATTATTAAGTCAAAGTTAATCTTTAAGGTGTTGATAATTTTCCAAGTTTAATACCTTATCAATTTATGGAGGAACTAAAGCTAAATAATGCAATCAATAGTAATTATTGCGAAGAGGAGGAGATCGATTTATGCGCTAATGATGAACTGAGATTATTTGACAGATCTAACTATTTGGAAAAGTATGAGAGTTGTGATGATTCAATGTATTCAACTTCGACAGGGTTTCCTTCTTGTGATGGAAGCTCAAAGTCAAGTAGAAATTACAATAGTATAGATAATTTATGTATGTTAATGGGAAATGGAAGTAATGGTGTGATTAAGCCAGGAATAGTAGTAAGACAAGGAGATGAGTGCCAGAAAATGTCTAATTTGGAAAATGTTAATATCGAAAATATTTTAAGTTCAAAAAAGAGAATGATAAATTTGAGGTATGAATGGTTCATTAGCAAGTTAATGGATTTAACAATGATGAAAAAGTTACTCCCTAGTATGTCAAAAGACGAGTATAACAAATTCTTTTTGGCTTATTTATCATATTTAGTTTTGTATTCAACGAGAAAGCCATTTTCAGTTGTTAAGTTACAAATACAAGAAGATTTATCACTTTCTACATCTGTTTTGGGATGGATAGATACAACTTTTTTGGGTTCTTACGCATTTGGCCAATTAATAATTCCGACGATGTTTGAAAACTTTAAAGTGAATGAGTACATATGCATATCATTTATTTGTTCAGCTATTACATCATTAATATTTGGGATTTCTTATAGCTCAACTTCTCTTTTGTTATCTTGGTTTTTCAATGGTTTATTCCATGCAGGCGTATATCCAATGCTAGTTAAATATTTAATAACTTGTTTTGGAGTGAGTGAAAGAGGAAGGATTTTAGGTGTTTGGACAACAAGCCAACAAGTTGGAGCAATGGCTTCCACAGCATTTTCAGCTTCAATTTGTTTAAAGTTAGGATGGAGGTCTGTATTTTATATTCCATCAATTTTTGTTTTTCTTTTTGGAATCATAGTATTAAAGTATTTAAAGAAACCAAAGAATTTATATATTTACGATAATGTAGGAAATAAGGAATTAAACGAAAATAATATGGTTTTAGTAATGATGGAAGACTCCAATAACAACAAAGAAGTTAATAATGAGATAAAGTTCAATAGAGAAGAGGAGCTAGAAGCTATTGGTATAGTAAAGCCTGCCAGAATAGATAGGGTTGAAAAAGAAGAAGATTATGAGGAGTTGGGAAGTATTGCGGAAGGGACGCATCAAGAAGAGATAGAAAATGGGATGACCAAGTACAGTAGCAACTTATTAGATTCAAGGAGCAATCCTTTGCTGGCTTCTTCATCTCATTTGATAAATGGAGAAGAAGAAGAAGAAGAAGGAGAGGCTTATTTGAATGAACCAGACAATTTGGGATTTGAGAACCATCAAATTCAAGATATGTCTGCAAATTCAAGTTCAAATAGTGGTAGTAGCAGTCAATTATTAATGCAAAAAAGTCTTTCAGAGAAGGAAAACGACTCTATGACTGATTTACATATGGAAGATGGAGATAAATTCATAAATGATGGCTTTGGTACATCATTAAGCATAGAAAAATCAGAATTTAGTGATCATTTAAGTTATATTTCAGAGCTCTCTCCAACAAAAAAGAATAGAAAGCAGTTAAACAATAAGGATACAACAAATGGTAGTAATGGAGATTTTACACAGAATCCAAATTTAAAAGAAAATAATGTGGAAAATAATATCTACTCTTCATTTGATATTCAAAATATGGACGATGTAGGCTTTGTAGAGAAATTAATAATATTATTAAAGATACCAAATATATTAAACATAGCAATAAGTTACTATTTCATAAAATTGATTAGATATTCAATGCTATTTTGGTTACCTTATTATTTAATACGTGAATTAAATTATGGTCCTTCAGTTGCAGGATACTCATCAATGCTATTTGATATTGGCGGTATTGCAGGTGCAATTTCTGCAGGTGCAATAGCTGATACATATTTTGGAGGAAAAAGAATTTTGGTTGCATGTTATATGTCGATATTTGTTTCCTTGAGTATATCATATTTCATGATAATCACAAAAACAGGATTAAATTTACTTATTTTATTTGGTATTGCTTTTATGGGATTCTGCGTTTCGGGCCCTGATAGTATTTTGGGTTCAACTGCAGCTCAGGATGTTTTTGATAAATCTAATATTACAACTAAATCTATTGATTCTATGGCAACAGGTATTGTTAATGGGTTGGGAGCATTTGGTGCTGTCACTCAAGGCACTCTTACTGCCTATATTAGCGAATATTATGGATGGAGTGCTCTTTTCCTTTGTTTATTACTTTTTTCCACTTTTTCATTTCTAATTTTGATTCCTGCATCTTATACTAAAGAACAAAAGTCATTAGTATAACTAGATTATATATTATTTCCCTAGCTTAATTACTATTTTGTTTCTACTCCTTCTCTGGTTATTTCCTTTTTCTTTTTAGAGTTTACTTTCTTTATACTTTCTTTTTTCTTCCTCTCCCCCTTCTCTGCTATTTGCACACATTATTATTTTTTAACACGTGTATAATTTAATAATTTATTGTCCACATGCATACATGCATGTATTACCAATTCTTTGCAAGTGTTTGCCGGTATAGGGGGAGCTGGCGCCTTTTTCTGGAGAATTAAGGTGTGAACTATAATTTAGTAACAAATAAAAAGTTATAAAGAATGGAGAGCAATTTAATTTGCAGTATTAATTGTGACGGGGAGATGAAAGTTATAGATGAAGGTTTATACACAAAGTTGGTAAGTTATTTTTTGGGGAATTGTGGAGAAATAAAGCTTATGAATTATGCTTTTCGAGGGAGATAAAGTGGATAAGGTAACAATTGGAAGCGTCTAGATGGGAGGTCGAGAAAAAGATGTGTGGATTTACTTTTATTATTTCAAACTATTTAAGTGTTTGGAAAAGTTTGTGAGTATTTTCACAATTACAAATTTTTTTTTCTCCCATCTATTTCTGACCAGGAAAATGTGTTCGGGAAAAACACAATGAGGGGTGGCTGGTTGTAATAAGAAAAAGTATATATAATGAATGATTACTACAGAACAAATTCTAAGCAAGAATTTCCTTTAAGTACTCCAAAATTTGTCCCCATAATCTTATCTAAGAAAATGAAATGATTTAATTTAAATTTAATATTGTTTTTAGAAGTTATATTGCCCTGATATTCCAAGTTTAACAATGGGAATTTTGGGCGCCATGAAGCAAACAAAGGAAAAAATGGAACAGGATGAGTCATTAAGAAGAATGGTAATAAATTTATCATCAATATCGTTATCAATAATAGTAAAAGATTCTTTGATTTATATGTATTTAATGCGAGGGAATTAAGCTTATTATGTGAAGTTTTAAGAAAAGTTATTTAATAATTATTAAGAATGAAGGAAAATATATTTCAATATCCACTTAGGCATTCCAGAGTTGTTTGGCGTCATAAAGCACCAAATATAACAACTTTATTAACCAATACAATATTACCAAAAGAAAACAGTTATTCACCATCTCATTTATGTTATAATGTCTATTCAACAAGGATTATAGATAATGAAATTGAATCATGTGTCAAGAGTTGTACAGGAGTGGATATAGGAATAGAATCTGGTCCTATTTTGGTTCAAAGATATGGTACAGAAGATAATGGACTAGAAGTACTCATTTTGGATAAATTTAAAGATTCGGATGACTTTTACTTTAAAAGATTAATGTTAATACCAAATATAATGAAGAAATCAATAATGGATATTAAGTTGCAAGCAAGTAGCGATTTCTTTTATGACAAATCAAATGGTATTAACATATTTGCAAGATCTTCAGATGAATTGGTTGTAGTGAATTTGAGAAATAGTGAACAAGAAGAGGGATTAGAGTATAGAATTTTATTAAAAAGTAAGATAAGTGATTTAATTGATAGATTTAGAGAAATGGAAGGTATTGAAGGCTTATTAAATAATAATGGTAATTCTGGAGTGACCATATATTCAATAATTTCAAGTTTATATGATTTTTTAGAATTTACATTATTATTATCAAATCGAATAATATTAAGAATATCTTTAAGGTATGGTATAATAGAGAAAAAGATGGAATTAAATTTGAATACAATTTATGAATTTGGAAATGAAGTAATACAATGTATAACATATGGAAGTAACCCAAATTCTTATTTGTTGGGTGGGAAAGGATTATATATATTAAAAAAGGATAGTCAAAATAATTATCAAGTAAGAATGTTATTTCCATGTAAGGATAGTAATGTAATAGATTTGGAAGAAGATGAGTTGGAGGAGAATACATTGAGGAACTTGGTTTCATATAAAGACAGATTAATGAAATTACAAATATTAAGAAAAAAGAATATTTCTTATTCTAATATTACTGGGATATCGGTACATCCGATTTATTCAAATTTGGTAGCACTTATAGATTCAAGATCAAGTAAAGTTGTTGTAATAGATTTATATCAGAATTCAAGAATACCGTTGGGAGAGTTTTCTATACCATTTACAGAGAGTTTAGGTAATCATACAAGTAGATTTAGGTATATAGAATGGGTAAATCCAGAGATGGTAAAGATTGAACAAGGAATAAATATATGTAAATGTGGCTTAATGCTGTATTGTTCAAGTTATTCCAGAGTAATATATTCTTTAATAGAATTAGAGTATGATGAAATGAATTCAAATCAATATTATAAGATGAGTTTAAAAGGAGTTAAAGAGTTATCTATGGGTACATGGGATCTTAACCAGGATAGAAATTACTATATTCCAAAAATAACACAGTTATTGGAATCAAATGTTGATTTATTGGATATGATTTTGGAAAGTTATTCAATAGATGATAATATTTTATCTCAAATATTTCATGGATTATCAGGTTTGACAGTATTTTCATTGAAGAAGGAATATATGGGAGGATACTTGGTAATTCCACCTAGTACTTCTCGTCATAATATATTATTAAATAATTCAGAAAATAATAAAGAGAGATTTGAAGAGAATGAGGATGATAAAATAAATCAAGGTTTGATATTTTTATCTTTAAGTACATGTGGAAGATTATCATGTACAAACATATATTTGGTTAAAGAGGAATGTATAGACTTTAGAGGAGAAGGAGTATCAGGAGAAATAATGGAAGGAAGCGAAAGGCTAGATAAGATCAGAAGGTTATTGTATGATCAGGTATTTATGAATGAATTGAATGGAGTTTATTTGACAAAACGAATGAAAGAATCTTTGGGAGAGTTTTATCAGTTCATTTTAAGGAAAGAAAATGGTTTGGGGTCTGAATTAAATAAAATAGTTAGGTTTCCACAGATTATGGAACCAAAAGTTGAGGATAGGATGGGAAGAATTGAAAGTCGAGTAAAATTTATTGGTTCAGATAACTTACAAAATTTTCAAGAGGATATGGTGGAAGGGAATTGTATTCATGAAAAGAAAAGAGGAGGAATAAGAGGAAAAGGAGGAAGAAAAGAAAATAATAGAACGGAGAATAAGGGTATGGATGAAGAAGATGGTAAAAATAGTGAGTTGGAGGTGGTTAATGAACAATTAACAAAGAGACAATACTATAATACTAGAGTATATAACGGACAGGAATTAATAGATTGGTTGTTGGAGTGTGAAGATGATTGGGAAAAGGATGAATGCAAAGATTTGGAACAAGAAAGGAATGTTGAAGAGTTGGGTTTAAGAGATAATGAAAATATCGAGTTAAGAAATGATGATATTAATACTCCAATATTAAGTGAAATGGATATAACTCCAGATATTGTTATGGATTCATCACAGCTTACAGATACTCCAGATTTGGATGTAATTGAAGAGGATTATATAGTTAGGGGGAAGAAAAGTTTGGAAGATTTCAAGAATAGGAGGAATAGAAATAATTATAAAAGAAAATTGGGTATATATTCAGATGATAGCAATTGGAGTATGAATGAGATAATGAATTCAGCAAAGGTTGAACTACCATTAGCAATAACAAATGGATTTGATTATCAAAAAGAATTTAAAAAGGTACCGGGAGCATTGTGGGTACAAGAATCTATGTTATTTAAGATTTTTAATGATGAATGTGTTCATATCCCATCTTTAGAGACTCAGCCATTCCCATTATGTTCTTGTAGGTATTTTGAAGAAAATGATAGTGTGGATAAGAATATGATGAATGATTATAATCATTTACATTTGGAAGAAGAAAGTATAGAAGGAATCATAAATAAAAGTAGGCCAGTTTTTGATATAATAGGGGCGAAGGATTACGAGTATAATATTACATTAGAAGAGTATTTATCTTTTGTGAAAGAAGATAGTGAGGAGGAAAAGGAGGAGAGAGACAAGGAGGAAAGGAGAGAATTTACGGGAGAGAAAGATAAAGAAAAAGGGAACGGGGTTTATATATTGAATGATACATTAAAGTTATTATCAGATAGTATAATTGAATTGCCTTTAACTCCAGTTTCTGAAAAGATGGCTGAGAATTATTTAAAGTATAATAAGTATTTGGGAGGTAAATTTAATGATAAGAAAATATTAAAGAAGAAATGGAAGATTTCTCAATCATGCTCTAGAATGAGGCAACCAGGTTGTTTGTTGAAATATTTAATAATTAATGAATTGGAGGTTAAGAAGGCATTTCGTGAGGAAGAAATTTTGAGGGAAAGAGAAAAAGAGAAAGATAAGGAGAAAAAAGGGGAGGAGGATTTAGAGGATGATAGAGGCGATAATATAACTAATTTGGACGAAAATGAATTAGAGAAGAGGCTGGAGGTTGAGATGGAAGACTTGGAGGAGGATTTAGAAACAGTAGGAGAATGGGGAGAAGGAATAGAAGTAGGAGTAGAAGAAGGGGAGGAAATAGAGGGAGAAAGAATAGAAGGAGAAGGAACAAAGGAAGGAACAAAAGGAGGAGTAGGAGAAAAAGAGAATTTTGAAGACTTTATTGATGAGAGTGAGTATGAAGGCATGCCAAATTTAAAAAAGAATATTCTACCTAATAGAGGAATATATATTAATGAGAAATTAATAGATACACTAAAGGTATTTTGGGATGAATCCTGCGATTTCTATGGACTGAATAGAATTGGACATGAACAAGGAGAAAAAAAAGCTACAATAGATTTACTTAATGACGATTTGTCTCAGTGGCACAATTATCCATATATATCTTTTGAGAGCGTGGATGCTAATATTGAAGAAAAAGAGCAGCTCAGGCTATCGTTAATGAGTTATGTTGATACTCAGTTGAGTAACGTTTAGGCTTTTCCATCATTATCATAATCATCATCTTCGTAGGACGAAGAAAAGAGGGAATCATAGTCTCTGGACTCTCTCTGTTTCTGCTTGTTCATATACTTGTTAATAAAGTCTTGCTCAGCATTAATTATTGATTGGGAGTTTATTCCTTTGGATTTATAAAGATCAAATGCTTCCTTATTAAGCTCTAGAAAGTGATGCCCGCCTTTAAAGATTCCAAGAAGTTTCTCAGCTTGTTTAGGAAATCCAAAGAAGAACAAACAAGCTGAAATGGCTTCTGCACAAGAAAGTTCATAAGGTCTTCCATAATGTGTAGAATTGGCCGCTACAAGAAATGGAAGAAGTCTTTCATTTCCATTATGTATTTTATGGAAAGGAACTTGGTCAATTTTGTTCCATGAGCAGTCAATAACTCCCACTCCTCCTTTCAATATTAGTGGTAAATCTTCCATTGAAACCTTCTTCTTTGCTCTGGGACTTAAAATAATTCCTGGCCACTTTCTTGCATAGTTGCTACTAAATTGGAGCTTTTTTGCATAGTTAAACCTCAGAAGCTTTCTTCCACTGCATCTAGCCACGTCACATTGGCAAAAGTCCCAAAGCCCTATTTTTATGGTGGGCTCTTCTTTCTCCTCTTCATCATCTTCCTCTTCCTCTTCATCATCATCATCATCATCATCTTCTTCTTCTTCTTCTTCTTCTTCCTCTTCTTCTTCTTCTTCTTCTTCTTCTTCTTCTTCTTCTTCTTCCTCCTCCTCCTCCTCCTCTCCTTTCTCCTCATCATCTTCTTCCTCCACCTTTTCTTCCTTGTTCACTTCTATCGCTTCGTCTTTATCTGCTTTCTTACTTACTTTTTCCCCATCCTTCTTATCCAATTCCGCATTCTTTCCCGATTCAAATTTATATTCAATTTCTGAAGAATCTGTTTCTGAAATGAATTCGGAAACGAAGTCTGTCTCTATTTGAGTTTTAGTACTATTTCTAGATTTCATGCTTTATTATTTTATTCAATTAAATTTATAGCTATATTTGTATTTGAATGCTACTATTGTTATATTAAAAAAAAAGATATTTACATCAATTCTTTTTTTCTTTCTATTCTCTCTCTTCTTCTCTCACTTTTCTTTTCTTTCTAATTTCTTTTCCTTGAATGCATTATTAGTTCAAAATATTGATCAAGAAAAATTAAAAACTTTAATTAAATATTTCAAACTTTGACCGCTTTAACATTTTTTTTTTCAAGCTGAAAAAAAATGCCAACTGCAAAATGTCAAATTGATTATAAATTTCTATTGAAAATTATTTTATTATTATTCTCTACTCAGTACTGTACATCGTAAGCCGCTATAGCTCAGCTAGGTAGAGCGCATGGCTCTTAACCATGTGGTCCTGGGTTCGATCCCCAGTGGCGGCGCTTTTTTTTATATATAAATAAATTCACTCGAAATTTTATACATTATTGTTATAGAATAATATTAGTTTTATATAACATTTAAAAATTTAGACATTGGAGATTAAAGATTATGATAAATACAAGTAAATAGTCTTATTATTATAATTATTATTTTTAGAATTGTATTATAAGTATTATATTTCTAATATAAAGTTACTTAAATATATAATGGCTAGTTTATATTTGGTATTCCATTCAACTATACATTCTAAGGTATCTTGGAGGTATCTTTTCAGGAATCTTGTTTTCTTCAAAAGTTGAACTTTTAAATGCATTCAATTCCCATTCTTGTAAATTTTGAGAATTAAATGAATGATTATCATCATTCACATCTGGGTTATTATAGGAATACTTTATATTAGTTCCAGCAGACTTTGAAGTTTGATTTTGTTGATTTGTTATATTTCCAAAAATATTATTAAAATTGTTGGATATATTTGAACCGGTACCTTGTGATCCAAAAATACCAAAGTTATTATTGTTATTATTACTACTTTCAACAGAAAGTGGTTGATTTATATTTGTTTGAATATTACCACCAGAAAAAGGTGATGTTTGTTGTTGTTGTTGTTGTGACTGTGTTTGTGATTGGTTTGTAATACCAAATACTGAATTGTTAACTATACCACTTCCAATACCATTACCACCTCCTGTTCCTCCAAAAGGACTCAAAGCATTATTAGACATAATGGAAGAAGATGAAGCAGAAGAAGATCCAAAGACTCCAAATGGACTTGTATTAGAATTATTACTTTGTAATACTGTTCCTTGGCCAAATCCTAATGTTGTACCTCCAAAAGGATTTGCTATAGATCCAATAGTATTAGTAGTATTATTAGTATTAGTATTAGTATTAATAGTAGTAGTAGTAACACCAGTATTTGTATTATTAGGCTTATTTACATAGTCTTTACCTAAATTAGGTAAATACCAGTTTCCAATCTTAGAATATAAACTAAAGTCTAAATTATATAGTTGATGTGTAGCTGGAAGCTTTGATTGAATTTTTCCCTGCTCAATAAACGAATTATATTGTTGTGTTAGTAATCTTAAAGTTTCCAAATGTAAATTATTCCAATTACCTGGATCACTCTGATAAAACTTCCATCTATATTCTTCAATACTTAAATCCAAACTTGGAAATACTTGAGAATTAGATGAATCTTGAGACTGATTTAATAATCCTATCCTTCCAAATGGCCATACTCCACTATTAACAACTACTCCAATGAGTTCCAAAATCTGTAATGTTGGGTTATCAGATTTTGATGGCTTAACATTTCCTGTAGAAGAAGAAGAAGAAGAAGAAGAAGAAGAAGAAGAAGAAGAAGAAGATATTGACCCTGATCCACCAACTGCAGATCCAAATGGACTGGATCCAATTGCAGATGTAGAGCCAGACCCACTAATTGAACCTCCAAATGGACTTGACCCAAAAATAGACCCTGTTGTAGGCCCTGTAGTAGATATTGTTGAAGAACCAGATCCACTAACTGAACTTCCAAATGGACTTGATCCAAAAATGGATCCTGTAGTTGATGTATTCCCACCTCCAAATGGATTTGATGTTATCCCACCACCAAAAGAACCATTACCTACTCCTATTGCTCCTGAACTACCACCTCCAAATGGACCTCCAAAATTCCCAAATGGACCCATACCTGTTCCTCCTCCTGAAGTAAATGAACTATTCATATCACCTAAAGGCTTACCAATAGAGCCAGAAAATGGATTAAACTGACCTCCTCCCACTCCAAACCCACTTGTATTAGTACCACTCAATACATTACCACCTCTACTATTGATACCCTGATCAAACATAGATCCATTTGGATGGTAGTCTCTACAATTATCACCAAATCTACATGATCCTCTCAAATAGAATTGACATGGTCTCCTATTACTCATCTATATTATATAATACAATATAATCTACTTTTTACTCAAAAATTTATTTCAAACTTTGGCGGGAATTGTGGCCCGCCAAAGTTTGAATAAATATGAATTAAGTCAAAAAAGTAGAAAAAAACTAAATATAAAATCAAACAAATAAATGAAAAGTTATACTCAAATTCAAAATGATTAAAGACCCAGAATTAAGACCACAAAGGCATAAAGATAATCCTGTAGTCTTTTTAGATATTTGTTTACTAGATGAAAACAATAAAATTGGAAGACTAGTAATAGAATTATTTCAAGATATTGTGCCCAAAACAAGTGAAAACTTTAGACAATTTTGTACTGGAGAATATAAAAAAAACTTAAAAAGTGTGGGATATAAAGGATCTACAATACATAGAGTAATCAAAGACTTTGTAATACAAGGTGGTGATTTCGTAAATGGAGATGGTACTGGTAGTACATCTATATATAATACAAGCTATTTTAATGATGAAAATTTTGAAATCAAGCATACAAAACCTGGACTTCTTTCTATGGCAAATAATGGTAGCCCAAATACAAATGGATGCCAATTCTTTATTACTTGTAATACATGTTCTTGGTTAGATAATAAACACGTAGTTTTTGGACAATTATTAGGACATGATTCTTTTGCAACTTTGAAAAAGATTGAAAATGCCACAGTTCTACCTCCAAATAGTAAACCTAAGATACCTATAATTATATATGAATGTGGACAATTATAATTTATATTATTTAATTACCAAACAACATCTCTTCTTACAAAATATTTCTGTAATTTATTATTATTAACCCCAACCTTCAAATTAACATTCTTAATTCTCTTACTTAAAAGTAGATTTTGCTTCAAATGTGACTTATCTTTAAATTTCAAATTTAAGCCAAATTGATTATTTCCATAAATATTAATTTTTTTATTGTGATGTCTATTTTTTAAAACAAGAGTTGAATTATTTCCATCCTCCATTTCAAATTGATGTTTTCTTGGTATTCTCTGTTTATATATATATGCCAAATTTCTATGTACAACTTCTTTTCCATTTGGAAGTCTTAAATCACCAAATTCAGTAATTTCTGGCTTACTTAAATTATACATACTTAAAATTTCATCCAATGTCATTTCTTTTTTATTTAACTTCCTAATTTCATTTGTATTGCCACTAAAATCATCATCATCATCATCTTCTTCTTCTTCTTCATCAATGTATTCCCAGTCATCATTATTCTCCTCTTTAAGAACATCATCAGTAATTGATAATTTATTAAAATTTGGAATTAGTTCCTTGTATGATAAAGAATAGTTATAAAAACTTTCCAACTCTTCTTTTTGAATATCTAAATGAGTTCCTAACATTGTATGACCCAAACTTATCATATGATCTCTAACTGCTCTTAAACTTGAAAATATTTTATCACAATATAAACAAATATGACCTTCAAACAATTTTTCACCCAAATATTGAGCTAAACCTTTATAGTCAACCAAATACTCTTTATCTGGTATTACAAATGAATACTTTATTCTCATATACTCAAAACATTCTTCCATACTTGAGTGTATTGTATTATCAAAATAACAATATGTTAATTCATAAGTATCAGATTGTCTTGGTTTATCTTGATTCATATCTACCGATACACTTTCATTCATTTTATAATTTTCTTGTCCATCTATCTTTTGTTTATTCTTAATGTGTGAACTACCTTTGTTCACTACCACCTTTGTACACTCTAATAGTTCTAGTTTTCTCTTAAATGCTATCTCTGACACTGGGTCTTTATTTGCTAACTTTCTCTTTTGATTGTAATTATGCCATTCTGTCTTATAGTGCTCTCTCAATAAACTTGTACTATCCAACTTGTAATCACATACCGTACATAATGCTGAAACATTCTGCATCTCTTCTAAACTTTTAGATTATTTCTCTAGAAAAAAAAATATTAATATAAATATATTTACTTCATAAACCAAAACCACTCCCCTATTGTTAATATTAATTTCAGATAAAACTATCTGCAATTTTTCTATACTCAAATCTTCTATTTCCCTTCCTTTTTTCCCTTCTAATCTCAAAAAAATTAAAGGAAAAACTTTGTATTATTTTATTTTATTTTATTTTTCCTTTTTTTTTGTCATAAAATAATTTCAACTAATTTTTTTAATAATTTCTTCTCACCCGCCATTTGCATTTATGACATTACCGGTATATAACTACTGCGTCATGCACAAAAGCAAATTTGCAAATGTGGAAAGGCGCCAAAAACATGCAATTTATAATTTTACGAATTTATTTCAAATAAAACATTTTTATTTCGTTATTTGAGTTAATAAAGAAGTATTTTAAATAATGGGTTATTTAGCAAAGTTTAAACATCTTTATTTATAACTATATTACCTATATCTTTAATTAATGAATTGATTATTATTCTTTTTTTAAAAAAGCACTTGATCTTTCTTTTTTCTTTCTTTCTTCTTCTTGATTATCTTAAACAAATTTTAGAATTAATAATTTTTTTATTCTTTATTTACCTTCTTCGAATTAGTTCTTTGATAATTTTACTTATGAATGTAAATTTTTTGTAATCATTAAATTACATATGGCGCCAAACTATTTTTATTTATAATAAATAAAAGGTGCTTTTTATTTATTTTTTCCCCACAAAAAGTGAATTTGAATTGAGTTGAAAATTAAAGACAAAAATAGGTTTGACTATTTTTATCCCTTTTTCTTTCTCTAATTCTCTCATGCAAGGCCATCAAGTAAAACTTTGTTATGCTCAAAGTATTTTAATGAATTGAAATTTGTTCCAATATCAAAAAGAAGAGTTGGATGGTAAATCAAACATAGATCAAAAGTTATACATTATGAACAATGAAGCATCTAGGTTGGTGAATTTATATATTAAAAATATCCCTAGTTTCTACCAATTTCAAGTTGTTAAAGCTCAATATGAAGAAAATAATATTAATAATAATCTTTCTAGCTTAGAAAGTATCAACTACAAGTTGATTGAAACTCAAAAAAAAGTTAATGAAAGGTATCAATTACTATTAAATAATAGCCAAATTAATCAATTTACTAACGATTCCGATATTTCTGGAGAAGAAAGATTATTATCTATCTTAGAAACTTTGGGTCTAGAATTAACAGAAAATGGTATCATTAATATTCCTAATAATCCACTTGTTAATACAGAGACAGGAAATAATTCTGATAATGTTAATTCCCTAACATTTATTACCACCACCAATAATAACAATTTCTTGAATACTCTTAAAAGTAACATAAAAAGTGAGTTAAAGAAGTTCGATTCAGACTTTCAAATGTTATATGGAAAACTACCGTCAAAATCCGACAAAGAACCACTTAAACCCTTGTATTTACTGTACAGGCATCTCAAGGATTCAACTTATCGGACCAAAAATCATCCCACACAAGATCTAATATCAGAAATAGAGTCTCTGAAAAAAAAGAAAACTCAACTAAGAGGATTGCTGGAAACATTTCAAGATCAATTTCTCAAAAAAAACCACAGAAAAGTTCTATATCACAAAGATTTACTACCTATAGAAAAAGAATATCTTGAGTATAAGTCAATCAAGAATAAAATCAAACAACTTGAAGATATATACTCAAATCAAAAGTTAAACTCCACATAACTCTTCCATCTATAATATTCATCATTATTATTTATTAAATATATATCTCGCCTTTTTCATCCCTTTACATTTCATCCCCCAACCCTCAATCTTTTGCTCTATCTTTATTCTTTAAGGTGTAACATGAAATGCTTCTCTTTTTTCCTTTATTTCTTTCTCAGAGTATCTATCTTTAAATTTTCAGAGGTCTAGAGCCACTCTTTTGTAGAATTGGAAAAACTTGTTGAGCCAATAAAATTGTATGAGGCTCAAAACCATATATATTAATGTCCACGTTATTCTTTGCATTTGTGCTATAGTGATTATTAATACCAACACCATTATTTCCAAAACTATTCATAATTAAATCATTATCCTTAATTCCTTGAAGACTCTTTGACTCAAGACGGTAAAATCTCCATTTGGATATTATCTTCTCGTCCAAATCAAACCTTTCTTGTAGTTTATTCTTTAAATCTACCAATCTTGAACTTACTGGTATTGTTACTAAATAGCTTGTACCTCCAGCCAATGAATTATGATCATCATTATGGTAATGATCTCCATAGTTCCCGCCAAAACCACTCCTTGAATCCTGAATAACCAAAATATTTACTAACTCTCCTTTTTTAAGTAAATCCAACTCTTCTTGTGAATAATCTTGTTCAATCCTAAAGCAATCCACAAAAGAGCCAATAGATAATCCTCCAAAAGTAGAAGTATTTTGCATTCCATCTGTGTTTAAAATCCTTGTTATCATTTCCCCTCCTCGATATACACCAACATGATCATTTTGGTTACTCGCTTCGAATAATCTTAATTTAAGCTTGGAAATATCTGTGTGACTTTTGGCGCCATTTCCGGTTTGCATGGCATCCTTACCATTTGTATTAAAGGACCTGTGAGATAAAATATTTTCCTTCTTTATTAACTTGCGTATGACTGAATCCACAGTATCACAGGATTCTACCTGAAGGATGTATCTTCCTTTAGGTATTTCAGAACAATTTACAGTATTGGTCACAGTTAGAATATGCTTATCTTTTCTGTTTAAACTAACAAAGGAGTGACCTTTCAGATTTAGAGCCAGGATAGCTAAAGAACGTGGTATTTTTCCATAATAATGTGCTGAACTTAAGCTTCTGATTACTGAAGATATAGATTCATCATGTCTCTGGGCTTGAATCAGAGAGAATAAAGTTAGCAAAGAAGCATCTAGTGGATTCAGTGCATTTCTTGCTAAAGCAATACTTCTAGGATCTACTTTGATTTGATTACAAACATAAATCCAAGTCTTAATAGCTGGCCAGCGGAGATCCACATGAATTTGATGTACTTCTTTAATTTGATACCTTGAAAACGAGCGTATTATACTATTATTGCTCGCCTGCATGGCTTCCATTATTCCATATTGATTTGTATTAGGCAGGCACAAATGCGTTCCTCCTCCTCCTCCTCCTCCTCCCAAATGAGGCGGGTGATATTCACCATCTAGAGGATCCCATAGATATAGAGAAAGATGGAGAGAATTCTGGAAATTTTCATACCAGTGATGAAAGTCCAAAACTGGAAATTCTGGGCACTTAACCATCTCTAGTTCTACTGGAAGCCTGAAACTAGAATCTTCCGATTCAGAAGATTTTCCTTCATCTTCAATTCCATTATATTGAGAAGTTTTCTCTTCTTGCAACCAAAGGTTTTGATTTGGGAAGATCACAACCTCTTCAAGAGATTTCCTTAATTCTTCTCTCTTTCTATTAATTACTGAATCATCCAAATTTATTGAAAAGATTAAACTGGATCCATTGATAAGCTGAAGTTGTTGAATTGTACATCGAGGATCCAATAATGGGAACAAATTATCACTATCTGAAGCCGTTTCCAGACATACTCTAAGTCCAAACTCAAAGCCACTAATCAATCCTCTACCTGGTGACTTGTTATCTTTATCTTTTTCTATCTCCATCATTACATATTCATTTAAATCCTTAAGTGTGGTGCTTTGAGAAACCATGATAAGTCCTAGATTATAAAGATTTGGAATCTCCTGATTTCTAGAGTATTTTAAGGAGAATTCATTGATCCTAGGGTTTGAGATATCAAAATATCTCAAGAGAAGCAAAACTTCTCCTCCTCCATTATCATTAAAGTTTCTGAGCTTATTTTCAATCCTTTGTCTCTTCTCTAAATATGAACCATCTGCATTAATTGGTAGATTTGGAGGGATTCGGTCCATTAATAAGCTTGAGACATCATCAAGATACAAACACATATATAAAGTTGGGCAAGATGAGTCCCAAAGGCCTGCACGATGGTATCTTCTACATAGATCCGACATTAAGATCTCATCTCCTGATCTTGTACCAGAAGTTGAACTTCCAAATCCAATAGCTCTACCTAGCATTCCACCAGCTCCGCCTCTTTGAGAATCTGATATCCGGTTTCCAGAGCTAATTCCCTCTCCTTGGGGAGATGAAATGCATGTATAAAAGGATAGACCGGTTGAGGATGTAGGGCCTCCATTTGAGTATCCAATATGATGATGTAATCCACCCATTCCTCTTGCTCCTCCTGAAGCAGTGTGGTTTCCCTCCGGGTTGGTTTCCAGAAGGAATAAATGAGATCCAAAAGCTTTATTACAACTAATACTACTACTAGGAACATCATTATGAAGCATCCTTTTGTTCAAGAATCTTTTTTCAAGCTCAGAATGGAACTGAGACAAAGAAAAGTCCCTTGAACATTTGAATATGTAATTCCATGGGAAGGATGAAATACTTTGATGAAGACCTTGGGATTTTGGACGACAAGAGGATGAGATATTATAACTTGTTGATAACAATAATTGAATTCGAACATGCTCATTCAGATCTTGTCTAAGTCTCTTTCGAAGATTCATCATCTCAATCTCTTTTCTGTATTTAGAAACTAAATCAGGATTGACCTCCTGAGGAATTGGCTCCGAAAGCAAATCTTGAGCTTGGTCCTCCCTAACATATACCAAGATGTAAGCTGAGTGGGTTTTGGATCTTTTTGGAATATCACTTTCTGGGTTTCCCAAATAATCCCAAACTTCATACTCATGGCCTCCAAAATTATCTTCAATAGCTGTAGAAGATGAAACTAGAGTAACCTTTTCATCGTCAAATCTAAACCAGTCTGAATCAGGTTTTGGACGTATATAGGCATAATAATGTCCACTATGAACATCCCCCTGATGAATGACAACAGTATGTAATATATACTTTTCGGTACCTTCTACAATATTACCAGTATCTGTTTCTCCTTTATTATTATGATTCACAAAGCTAGATAGATCCAATTTTTCTGGAAAAGTAAAGTAATCATTCAACTTGACCATATCCATACTTTGAATATTGAATTGGAATCTCTTCAAATGGAACTGAACAACAGGTGGGAATCTTTGGAATCTAACTCCCTTCTTTGCTCTCTGTTTTCCAAAGCCCTCAGCCTCATAGAGGTTTTCACCATCCAAAATTTCTTCCTCTACAAAACGCTGGAGACTTTCCTCTAATGACTTTACTCCTTCAACATCAACTTGAATGTCGTAAAAGTTTTCTCTCCTTCTAGAAGTACAATCAACATCCAAGCACTCGATATAATTTTCATACTCTCCTTCAAAAAGAGCTTTAATGCTCCCATCAACAGCAGTATTCTTCATTTCCTCCTCAAGACGGTCACAAAGTAGTCTATTTAACTCTTGTGCATCATGTTGGGTGAATGCATCTGAAGCATCCCAGCCAAAAGATCTCATCAGTTCACGACAATTCACAGGTTCTGAACAGGTTTGAAGCTCGTAAAATAAGGTTTGGAGAGCAGAACTAATCTTCGTTTGATCATTTCCAGCATCCGAAGCTGAGCAGTTTCCTCCTATTGTAGATCCCGGACCAGATACATTACCGCTTACTACACCGGTATTCTGTCCATAATCTTGGCATGCATTTGAAGACATAATACTTTCAAGACTAGCAATACCATCACTTTCATACTCAAAAAGACTTTTTGCAACATTACTGGTCCATTCTACAGCATCCTCTGAGGCTTCTCCCAATAAAGAAATGGCAAGGCTATTAGATTCAGAACTAATACTTTGAGGAGTGACCTCTCCGAAATCATCTATCTTAGGAATACAAGCACTCAAAGGAGTTAATTCAGGTCTTGTTTCTCTACTTATCGGAGTATTAGAACATGATGAGCCTGATGTGACTCTATTTGGGTTCAGGGGAATAGTATAGACAGCTTTTCTGAATCTTCCAATATGATATAGAGATTGTAGTAGGGAGTTCATATAACATGTAGCTCCAAGGTTTCGAATTCCAACATATCCAGTTAGTGATCGATCAGTTCCCAAATGGTCAAAATTTGACTTTCCACACGAAACTGGATCACATAAAACCGGAAATACACCAGCTCTGAAAATTACTGTTTCTGTCTCAGAATCAATAAAACCAGTTTTTGGATCCAAGAGAGTCTTTAAGCTAAAAAAATCACTCCAACCACGATCGGCTTCTGGGCCTGCAGAGCTATAGTCATAATTTCTCTCCTCCAATGTAAGTTTCTTCTTTGGGTCATTTTCTCCTTTAAAGCTGAATATATCACTCATAAAGTGAGATTTTCTGTAATCTTTTTGGTTAATTAAGGTCACAGAATATCTTGTATTCAACCATACCCAGTTTGAAGGCCAATTTTGCGATGGGATTGCCTCCAAATAAGCAGAAATATGACCTTCTAACGAACCTCCACTAGTCAATTTAACCTTTGGAAGAATCATTATTCGAAAATTAAAGTTTTTATAACTGTGAATATTTGAATATAGTCGGTTCTTCGTACCCCCCTCGGTACTGTTCATCATCTCCATAATCCTTCTTCTAAAACCCTCAACCTTAAACTCCAATTCATTTTGAAGCCGTCCTGGTATATTCGAGTAGTCATACTGTTTTTCTCTACTCGAGAAGCCTTCCATGGACGGCCTCTCTATATTACGCCCAGTATGCATTTACTCAGTCTTGCTAGAAATTAAAAATCCTTGCTTGGCTCATTCAATCTTTCAATCCCTCCTAAAATTAGAGGCTTGAAGATTATCCTTCTATTGACGATTTATTTACTCGCTATTATATATATTGCATGTAAATATATATATATTTCTATATATGTATATATACATATACATATATAGAAATATAACTGTCTTTCTATTGAAGTTAGACTCTTCTAGTCTCTTCCAATTCCAAAAGTCTTACCTCTTCCTCACACTTGAGGCTTCTTTCACACAGTCTTGTTACTCTTTTTACTAGCCGTTTTTAGTTCTTTCTTATCCTCTCCTCCTCTTTCCTTTTTCTCACAGCTTTTCCCTCCTGCTCCCCCCCTCTAGCCCAAGAGGGGCCATTACTTTAGACAGTACTTAAGGCTCGGAACCCTCTCCAAAGAAAAAACCTAAAATCAATACCCGCTTCATGGCGGGAAATCCATGCAGTCGATGGCGGGCATTGTGGGGTTGCCCCGCGGAGCTACAGAGCAATATCGGAAATTTCGTGTTCAGCACCGGGGTTGTTGGGATTACTATCAAAGGATGGGCCAGAATATTGATAGGTATTTTCGAGCATTGCTTCATATACTTGTGGGGAATATCTTCTGACCCACTCAAGTTGATTATTAAGCATGTCAATATCTCTGGAGAAAGCTTCCAGTTTGATATAGACTGCTTCATTAGTTTCTTTAAGTTTTTCGTTCTCAAGTTTCATTTGATGATTATTTTCATGACTATTTAATCTTTCGAGTTCTTTGTTTTCATTTATCAACTTGTTATGTTGCTCTTCTAATGAGTCATATTCCTTACACTTTACTTCTAAGGAGCTTTCGAGTTCTAATGTTCTCTGTTCAAGTTTACACATGTAGTCTTTGTATTGCTCAGAGCTTTCAAGCCTTCTCTCCAGTTCCTCGATTCTAGCCAAATAAGTTCCATTTGAAGTCTGTAAGCTTTCAACTTCATCATTTAGAGACTTGTTTCTACCTGTTTCAGATTCAAGACGAGCCTCAAGCTCACTAATGGACATTTTGCCTCTCAGAATCTCTTCCTCAGATTCTTTGAGTTTGTTTGAATTGTCTTGATTCTGGATCTCAATTTCTTTCAGTCTCTCTTCTAGCTCTGAAACCCTGTTGTCATTTTGACTTTCATTCAATTTCGTTTCTAATTCTGAAATGTACTCATTTCTATTAACCTTTTCAGATTCAAGTTCGTTAACCCTTTCCTGTAAAACTCCAAGTTCGCCTTCTCTTGAGCTCAAATCCATATACTGTGCATAAAGCTGTTCATAGTTTGCCTCAATATGTGTTTGTCTTGTCCTCCACTCCTCATCAACTCTTGAAATTTCACTTTCTAACCAATTAATATGCTTATTATACTCCTCAGTCTTAGATTCCAGCTCTTCCTTCAACTTTCTTCTCTCAGACTCCATTTCATCCTTAGAAGCTTCCATTAAACTCTGGCTCTTTAGTGTCATTTCCTCTAATTCTTTTGACAATTTCTCGAAATTTTCAACTGAGCTTTCCTTTTCTAGTCTTAATTCTGACTCTATTTGAATCTTTTCCTTTTCAATTTCCTCTATTTTTTGTTCCATCTGACTATTCAAGCCTTTTAATTCTTCCATTTCTCTAGAAACTGTTTCCATTCTCTGTGACTCAGTTCCAATCATACTTTCTAGTTCAATAATTCTTGAGGACTTGTCTTGGTTTTGTGAACTTAAGGTCAAGACTTCTTCCTCTATCTTAGACTTCTCTTCTACTAAGTTCTCAACTTGTGCTTTAATTATCATAATCTCATTCCTTAGCTGTTCACTTTGATTCAGTAGCTCAGATCTTTCCTCACTTAAGTCACCTATACTCTTTTGAAGTTGATTAATATGTTCATCTTGCTCGCGACTGAACTTCTCCATTAACTCTAGCTCCTGTTTATGCTCCTCAATTAATACTATTCTTTCTTGTTTGCTATTCTCTTCATTCAATTTTGAAAGCGAAATCAATTCTTCATTACTTTCTCTTAATCTCTGATTTTCTCTCTCATACTCTTCAAACTTTTCTGAAGCTAGCATAAACTCTCTTTTTTTCTCTTCTAACTTTATTCTTAATTCTTCAATTTCAGATTTTAACTTCTGAATCTCTTCCTCTGACATCTTAATCTCAAGATCCTTTCCTTGCATATTCTCTTGCATTTCTTCAAATCTATGTTGTAGATCTTGAATATATGAATAATATTGGTGCAGTAATTCGTTATTTGAAGCTTCATTTGATGAAAACTCATCCTGAACCCTCTTTAACTTCTCCTCAAACTCTTTAGAATTTGTAATGTTCATATTCTTCTCATTTTCTAATTCACTTCTCAAAGTTATCATATCTGTCTCGTACTGCTTATATATTGCCTTGTACTTTTTAACTAAGTCTAGATACAACCCCCTAGTTTTAATAAGCTCCTTTTCAATCTCATCACTATTGGACATTACTATGTTAATAGTCCCTGAAATTTCTTGAAATGTCTTATTTGTAATGTTACCAATATTCAAAATCATCTCCAATAAACTATCATACTCACTACTAGAGTCTTGTAAACTTTTGAAAATTTTTCCAACCAAAAAGTTCATTTGTTTTAACTTATTTTCCTTAATATCTATACAAACTTGTGTTAAACTCCTCTTTTCTTCTTTCTGAGCAGAATAATGTTGTTCGCTAATATTCATATTCTCATTATACTCCAAATTATCCAATAACTTTTGGGATTTCTCGTCATATTTGAATCCAAAAAATGAAATCAACTCAAGAATGGATGACTCCATTTTTGGTGTATTGCTCACTCTATGATTTACAACTTCACCTCCAGAGGAGGCTTTATTCCAATTTATATCCATTTTTTCTTTAATTACATCTATTTGTTCATTTTTCTCAGTTAATCCAGAAATACCGTTTGAAGCAGCACTTCTCTGAGACAGTGGTCTTATTCTTTGTCTTTGTCTCATATCATTCTGAGTATATAGGATTTCAGTCTGGTCACTCTCTGAATTTGAAATAGTTGAGTTCATCTTGCTTTCCTCTACTTGGTTTCTCATACTTTCCATCATATTTTCTTGCTGTTCATTCAAACCTTGGATTGAAATTCCAATATTATTATAATCAAATTCTTGACAAACTTGCTTTCCAGAAATCTCTTGGTGAATGTACTGATTCTGGGATGTTGAAGCCTCCTCCATTTTTTCTCCCAAAGTATCCTTTGGATTCTGAATTACATTTGGAGTTGAAATAAACGATAAAGGAGAATCCTGGAGAGATGCTCTTCTTTGAGATACTCCATATGTTAAATCACGATTTGAAATAGCTGCATTTGGTAAAGATGGTATAGGAGGGAGTACTTTATTAGTTATTGATATTGTATTAGCACTGCTTTGATTAGTGAAATTTGTATAAGACGAAGACGGGACTGATATGTTCTGATCTTCTCGTAAATGGCGACCAAGCCCGGAAATTTCAGCAGAATAACCTTCAAAGTTGCTTGGACTCAGCTCTAAATGTTCGCCCTCTAGTTCCTTTCCTTGAATAGATGTTCTTCTTGCTTCTTTAGAATCACTTCTAACCTGGATTTGCTCTTGAATACCTTGCTTTTCATTTAAATCCTTTGGATCGTATTTACCAGGTTCTAAATTTCCACTTTGATTGTCCAAGTTATCTATAGCATTATTGTTATTAGGCGCACCAACTGGACCAAATAAAGTTGCATTTGCATTGGAGGAGTTAAAGCCTATAGCAGGTATTATTCCTCCTATTTGCTCCTTGGAATTTTTCATAATATTCAATCCAGGTGTAGAAGTATATAAATTCTTTCTTATTCCTGTACTCTGAGAACCTGAGGAAAAAGATGCCATACTTTCTGTCCTAGTACCAGAATCCGTTGTTGTTGGCCTCTTTGGAGGTGGAGGTGGAAGGTTTTGCTTCTGCTCGACTAAGTGTTCTTCCCCACGAACAACCCAACTTTTTAACTCCTTATTATAATAGAATTTATTTTCCTCTCCTAAATTAGCTTTTACTGGTTTTACACCATCTTCTCCCTCCTCATTCTTTTTACCAAAAATCTTCTTTAACATTGATAAGCTTACTTTCAGTTACACTCATACATTTGCTCCAAATAAGATTTTTCAAGATTCCTTCTCTTACCCCTAATTCTCCGCTAATAATGTTTATCACTACCTCGGAAATTAACGCCCTTAATTTCTTATTTAACTTATCCTTTTTATCTTTATCCGCCTAATATTTTGACTTTAAATTTATTTTGTGGTGCTTTCCTAGAAGGCGGGAACTCTCATGAATTATTGCATGTGCTGTGGGGCGGCTTTTCTTTATAAACACGTGTATCTGCATGTAATACCGGTATATGAAATAGTTTAAGTGGATAATACAAAATAAAAAGTAATATACATGCACTTATGTACACGCACTATTAATTAATAAGATTATAAGAAGAAAAAATGTCAAAGTTAAAATTTAAAGTCTGAAAAATACTAATCCTGAGAAATAACAGTATCTTTATTAAGATGATTATTACTTGATTCTCTATCTCTAATAAGCTTTATTATATTTTATCAAAATATAGCTATTCTATAACAATGAGGTTAAATGGAGATATCTATTTATATTTGTTTAATAATTTATGATTTTCAAGCATTGCAAAGGAAATTATAAGCTTTTGGGGCATTTTCCCCAAATTCTCAATCTTATTGTTTGAATATAATTCAATACATTCTGGAACTTTTAAAGACTCATAAACGTCATCTAATATATTATTCAAGTTAATTTCTTGATCTTCTCTTGAATAGTTTTGATTATTAGTAATTAAGCAATTAGGATTATTACCATTATTCGAAATTTTTCTTAACTTATTTTGCTTGAATTTTATATATAATGTAATAATTAATGCTGTACTAATTCCAAATACAATTAACATACTGATTACAATAACTTGAATTGGTTGAAAGATTGATACACGATTTGTAATATTTATCATGTTTATCTTCATTTTAGAAATGTAATTCAGTAATAAAATCTCAGAAACTATACCATCCAAACAATCTAATCTAAAGAAGAGTAAACTTAAAGTATTTGCTATACTCAAAGGTATGGTACTGAAAATAAGTATAGAAGAAAAATATTTTGCCATAATAAACCAGAAACTGATAAATAATGGTTGTCGAGATCTAACATTACAGTATAGGTTAAAGTTGGAAATATTTTCAATCAGTTCTTCATTCTTTGAAGAATATCCATGTTGAATAATCTTCTTATTATTCAAATCACTGAAACAATAGTCATAATTATCACTATTCGTACTACCTACTTGTATAATTGATTTCTCTGAATAATATGTTAATGATCCAGCATCTTCCAATTCTTGTGAATTAAATTTTCTTCTTAAAATATCAATATTAGAAACATATAACCACCAAATTGGACTGTATTTCTGTCTTTTTATTACTTGTTCATGATTTATTATAAAATTCTTCTTTGCAAAATATCTAGAAATTATAAAAAAAATTAAATAGTTTGAAAATGATAGTAATATAAATATTATAAAAATCAATTTTATTCCAAGTAAAAATCCAATAGAAAGTAAAACAGTTGAAATCACAAACCCAATTGTTTGGAATTTTAAAGCATTCTTTCCAATTATCTCCTCCTGGATATCTCTATACATATACCAAGTAAGTATAATTACTTCGATACCTGCTGTTAAAGCTAACATAAAATTGACTGAACTGCTTATTATTCTGATATCAAATAAAGATCCAAAAACAATATTAAATGTTTTAGCAATATAAATATCATTGTTATAATGTTTTAGCAATTCATTTTTCTCAGAAAAGTTTAAAAAAGCTGTTTTACTTAATTCCAATTGCTCTTGAAGAATTTTATTGTTTTCATCTATATAATCTATTGGAAATCTTGGAATGAATGAAGAAACTATATTGATTAATAATCCCATTATAATCAAAAGTGTAATAAATGAAAATTGAACAAAAAATGTCATTTTTTCAATTTTTCTATTTTGTTTATTCCTATAAGAAATTCCAATAAACTTGAAAATCTGCAACTTTATTAGTAAGAGAAATGATGATAAAATACAAAATATTAGCTTAAAGAAGCTTTTTATCTTGTAAATCACTGGAATCTTCCTCTTCTTTATATTTACTAATCTTTCCTCCCTTTTTCTTCTGTTTAATTTTCTTTCTTTTTCATTCTTGTCAATCTTTTTATATTTATCACAATAATTCGAATCCTTAACTAAATTTGTGTTTTGATTATGCTTTCTTAATCTTCTAATATTCTTTTTTTCTTTATTCTTTAGATTATTTAACTCTGAATCTTTGCCTGAAATTCCAAATTTTGGTGCCATAATTGGAAGGATCCAATAATTGAATATCACAAAAATATGCTTTGAAATAATACTAGTACATAAACATGCACTAGATATTGCAAATGAAAATACAACAAATATAAAGAATATTGTAACTCCACTAGGAATTCTTTTTGAAACTTCGATAGCAATTATTATCAAATAAATAATCATAAACTCACCAAGTATAAGAGATTGAGACTTTACCTGGAGGAAATTCCATTTAAACCAGCTAACCATATGGTTTTTCAAGAAGCTAATTTCTTCCATTGAACCTGATTCTCCATTAAAGATTTGAAATGTCTCTTGAAAATTACCAGAGTCTTTATCAAGTACATTATGCATTAGCCAATTATTTTCATGAAATAATTTAGAAGTATTAAAATATTCAAATCCTTTGTACATTGAACCATCAAAATAATAATAAGCTCTGTTATTTGCATAGGGATCTGATTCTGTAATTGGTCTATAAACTCCTTGATAATTGATACTTCCTTTAATTGAGCCATTACTAAATACATTACTATACTTTTCATTGAAAGGAAGAAGTAAAGGAGTATATGGAGATTCAGAGAGGGAAATTAGAGCTGCGTTAGATATTAAAACAACCATTGACGATATCATTACGCATGCAAGAAAGAACACAGCAGAATTAGCTGCGCTCATTAAAGAAGGGAAATGTTTATGTTCATCATGACCATTTGGACAGGACTCTAAAGCCATATTTTTAACATTTTGATTTTGACTGATAGTATTCTCCTCATTATTATAATTGATTGGGACTTTAGATACATTTTCAATAGAAAAATCTTCAATATTTCTGTGTTTTAAATCACTTTTTTCAATTTCTTGGTTATAAACTGATTTATATATCCTGGAAACATGCTTTCTAAGAGTGATTTCACCAATTCTTGGTTTTTTGAAGCCAATTGGGACTTTATCAGATTTTTGATTTTCAGTCTCAAAAATAGAAGAAATCGAATTCTTAGTAACTTCTGGTCTGGAACTAACGTGATCATACGTAAATTTATCATAAAAATGATCTTTCTCATAACCTAAAGAATTCGAAGTATTAGTATTGTAATCTTCTCTGATTAATTCCTTCAAAGGGAACATTGTAATTAAGAATGAAATTCCAAAGAAGAGTAGAGTATTGTTTATTGAGCAGTACCATATTGCTGGAGAAAATAGATTTTCAATTCCTTCCTGAGTGACTAGAATTGAAATGAATATATTAAGTTGAATATCATTAGCAACAATCTGAATTGAAGCAGTAAGAAATAGCGTCATAAGAGAGAGAAATGATAAGAATGATGCAACTCTATAAAGCTTTCCTCCTCCATTTATTGATAATATTATAAATATAAATGCAAATGAAATTCCAACAATTCTTGCTAATAAATTGGAATTAAACCATTTCAAAGGCTTCTTCATAGGAAAGATCTGAGTTTCAAACAAGTTTTCAGTATTAATTATAGCATTTTTTAAAGAGAAGTAAATTGTTTCCTGGTAACCACTTTGTTGCAAAACCATCAAATTACGTAATTTTTTCGATGGTGAAGGCAAACACCATGTTGGAAAATTGGGAGAGTATGGAGAATCAATAGTATTATTTGTAGCTTTATCGATTTTCTCAAAAAATTCAATGTTTGAATTATCCAAAACTCTGGAATTTGTTGTGGTATTTCCTGTTTCAGAGGTTGTAATATAAGATTTGATAGCATTCATCATGCCATTTGTATCCTGGAAGAAAGGAATAATCATATTACAGATAGAAGAAAGAGAACAGAGTGAGTATGCATTGTTGAGTCTTTCTGAAGTTAATTTTCCAGATTTTATAGTATCAATTAGTTCACCATTTGTTGGGAATATTGAATTATTTATTTGACTGCAAACTAATGTATCATCAAAAGTTATTCTCCATGCTTTCTTTGAGATATTATGCAATATAACGCTCAAAGAACTAATAATCTGAACAGAATATAGAAAAATTATCATAACTGTAACCAAACTTAAAATGGTTATTCCAACATATTTAGGATTAAAATATTGCATTGCTTCCAAAAATCCATATCTTTGACCTTTTTTCCTCATAGAAAACTCAAGTTGTGATAAGGGAATTCCAATTAAGAGAAAAGTTATCAAATGAGAAATTATACAAGATAGAACAGAATATCTATACATTGCTGAAGATAGTCTAAAAATAATAAATATTCCAGTACAGCCACTCAATATTGCTACCAAAGGTAAATATTCCCATAAAGTTAGGCCAAATGAAGAAATATTGGTAACTTTTTCCTTGGAATACTTACCATCTTTACCTGTCAAAATATTGTAAGTTCTAAACTCATCTCTCTCACTTTGATCTCTATTTATAGCTTCACCTTGATTAAATTCATTAACCTCACTCTTCTCATTATCTTCAAAATTAATACTCAAAATTAATCCATTTTTTTCATTTTGTTCTTCATTTGCACACACAGATTCTTTTTGCTCAATTTTTATTTCATTATTTTTATTATTATCCACATGTAATTTGTCATATACCGGCAATTCGTCATTTTTATCCACATTAATTTTACATGCATTATCAAAATGATTAATACCGGAGTTTGTTTTCTCACTATCTGTAGCAAATACACCGTTCGAATAAAATGAATTATTGGGAGATTCAGAATTTGAAGGTATAGAAGGAATTTTTATTGAAATCTCTTCTTTATTAATAATAGCATCGTTGATATCACATAAATTATGTTTTAAATTAGAATTAGGTGAACCTTCAGAATTGCTAATACTTACCAAGTTTTCCTCAGGTTGAGGTGAACTTGTTAAATTATTTTTTCCAAAAATTCTTTTTCCATATGTTGAGGATTGATTATTTGGACAGTTGTCACCTGTAAAACTCCCCAATTCCTCCTTCAGCATTACTTTTACTCGCCATTTTGATACTGAGGGAATATATTCGGATAGCCATTTTATATCACTGCGAAAAAGTCTAAGCGATGTCTGATAAAGATCGTTTCGCAGTTCTAGATGCTCATCATACGTCATCTTTTATAATGCTTATTGAAAGATTTATAGAAGCTCAAGTATAAACATTTTGGAACTCAACTAATTGCACTCCAATTTCACTTATTTTTAACTTTACTTTTTTTTTTTAAAATACTATATCAAATTCAATATATATTAATATACCATTAACTCCAAGCCCCACAAAAACCTCCCCCTTAACTTCCCGCCAAATACATTCTTCAAATCCTTTCAAATAATTTAAAATATTATATGAAAAATTACTTTAAATAGAAACAAAAAGGATGAACTAAAGTATATTGTAAGTAGAAACAACAAAAAAGGTTTATATTTTAGATAACACATTAATTATTTAAAAATACTAAATATCATGATTTCGTTTGCTAATCTAGATATTGTTAGTTTGATTTAAGTTAATTATCACATTTAGGATTTCTTGACCTGCTTGAACTTTGGTTAACCTGAGAATTGTAAACTTTGGCAGCAATATTTACAGTGCTTGAGTTTGTATCAAAGAAAGATTTCAAATGCATTGGTTGATGGTTATTAACTACAGATTTATGCTGACCAACATTTTGTATATTTTGATCCTGTAAGCAAACAGAAGATGAGGAAGAAGGGCATAACTGAGGATCTGAATGAATAATTCTAAGATCATAAATACTATTTGAATTGTCACAAATTTCTGCAAAATTATGTTCACAAAAACCTTGATTATTGAAATAATTTGGATATTTTATTATAGAACTTGAAATTGGATCGTAACCAGAATTAAGATTAAATGGAGAACTCATAACATCAGATTCTTTTCTATTTTTATTTAATGGAGTCTGATCTAAGTTACCAGCTGGAGTAGCTTGGCCTGACTTGCTTTTAGTACGACCTTGATCTTGGAAGAACGATGAATCAGATGAAGAAAAAGTACTTGAATTTGAAGTTAAAGTAATATTTGATATTTCCAATAATAATTGGTTTGAATTTTCACTAATATTGTTTGATGGAGAAAAATTCTCAATTTCATGAATAGGAGAGAATTCAGAAATTGCTTGGCTCTGTTTTTCAGTTAAGCTAGTGGAAGATTTTAACAAACTATAATTATGATCTGAAGTTTTCATTGCTGGCAAACTTTCACTAGATTTTGTTCCTCTAACTCCCATTAACTTTCGTAGGTCCCTTTCTTTCTTCTTCTTTTCTATTGCCTGAAATTCATTAAATTCGTACTTTACAAGCCTAAAAAACATATCGCATCTCTTAATTATCTCACCACTGGATGTTGTAATTGAAGCTCCTTGCTTGGAAGCGTTGCTATTTCCTAATGTCTGAGTCTCTCCTGCATAATATTGTAACTCATTTAATTTTACTATTATTTCATTTAATTGTTTCTTTGTGATTTCAAGCTTCTTAGAAGAATTCTTCACAAAAGTATCCACAATCTCCAAATAAAGCTCTTCTGTTGTTTTTTCTACTTCTTTTTTCACTCCAAATACTGAAATTTCTAAACTATTTTCAATTTTGAGCTCATTTTTAATATTATCTCTAGAGTCAAAGTTCTCATCCTTGATACTGCATAATTCTTGACTCTTTAATTCTTTATCTTCCTTGGAAACATCTGACTTAGTAGTGGAAAATGAATTGAGTTCATCCTGAATAAGATTCACGCTTCTCCCAAGTTCCTCCATATCTCTATACACATCGGCGATATCAATAGGAGCAGCTTCCGAACAGGATTGGGAAATTACTTCAACTTTTTGCCTCATTTCCTCAGAATGCTCATAAACAACTTTCGAAATATATTTAAGTAAATTACTCTTCGAATTGTTTGATTTAACATTCTTTAAAAGTTCTATTGAATGGAAACGAAACCCACAACTCTTTCCTCTATTTGTACCATGATTAAGAAAATTTCCAATTTTCAGGATTAACTTTAGAATTTGACGTAACACTCCTCCCTTTTCTAAACTTGATCGAATATGAACAGCAGCATCTTCTAGCTTTATTAGCCTTTCTAAACAACTCTGGTATTCTTCTTCAAAAGCCTTCATTGCCAAAACGCATTGAGCTCTAATTTTAAATCTATTTAAACCCAGTATGCTAATCATAAAGAACTCTGAACTCCTCAAAGGGAGAGCTGATTTCTCACCATCATCTTTAATAGAGTTTAATAGCTGAATTTCATCAGGAGTAGGATACAAATCTAAAAGAATTTTAAGCCTTTCTTTAGAAACCCCCTTCAAAAAAGCGTCAATCCCACCTATTAAACTCTGTCTTGTATACCCAAGCATACCCTTAATTGGAGAAAGATCCAATTCATTACTGCTATCAAATAACTGCAAAGCTTTCAATGCTATTTCAATGTTCTGAGACCTCTTTGAGTCTAAAACCATTCTGAACTTCTTTGAACCACCTGAAGTAGCCGAAGCATTATTGTTGCAATCCATAGTGATCTTTTGCATTAAAGCACTCTTATCCTCAAAAAATTGTTCTAATATTGAGTCCATGTCAAACTTAAGTTCATTAGGATCGTTTTCATTGCAATCTTTTGCATCCTGCGAGTTTTCTTTCATCTTAATATGAATATCTTCCCAAATTGTCCCAACTATCTTATTTGGAGGGATTACTGACCAATGTAGTCTTTTAGGTTCAAATCCCAAAGGCGGAGAGGGACCAAAGTCCATTTCTGAAAGCTTTAGACCCCCTGAGATTTCAGGGTCCGAAGCTCCAGATGGCCCACCAAACCCCTGAGATGTTGTCCCTCGTTTAGGAGGAGGCTTTAAGGGAGGAGGAGCCTTCGGAGGTGGTGCTCTCTTTCCTGAAGAACCTGGTACTTTACTTACAGCTGCACTCTCAGTTCCAATATTACCACTTGATTTGAGACTTAATGCAGATTTTGATTTTAGAGGAGGCGGAGGGCCAGGAGGTTTTCCTTTTACAATTGGCTTTTCTGGAATCATTTCCATATTATCTTTCTTCTCTACAACCTTTTCAGATTCACTGCAATTAGTAGATACGATATTTGTTTTGTCTAATTGATCCTTTTTGTCATCACTCTTAACAGTTGGCTCAATTTTATTGGTCTCTTCTTTACTAGAAACTATCTCTCCAGAATTTATTTGACTTCGTTTACATAGTTCTGGATGTTGCTTTGTCAGCAAATCCCTCACCTTGTCAAGCTCAAAGCCACTAATTTTAATAGTTTCCAAAACCTCTTCACTATTTGGATTTAAATCCACAATTTTTAGTAAAATTGAAAGAACCTCCTCATCCACATCCCTAATACTTTTACCTGGCGATTTTTTGCTTTCTGAATCACTTTCCATGTTTCGAAACAATTTCACCGGTTTATTAGAATTGCCCTAACGTATTATTCAATCCACATCGGCAACAACTTAATTTAAATATCAATAAAGTCTTCGCTTACAAAAAAAAAACCCTTTTTTTCTTTCAGAAATTATCTGTCCCAACTATTGCAGATTTTTTAATACTAATTTTACAAACTTTATTTTATTTATTAAAAAAAAATTCTACAACTTTTTAATTTCTAATCTTAATAATAATTACGTCACCGCCAGTGTGGACAAAAATTATATACCGGTTTTACTAAAAAAAAATTATTGGCAAAAATTATCAACGCCGGTACGTGGGAAATTATTTCTAGAAAAAAATTGCATGCTAAATTGCACTTACGTGTAATATTAATAACAACAACAATAATAATAATAATAATAAATGCAAAAAAGATATTTCACTTTTTTTCTATATAAAACTAATTGCTATTGGTATAAGGCACTATTTTGAATTTATTGCATAGTTTATATCTCCAACTAGCATCAAATCCGATTAAATCCAAATAAGCATCCATATTTCCGAACTCCTCCTTCATTTTTGAAAGAAAATACCTTATATATTCAGGATTTGAATCCTTAGCAGAATCTGGAAAATGCTCCATTTCAGCTTCTATAGCCTCAGTAATTGAAAGTAAGCCAGATTCTGACGCACAGTAATCTCTAATAATAAACTCTTCTCCAACTCCCAAAATGCTCAATAATATTGCGATAACCACGCCAACCCTGTCTTTTCCTAAATTCCCATGTAACAATATTGGAGGTATTGAAACTGTAATCACCTTTAATGCTCTACAAATTGTTTTAGAATCAAAAATTGCAATATCATAGTAAACCCCGCCCATTGTTCTTAACTCTAAATATTTGTTAACATACCATTTCTCAGCAAGTTTTGGAGAAATTAATTTAAACAAATGATAATTATAGCTAATAATTCTTGGAATCATTGCTTCCTTTCTTTTTCTAAATATTATTTCTTCAACATTTAAATGCTTTCTACTTGATTCAAATTCCATACCTTTATACCTTCTCATACAATTCAAGCAAAATGGAGAAATGCTCTGATTATCATCCGAAGATAATTCTTTGCTTTTTTCATTTTCTAATTTTATTGGTTCTCTATAATCAATAGAATTCAGTAAAATCAGAGTCTTTACATCATTAGAAACTTGTTCACGATCATTTTCTATCTTATAATGTTCTAAATCCTTTCGTTCTTCTATATAATTGTCAATACTTTCATTCTCAAAGGTCGGAGTATAATATTTCCATATAACTGATCTACTCAAAATCTCGTCTTTTGCCAAGTAGGAGTCCTCAAAAATCAACTTACCCCTCAAATCAATTATTGTCTTTATTCCTAAAGTATCTCGTACTACATGTTTAATTTTATCAGGTTCTATACTTCCTGGCCTAGCTCCTCTATATAATACATGTCTTCTGATACTTTCATCCTCCAAAAATTGAGAAATATCACGTATATTTGGAATTACATCCAATAAAATCCTTTTCCCAAGTATTATATTTGCATAATAATTATATCCATGTGAATACCAATTCCTTTCTTCTAAATTATATTTTTCTAGCTGTCCTTCAACAAACAATTCCACACCTTTCTCAAATGGAACTTCTTCAGAATTCTCTATTCTTATTATTGGCTTTGAACTATATGGAATCCTTGGTAAAAACATTATTTTATATCTATCTATATACTATTAACTTTGAATAGTTTACCTCTTTTTTTCTTTTTTTTAACTTAATTTGATTCTTTCTTTATATATTAAATGCAACTCCACTCTATGAGCTTCATAAATGCAATATCATAATCCTAATTTCCATTTCTTCTTTTATTCAGCTTTATGTTTATATCAACTATTTTTCATACCCACAAATATTTTTTCATTCAAGATACTTGCATTTACTCAGTCATACAGTATTTCCCGCCACAATTCCCCGCCACAATTCCCCGCCACAATTTTTTAAATTAATATTATTAATTGACTTTACTATATATTAATGAATACGTAAATAAGCAATATTAAATAAGAATTGTATAAAATAAATCAAGTTCTTTAAAAAGATAAAACTTTGTATTTAAAAAAAAAGTTATCTTTAAAGAGAAACTCTTGTTTATGATATTAAAAGAAATATACCCTATTCAGGCGTTGCTTACGTTTTTTTATCCAATAAGAATGTAAGTGTCATAATAGGGTTAGAAAAATAATATCTTTTTGATTCAGTGAGTTAATTTTTTGCTTTATGACTAAAACTATTTAATGTTTTAGCCATCATATAATCACATACATTCTTTGTATAATATTATATGTTAGATTTATGATGATTTATTAACTATTTTGTTACTTATTTAGATAGAATACAAATTGGAATAGAAATTTTGGGCGAAGATTATTACACTATATTACCTGAGTTTAGATAGAAGTAGATTTTACGTAATGAACGCTTGCTTGTCAAAGCTGACATTAAGTTAGTTGATTTAAAATGGTTCTATCTGAGAGAATGCTCAATATTCCCGATAATGATCCACTTTGTTGGATTTGGATCGATCTGGATGGAACTATTAACAATATGAATTCATTAGAACAAAATGACGATTTTATGATGTTATATAATAAATACCTGGAGGAAATAAAAGAAAATTATGATGAGAATTTGAATGTATATGAAAAATTTTCCTCCCCAATTGAATCTTTATACTATGAACTAAGTTGTGAAAGAATGCCAGGCAATTTGGAAAAAAGCTATGAAAGATTATTAGATAGCTTAACAACAAAGAGAATGAAAATTAATGAAATAATGACTTTTGTTGTAGATTATTCAGACCAACATTCAGTTCAAATGATTGAATTACTAATACAAAGATTTCCAAATTCAACCTTTGAAGTTAAGGTTTCAATTTTATATTGTATTTCAGATATATTATACAATTCTCACTCTTCAAAGATAGGAGCTTGGAAGCTTAGAAATTGTATTATGAATATATTTCCGTATCTAGTTTCACATATATCATTTCAAAGTAACCGAGGAAACAGTTGTTATATTGATCTTATTAATAAAACAAAAAGCATCATAGAAATTTGGATAGATTGGAAAATCTTTCCTTCAGAATATATTGAGGGTTTAAGTTCATCTCTTTGTTTTGATAAAATGCTGGATGAAATGAAGAATGACAAAAAAACTAAATTGATTAGTAACATAAATGATGAAATTTCCGATGGTATTTTGCTTGATAAAGATATAGTTTCAATTTTATCAATTTGGCCAATAAAATCAAGACTTCCAGTTTGGAAGGTTTGGAGAGAAATGAATAATCTTTTAATAAACAAAAGCTTACATGAACCGAAAATCAGACAAGACTGGGTTATGAATTATGGAATAGTAATTGCTCCGTTGAAATTATTTGGATTGACAAATTTTTTACACAGAATTTCAAATTGGTATAATTACAGAAATTAAGTGACTAATATAACTAAATTTTATAATCTATTAAGGATAGAAGAATTTGTGTAAATTATGATATTCCGTAGCTTTATTACAAATACATGCACTTTAAGTCATCCATTAATATAGCCTCCTCAGATAATTCTCCATCTTCATATTCATCATCTTTTTCACCTTTTATATCTTCATTATCATTGATCTTACTAAGTGACAATTTTTTATTTCTCTGATTCTTTTTTTTTTGTCTTTGAATATTCCAAATTTTCTTGTATTCTTCATGAGAAATTTGGTTCTTTATTAATCTAAAGAATATTCCACCTGGGCTTTTTAATCTAGTGCTATCTTCTGTAGGATACCCCCCATTCTTTATAATTATTCTTGTTTCATTAAAAGTTTTATATACTAATTCGTTTGGAATAAAATATACAATTCTTTCCAATAAATAAATATTTGGCTCCTTCAATTCCCTTACTAACTTTGAAAACAGTTTAATCTGCTCTCTGTCATCTCTTTTTAATAGCTTTAGTCTATTTAAAAAGTCTGCCTTCTTCTTCATAAGGTATTGATATTAACCCCTTAATTCTTTTTTCTCCTATCATCAAATATTATCTTACTTATTACTCTTATAACCCACACAAAATCCCATTAACCTGCTTTGTGAATTCAAAAGCCAATCAAGCCAAATTATTTTTAATGCAACTGAAATGCGAATGCTCTAATTTAGCCAATAGTTCTAATTTCTTCATTACATTTGACTTTGACCATTCGCCTTTTTAGCGGTATCTGTATGGCGCCACAACAAAATTTGGCGCCATACTTAAATGTCATTTAAGATTAAAAAAATTATAGTAAGGTGAAAATAAAGAGTATGTGCATTTTGAGCATTGTTAATATTAGTAAAGAGTAACTTTTGCTTAAATTTTGTTGAACTCTTGTGAAGGTTTGTAATTCTTATAATATTCTGGATATTTTTTGGTAATGATTAGAAATGAGCAACATACAGAATGAAATAGAAGAAGAATACGAAGTTATTTTATCTCATATTAACGATGTATCTTTCCATATTTTTCAGTTTCCGATGACTTCAAAGGGAAATTCAACAGAGAAAGTATGGCAATCTGCTTTTATTCGGCCAGATGGAGGATCATTTCAACTTTCATATTACTCTGGTGAAAATTCTGAAGTTAATAATGCAGCTTCTACTGAAGAAGCGAGTGACCAAAGTATTCCAAGGCAAGGATCCAGTGAAAAAACTGAAAATATTGATAAGAGTCATTTATATACAGTAAATAGCAAATCTTGTCTTTCTTCAGCAAATTGTTTGGTTGCAGGTTATTTTGATCACGTTAACAAGAAATTATATATTACTCCAATTTCTTCAGTGCAACAATTTCGTCCAAATTTCTCATCAATCGATCAGAAAAGATCAGCGAGTATGAATGTTGGTATGGTAGAAAGACTATCTGAATCAGCTGATAAAGATGAAAGAAATCAATCTTTGGATGATTTGGTTTTAAACCATGGAAACAATGCTACTTTAGATCACGATATGAATAGCAGTAGTAATAATAACCCATTATATTCTGGTAATTTTCCTTTAGATAGTGGAAGATTATATACAACTGGATTTGAGAATTGGATTAAAATACCATGTATTTATCCATCAAACTCATATGAATCACTAGAAATTATTAAGATGCTAATGGATGTATATTTTGATGATTTCATTTCTTGGAATAACTTGAATTCTCAAATTTCAGAGGAAAATCCCATGGTTAACCAACTATTATCAATGAAGCATAGTAGAAATAGAACTCACTTTTTTGATAACGACATTGTAAGATACTTTAAAATGATTTCTGGAATTGCTTCAGATATTAATTCAGAGTTTAACCTTCCATTTGGAGGAGATGGACAAGTACTTCCAACTTTAAGAACAGCAGGACTACCAAAAATATATACGGCTTATCAATATCCACCATGCTGTCCTAACTCAAGTCTTGGAGGTTCTATGGGCTATAATTTTGGTGGAATTGATGATTCAAATTCAATTGCACTAGCTAGAAGTAATCCAAATAAATATACTGATTTCTTGCCTTCCCATGGTATTTCTGGGAAGTTATTAATTTATGATGATTGGCTTTATTTTGGTCCATTATCAGTCCAAGAGCTTTATAGGATGAAATTAAGTGACCAAATACAGAGAATTACTCTAGTTTATCAAGTTATACCATTTAATGGAATAAAAAATATTTTGAAAAGGATTTATGATATAAAGCTTGAAACGAATTTTAATTCTGAATCTGAGTTGTCTCCTGAAATTGTAAAAACTCAAAAGAATGATAATATTATTGAACAAATCCTTTCAAAGAATAAAATTGAAGAATTTCCTTCTGACAAGAAGTTGATTAAAATACTTAAAAAGTTTTGTGTATTGGTTTCTGGAAATTGGGTATATAAATCAGAACTTATGTACAATGAATACGAGTCTTGCTGTAGAGATCTTATTTTAGTTCTTCTTCAGAGAGACGAAAATGCTGGCTTAAATAGAGAGCCAATTAGGGTTGCAACAGATCTTCCACAAATTAAAGTCACCAATATTCTTCAAGAAGTAGCAGTTTATAGGTCAACTGCATGGTATCCAAAATTCTTATTTGATAAAAAATTCATTGAAGAAAATATTGAAGAGGCCTCGTATTGGAAGAATTATTGGGCTGAAAGAGAAAAATATGTGGTTCAGTACATTAGAGATAATAGAGATACCTCCATTTGTACTTCAACATATCTAAATAATCTTTCTGCAGCCTCTACAAGCGTGAGCAATTCACAGCTTCAATTACTCTTAATTTTTATTCTTAAGATATATGGCGCAATGAATGTTTCAGAACTCTTGAATTTATGTTCATATCACTTAACTTTGATGTCAGTAGGAAATGCATCACTAGCATCAATTCCAAGTAATATTGCAGGAAGCGCTTCATTAGCAAACTCTTCAGGCAAACCCAATGATTCATCTTCTCAGAATGTAGATTCAGGTTCTATTTCATATGGAAAAGTTGGTTCTAATTCCAAATTTACCAATAAAGCCGCATCCAACAATTTAATATCAATGCCTTCTGGTCCTTCTTTTTCTCAGAACTTTATTGCTCCTACTTACTCACCATTTTTCTCTAGTAATCCAAGACATAATATGAAACAGATTCCGTTCATTAATGTTAATTCAAACATTTCCACATCCATAAAAATTAATAAGGAAGATATTAATAAATCTCTTGAAATTATTGCAACTAAAATTTTTGATGATCTCTGGGTATTAAAATCAACAGGAGATCCCAGAATAGATGCGATACGAACAATAGTTATTGATTACTTCAATTGTGGAGATAGAGATGATGTCTTCACTATTACATCGTTTATTGATAATATTAAGCATTGTATTGTTAAGAATTGTGCAGCATTATCACAAAAAAATAAGATTTGGCATAAATTTGACTCTGATGAAGACTTCATTCAAACTAATAATGGGGTTGATAATGATAACAATATCTCTGTTTATTCTTCACAACTTCTTCATATACTCAATAATGTACCTGAATTTATTTGGAGAAAAATTATTCATGAGTTCGCTTTTCCAATTAATGAAACTGCAACTGTATGGAAGCTAAAAAGCAAATAATTCATTAATGTGTTGGATTATTGCATGCAACTTCTTCTGCAAATCTCTTTATATTTAGAAATATTTTAGGCCCCCCTCCTATATAAATTTATATAAACCCATTTTTCTTTAATTAGTTATATTTGTTTCCAAACTCTATATTATATGTCAATAATCCCACATTAAATTCACGAATTACTTAGAAATTTAATGTAAAAACCTCCATTTCTTGAGACTATGTATTTATTTATTTAATAAAATCATCAAAATGTCATGTGGACAAATTTATTTTATTTATATTTTGATATATTACGTGGCGCATGCTCATTTAAAAATTACTATCATGTACCGGTATTTATCGTTAGCAAAAAAAAAAAGTCATTTAGGCGGTAAAGTTCCGCCAAAAAAATAATTAAAAAAAACATTTAACGTCAAAATTGATTTTTTGATTGGAAGTTGTTGGGTAGGAATAAAGTTAGGAGTACATGTTGATTAGTGTATTAAAATGGTTAAGTCATACTTGAGGTATGTCCCTGAGTCATCCTATGGGGTCTTGCTGACATCAGCATTTCAAAATGGAGTAAAGTTACTCAAAAAAGGTTTGAAACTAGAAAATGAACAAGATTTAACAAGGTATGGAGCAAGTATTTCAGGAGAAAAAGTATTAATCTTAGATATGAAGACTGGAACTATTGCTAGAACACTTTCTGTTGAAACTGTAGGAAGAGTTTATTCAGGCGAAGGTATTCCTTCAATAGTTCATTACGTAACAGCGATATGTGGACATCCAAAAAAACCAGAGATTATAGCGGTAGGATACTCAGATGGTAGTGTGAGGGTATGGAATATTTCTTTAAAATCTGTTATTCATACTTTTCATGGTCATGGAAAGAATATTACAGCATTGAAATTTTGTAGAAGTGGAAATTATTTATCATGTGGTAGTTTTGACACTGAAGTTACATTATGGGATACATTTTCTGGAAAGGGACTTTTTAGGTATTCTGGCCATCTAAATGAAATTACTGATATTGAGTTTGTTCACAAAACTAAGCTTTGGACAAAAGAAGATAGCGAATTAAATCAAAACAAAATAGGTAATAACAATAAAGGGAATGCAAACTCTGATTCAAGGTTTAAAATTATTTTGGAAGATACTCCACACATCTTGATTACATCAAGTAAAGATTGTACAATTAAGATTTGGAGTATTCAAAATCAAATTTGTCTTCAGACCCTAACAAAGCATAAAGGAGAAATTTATAGTATATTATTGAATCCTTTATGTAATCGATTATTCACAGCAGGATCAAGTGGAGAGATATCAATATATAGACTTACCCATCATGTAACTGGTCTTGGAAAAGATTTATTATTACCAAATGATCAAGCTGTGGAAAATTGTCCACTTTTTAAAGAAAATACTGAAAAAGAATCTAAATTGGCAGTTTACTATGGTGGAATACCAAGATTTCAAGGTGGAAAATCTTCAAAAGTTATCAAGTTACTTTCAAAATGGTCAGATTATTATGATAGTAATCAAATCGAACTAGTGGATGACTTTTATGGAACTATTTTTGCCTTTACAAATTCAAATTCAATTGAATCTTTTTCATACTTTGATTCAGATAAAATCAGTCAAAGAATTAAAAAACTTAATAAGAAGCTAAATAGAGACTCCAATGTTGAATCTAATGAGTCTAATATCTTTGCTGGAAGCTACGAAACTCTTTCACTTGGTAAGAGACTATTGATTCCAGAAGAAGAAATGATTGGAACTCGTCTTTTGGGTATTGATTTTGATCCCACTAGTAATACATTTATTGCTGGATTGGGGAACAATTCACTAAGATACATTTCTCTGAGTGAAAGCTTTATTAATGAAATTGGATCCAAAGAAAAGTCTAAAGATAATGATTCAAGCTCTCAAAATGATGAATCAGGTTCTTCTGCTCAAGCAAGTGCTTGTAATGTACTTAGGAGGATTGAAAATGAGGGACATAGAGGAATACCTAGGGCTATCGATATTTCTCAAGATGATAAGTTTATTGCAACTTTTGGTGATGATACAATTAAAATTTGGAATATGAAAGGCTTTGGATGTGTAAGAACGATGATTGCTGAGAATCCTGTTTGTGGATTTATTGTTCCTGGAGGTGATTATACAATATCAGGAACAAAACAAGGGAGTATACAGTTACATGATATTTCTAATTGTAAGTTAATACAATCTTTGGATAATTCACACGAAAATGCAATCCAATCTTTAGCATTATGCCCCGATAATACAAGTTTTGTATCAGTTGCACAAGACAAATCTTTGAATCTATATAACTTTGGCCTTGAGGAAGACTCTAATGGTGATGAGGGGCAGGTAACCATTAAGTTAAGCAAGACTTTACCACTTTTAGAAGAAGGTCTAGCAATCAAATTTACTCCAAATGGTAAATATCTTGTTGTATCTTTATTAGACAATACTGTTTTAGTATTATATGCAGATACTTTAAAGCAGTTTTTGGTCTTATATGGTCATTCATTACCAGTTGCATGTCTGGATGTTTCTCATGATAATACGATTGTAGCAACTGGTAGTGCTGACAAAACGATCAAAATTTGGGGTTTGGATTTTGGTAATATTCAGAGATCATTTCATGCTCACAATGAATGTGTAACTCAAGTTTGTTTCATTAGAGATACTCATTACCTTGTAAGTACTGCAAGAGATGGATCATTGAAGCTATGGGATACGGATAAGGGGGAACTGATTACGATTTTACACCAAAAATCTACTTATGGTCAAGTTCCAATACTTTGCTTGGGTTTAACTTTTGATGGTGATCGTATTATTTGTGGGTTCTTGGATAGAACTATTAGAGTTTGGTTTAGAACTGACCAGCAGCTATTTCTTGAAGAAGAAAGAGAAAAAGAACAGGAAGAACAGCTTGAGAGAGAAATCCTTCAGGGGAATACAAATGATTATGCAGAAAATTTTTCCTCAGTTTCAGTTATGTCTCGTCCAACACGTAAAACATTTGAATCTTTGAAATCAACAGAAAAGCTCATGGAAGTTATCGACATTGCTTATAATTATTATATTGACTTATTAAAATATAACCTTGCTATAAATGAAATTAAGAAAGAGGACAAGTCACAAGGTTCTAACAATATCCCTCCTCCTCCTTCTCCTTTAGAAATTGGTGAATATTCAGTTCAGGAGTACGTTCTATTATCAATTCAGAAGATATCATCTAATTTACTTGCAGAAGTTGTTTGGTCTCTTCCTTTACTTTATGCTGAAAAACTGTTAATTTTGGTAGAATCTGTGCTCAAGTTAATGTATGATCATTCAATATTAAATTCAAAACAATTAACAGAAAACCCTATTAATAATAAGAATTTGTCATTTTATGGACTGGAGCCATTAACTAGAACAGTTTTATGTCTAGTACAAACTCATTTCATACACTGGATTTCTTCTATTAACACTATTTCTCCTATTATTGGCCAAAATAATTCCGCAGGTGGTTATCTTAATGTTTGGACAAAGTCATCTGATCCTAGAAATGATAGAATTCCTCAATATAACATTCGTTCTGTTCTTTCTAACCTGAAGATATATATTCATCATTTACTTAAGAATCAAATGGAAATTGTATCTTTAAACAATGGCATATTAAAGATTCTTGAACAAGATGCTGCTAGTAACTCCTCAGTTAAGCCAATTACTTTTGATGAAATTACTGAACAAAGAAAAAACAAGCAAAGTAAAAAGAGACGTACAAGTAATTAAACGATTTTGATTCGAGTCATTTACTTCTTTTCTAATGTATTCTAGCCTATACTTTTAAATTATTTCTACATATTGTATACAAATAAATATATATTTAGTTTAAATATATTAGTTTAACAAGTATTCACAGAATTTAAATTCCATTTCTTTACTTAATATTACTTCTGTTATTTATCCCTTAAGTGATCACTAGTGAATTATCCTATTCATCAGTTTTCATGTTGGTAACTTTCTATTCACAAACTTGTACTAGCAAAATTGGTATTAGTTTTTTTTAAAAAGCTAATATTAAATTAAATTTCAATAATATATTCAACTATTTTTTCTATTTTTTTAGCAATGCATGCATGCGCATATACATGCATTGCTTTTGGTATTGCCATTTTTATTTCAATACCGGTGTTTGCATTAAATTATCAATAACAATTTGTCCACATGAAATTCATTATACACGTAATTGAATATTAAACAAAAAAATTAATAATTTTAATTACACGTAAATCAATAAATTTAAATATTATTATAATTATTATTTTTATTTTGGTAAAAAGAAAAATATGTATGGCAAATAATATAACAGTTAATGAAAAGAATATTGAATTCTTAGCTTAGGTGTAAAGAGGAAAGGATAAAAAAAGTGAACTTGGAGCAAAGTGAGATTAAGAGAGTTAATAGTTGCATACAAAAAAATATATATATATTTATATATATATTTATCAATTATTATTTGATAATAAAATTTTAATGTGAGAAGCGCCAAAGGTCATTTTTCCTTCTTTTTTAATTAGATAAGTATTTAGAGTAAAAATTAATTGGCTTAAGTACTCCTAAACCACTAATTGTGAATATTGAAAAAATTAGATTAAGAAGATCTGCAAAGAATCACTCTGTGCTGGATAAAAGCACAGTTGTGAAGTTAAAAATGGAAAAGGGTAAAGAGAATGAAACATTTCAATTCAAAAAAGCATTATCATTGATACTTTATGGCCTTGTATCAGTAGCTTTGGTTTTTTTGAATAAAAGAATATTTATTGGGAGTTTTAGTTATCCACTATTTACAACATGGATACAACAAGTATGTGGAATGATATTCTATTTAATAGCATATGCAACCTTGAGTTTATTTGGGATTGATAATTTGGTTTCAAAACCATCAATTGAATATGAAAAAGCTAAAGACTGTTTTCCTATGTCTTTATCTTGCACAATATTTATATTATTATCCAATCTTTGCTTGAAATATGTACCAATGTCATCATATGCAATTACAAGGTCTTTGACACTATTCTTTAATATAATCTTTTCAATTTTTATATTAAAGCAGCAAATTTCAACTATATGTATTTTTGGATGTGGAATTGTTATATTGGGATTTATTATTGGTTCTCTTGATTCATCTACTTTAGGATTCTATGGAATATTATCAGGAACTACTTCTTCTTTATTTCAATCAATATATACTGTTCAAATAAAGAGTGTTTCAAAGAAAATAAATGATGAATCCCAAGTTTACTGGTATAATGCTCTTACTACTTCATTTTTAGCAGCTATTCCAATCTTTATATTTGGTGAACACAATGCATTCATTGAGTTATATACTTTAGATTTTGGAGAATTTATAATTAAATTTGGCCCTATTTTAATTAGTGGTATATTGAATTTCTTCCTTGGGATAATTATAATATGGTGTATTCATACTACATCTCCTATAGCTTATAATCTAACAGGCTATGTTAAATCTGGAGCTCAAACTTTAATTGGAGTTTTATTAAATAACGAAGAGCTTAAATTTTCAACTATTTTGGGATTGGTTATGACAATTGGAGGATCTGCTATTTATTCTTTTTCAAATCTTTTTAAATTTATTCCAAATAAAAATATTGATTTGAATGAAAGCTTTAATATAACCTTTGGACACCAGCTACAACAACAAGAACCTATTCAACAAGAAAACTATTATGATCATGATTCTACAATATCAGGCTCATCTTCTTTAGAGTATGATAGTGGTAAAAAACCTGAAATTAATGATAATTTCTATGATAATGAGCATTTCAACTCTTCAAACAATTATGATCAATTAATTAAGAATAGCAAATACAGAAAGGTATCTCAAATCGGATCATTGGATGAAAATCTAATAAATTATTCTAAATCTAATGGAGAAATTCAGTAAAGCTATTAAATTACCATTTATATTATTAATATATTTTCAGTATTATCAACAATATATTAATCGTCTTCTTTTTTTAAATTCTTATCATATCGTAAATCTAAATTCAAAGAATTTTATTTCATTAATCCTTTTTATACCATCTTTTCATTATCTCAGAATAATTACAAGAGACTAATGGCTTTCCTAACTTATGCCTACATTTGTTTTCAATTGTACATAACAAAAGAAGAAGTTCTCTCTTTGAGTTTGCAGTGGAAATAGCGTTATCAAAATCTTTTATTCCTTCTGAAAATGTATCTTCTATTTGAGTAAATTTACATTGATCTGGAATATTTCTAATAAAATCTTTTGCAGATTTAAGACTAGCCTCGCTTGGATGATCTTCCATTGAAGTTATACAGGAATACAACTAGAATAATAAAAAAAAAGTTTTCAAGTATTTATATATTTATTTATATTTTTGTGTAAATATTATTAAAAATTAACAACAAAAAAAAAAAAGATAATTTATATTTTTCTAAAAATTATCTCTTTAATTATTCAAATTGTCTCACCAATTTTTTTTAATAATATTTCTCAGAACTTACCAACATCCACTGTGCTTCACATGAATTTTTTGGATAATTTGATTTTCTGCAAAATTCTATCTCATTTTCATTGGAATCATTATCTTTATCTTCAATTTCTGATTCTAAAGAGGTTTCTTTCCTCCATCGAATTTGCGATATACCTCTTCTTCCTTTAATAAAATTCCTAATAAAATTCATGAATCACATGTATTGCTATTTTATTATTACTATTACCTTTTTTTTTTTAATTTTTTCTTTAATAAATTATAGTCAAAAGATCATGACCTGAAATGGCGCCAAAATTGAAATTTTAATTTGTTTTGTAAATATTTAAATTACAGAATTTGTTAGAGCTATAATTAATGAGATCATAATTTTAGCAAATAACATGAATATTCAGCTGTAATAGTTTTAATTTAAGCTTATCATTAAAGTCTTTCTTTTTTTCATCTCTTGTTTATTATCAATTAATAGTTAAAAAAAAACTGTTGCATTATTAGTTTTTTATTTACATAATATAAAACTATTATTTATCACTATTTACTAACACTAACTATTCTATTCTTTAATAATTATATATTCAATATAATTTTGTGTAAAATATCGGAGCATTATATTATATTACTTTATAACTTTTTTGAAATATCGCAATAATGAGGTGAATTTTTAGTTAAAGTTTCAAAATCATCTTTATGTACAACCCAAGCAACCAGAACAGAAATATCATCTTCTTTACCCCCAGAAAAAGATTGGCTTTCAAAAAGAGAGTTTTTACCACCACTATAAAATCTTTTCGCCTGATTTGCAAAAGGAGTTTTGGAAAATGGATCAAGTGATTTGTAATATGCTGATAAAGCAATTGATTTTGCTATTACCATTGGAGTAGTAGTATAATCTAGACAGTTATAAAAAAGTTTTGATTCAATAGGAGAAAATGATAAACCAGAAATGCTGGTAATTTCAAAATCAAATAAATTATCAAAAAGACCATCAGTGCCAAGAATAACCATATCACCTTCTTTTAATGGAACTTCTAATAATTGAGATAACTCAGGATCATCACAAGCTAACTGCATTGAATATTTATCATCCATAATATTTGAATCTTCTTTGTTTTTTTTTTCAATCTTTGCAAGTCTTACAATATCATGAAAACCTTTTTCAATTAATTCATCCCATTCATGTTCAGGAGGTAGATTTGCAAATTGATATGGACAGTTAAATTCATGTTGCATTTCTTTAACCCTTCTAACAATCTCCAACTTACCAGTATCAAATTGTAATCTTCTTAGAACAAGTGCTCCACTATCTCCCATATTAGCAAATCCAATATTTCCAGAATAATGATCAAAACAAGCTACAAGTGCAGTACTTGCGCCATGTACACCACTTTTTTCACAATGATCAAGACCTACTTTTAATGAATCTTTTGCTAATATAGAAGGCTTCTCTAAACTTCGATCTCTATTACTTTTGATATATTGAAGTGAATTTTTCATTATAGAATTTGAAAATACACGGGCACTTTTTCCTGATAAATCTTCCCATTCTCCAACTCCATCAGCTACTCCCATACTTTGTAAATCTTCAGATAAAAACCATCCATCTTCTCCACCTCGAGCCCTTTTATCATTACGTGGTAAATAATAAGCACCCATCCATAATCTCAAATTACTTTCCATTGATTGATCTAATTTTTCAAGATTTGAATTTGACCCAATAAGTTCATATAAATTATATTCTTCAATAAACTTTTGTCTTAATTTATAAAAGTCACAATTACATTGTTTTTTATTAATATTATCTTTTTCTAATAAAGAATCATTATTGTTAATAACTAAATTAGTCATCTTTTTATCATTTCCTTTAATTTGTTCATTAGTTATTATTCCAGTTTTACTTAATTTACTATGAATCATATTCTCATGATCACTTATTACCATTGAAAAAAACAAACTTTGAGGTACTTTAAATGAAGATTGTAAATTTAGTTGATTCTTTTCAATGATATCTTGATTTTTTATTTTTGCTCTATTAAATTCTAAATGATTATAATTATTATCTTTCCAAGTATTTCCAGAGAAATTATCCAATGTATTTTTGGAATTATTTATTAATATTCCTTTTTCTATGAGTGGAAAAATTATCTCTTTTGGAATTGCCTGAAAATCTTGTTCAAATCTTCTTATTCTATATATTGCTTCTTGAATACTTTTACAACTTATGCTGCTATTCTCTTCAATCAACTCAAAGGACATGATTGATGATGATCTTTTTCTATCCATTTTTTCTCCGCTAATCCATGTTGAAAACGGTACTGATAGCTTGGAATTCCTCCAATAGTCAACATATTTATCATATATCCTTCTTTCAAAATGATCATATGGAACGCCATTATTACTAGGAATAGGATCTTCCCAAGATCCTGTTTCATTCCTCCCATTTTCTATCTTAATTATAAATCTATCTTCACGGTTTTTTTCTTCATCTAATTCCCCAAATACTAATTTTGATTTATTTATTCCCTCTTTTATTTCCTTTTTTTTTTCTTCTTTAAGAATACTTTTCTTAATTTTTCTATTTCCCTCTTCTACATTCATTTTCTTTCTACTTTTTTCTATATCTTTTCTTTGAATTTCTTCTATTTCATCTTCGCATATTATTCTTGTTTTTAAATTTAACAATTGATCTCTAGTTTCTCTTATTAATCTTTGTCTATTTCTTTCCAAAATTCCAGCCATTGCTAAGATTATCCCTTCTTTATTATTCTTATTGTTTCCATTTTGCCTTTCTAACTCTTTTGATAATCTTTTAAGAAACCTTATACCAGCCTCACACTCTTTAGACTCCACAAATACTCTTCTTTCATATCCATTCATTAACATTTTACTAAAATACTCACATAATAACTTACAAAAATTTATTATATCTTTGAAATTTGTATTTAAATTATGGTCCAGTCCTGATAATCAATTTTTTTCTATTTTTATTCTTTTTTATATTTTAGCTGCAGACAAGACATGCATAGCTGTATTTAACTAGTCAGTAATACATGCATTTTTTTTTAATATATAAAAAAGAATGCGAATATTTATAGATTAAATAATCAAATTAACAATGTTGAAATTCCATTTATTCGTTTACTTTACCTCATTTTAAATTGGAATATAATAGATAAAGACTCCAAATTATACAAAGAAAAAAAAAAGGCGTTTAGGTATTCTTTCTTCATTTTAAACCATAATATTTATATATAAATTTTAAAAATTTAAAATTAACACATTAAACCATTTACCAAAGTTTTGAAAAATATTGATTAATAACCAAATCTTTGAGAAATTTCATTCCAATTTAATTTAGCTCATATAAACTTATCAAATTAGTCATTTTCATATTCTTCTTGAACACTTATATATATATTAAAATAAAAATTTATTCATTCATAAATCTTTAATTATAATCTAATTCTCCAATTTTTCAAAAAATTAATTCAATTCTAATCCCACCTTCTACCTACTGCTTGCATTTCTGCATGCAATGCATGCAAGTAAAAAATTAAATGACGTCATTATTACGAATTGCAATAGTTTGAAAATTGCATGTGGACAATGATTTGAAAGAAAAAAAAATCTAAATAATCTAATAAAGAGTTCGTGAAGAATATTGTTAAAAAATAATTGTATGAATTATTAAATTTAAAGTACAAATTATAGTGATACTAGAAGAATGAGAAAGGAAGAAGATGAGGATAAAGGTTAAAGAATTAGAAATCATATAAAGTTCTTTTGTATAAAAATGGAGCATTTTGATTGAATTATAGAAAGATTTATTATAATCGAAAAAAATTTAAAAAATTATTAGAGCGCTACAAATTATGAGAATAATTAAATTTAAAAAAAAATATTTTTAAAATTTCACTCCATTATATTGAAATTAGTATTCTCACATGAATAAAAGACAATAACAAACAAGCAGTTTCAATGCAAAAAACAAAGTTATTAAATTTAAAGACAAGTTTTGGATGATGAAGTTTGGTTCTGTTTCATTCTTTTTGTGGGCTTTATTCTTATTTATAATCAACTTTGACAATTCGAATGAGACGAAATTTAAAAAATGTAAAGAAAACGCATTTTGTCTTAGATATAGAAAGTTTGTGGAATATATTAGGAAAAAATCTAATAGTAATGGAGATAATAAGAAAAAAGATGCAATTAATTCAATATGGTCGGTAAATCCAGAAAAATTGGAATTTTTCAAAAATTGTAAATTAAGTAAAAAAAATTCTAACTTGGATTTAAGAAATTCAGAAGAGTGTAGTACTTTATATTTTGAATTGAAGAATACAAATTATCCCAAAATTCCATTTTTAAAATGTAATTTATTTATATTCAAATTAGGGTTTTTCAGACTTCAAATTGATGATACTGGTACAGGACTATCAGATTATAAAAGATTTAAAGTTGGAAAAGAAGTAATGTTTAAAGATAACTTGGTAGGGGGGTATTTAATCAATGAAGAAGATTCTGATATTCATATCAAGATGAGTAAAAACCTAATAAAAATGACTATTATTAGAGAAATTGTTTACAAAAAATCCAAGGAAACTGATAATTGTAAATATATTCTTGAGATACAGTTAAATCCTTTCAAAATAGAATCTTTTCTTTGTAATAAGAAAATTGCTACTATTAATGGTAATCAATTCTTTAATTTTGACAGGAGTGGAAGAATTCATTCCCAAACTAATACAATAAACACTCATTTTAATCGTAAAATCAATATAAATAGCTATAAAGATGTATTACAAGAAACAATATATAATTTTAAAAATTTCAAATGGTTCAATTTTTATAAACGTTTAAAGCAAAGCATTAAAAATATTCTTTATTTTGGAGAAGATATTATTGATATTATAGATTCTGTTGATATATATTCAAGGGGTATTTGGCAAGAAGTATTTGAAAATTTTGTTGATTATAAATACTATGGGCCAACTGCTGTAGGAACTGACATTCAAATACATTCATGTAATGATACATATGGATTAGCAGAAAAAACAACTTCATTAAATTTGCAAGATTTTGATGAACCTTATAGATTTTATAATGTTGACAATTATAAATACAAACTCAATTCAACTGATCCAATATATGGTTCTTCTCCTATGTTAATTTCTATCAGTGATTTTGATCATGAACAAAAAAATCAAGTTTTATTTTCTAGTATATTATGGATTAATCCTTCCGATACATATGTAAAAATTAATAAAATGAATAATTTTAATTCAGAAAAATATTTGGATACATGGTGGGTTTCTGAAACTGGAATTCTTGATTTGGTGATTTTAACTTCAACACAATTAGAAGAATTATATTATAATTTAGGAATTATTATGGGATTTCCATATTTTGCTCCAAGATTTTCTTTAGGATTTCATTACAGTAAATGGGAATATACAAGTGAAAATAGAGTATATACTATTCAAAATTTATTAGAGAAAAATAATATACCATATGATAGTATTTGGTTGGATATTGAACATACTTTTGATAAACAATATTTTACATGGAATAAAACAGCTTTTCCAAATATGAATAAAATGATCCAGAAATTAAAAGATGAAAATAAACATTTAATAATTATTTCAGATCCACATATTAATATTAATAAAGGTTATTTTGTATACTCATTTTTTGAAAAATTAAAGTATTGCAATAAAAATTTCTCAAGAATAACATTAAGTTATAAAAGAATGTTTAGATTTCTATTTATCATTAAAATATTTCCCATTTTAATTTTAAAAGTTAATTGTCAGATTCAATTAATCATAAAGCAAGATAATATAAGTAATTCAAGATTTATTTCTAGACCTTTTGACTCACCATGGATTAAAATACCAAATCTTTCTTATCCTAAAAATAATCAAATTTATGATTTTATTGGTGAATGTTGGCCAGGACCATCCAAATATTTGAATTTATTTTCAAAAAATGTTGGAAATTACTATTCCAAATATTTTCAAGAAATGTATAAAGTACATGAAAACATAGGATATTGGTTAGATATGAATGAGCCATCAGTATTTAAATTACCAGAATTATCATTACCTAAACAAGTTGAATTTGGAAATAATGGTTTAGATGATAGACAAGTGCATTCATTATATTCATTTTATCATGTTAAATATGCTTTTAATGGATTAATCAGAAAATTTCAAGGAGAAAGACGTCCTTTTATATTAACAAGATCATTTTGGTTTGGATCACATAGATATTCAAATATTTGGACAGGAGATACAGAATCTAGTCGGAATTATTATTATTATACAACTATTACAAATGTTAGAAATGCAATTTGTGGCTTTTCACTAACAGGATCAGATATTGGTGGATTTGATGGGATTGTTAATCATGATTTATTAATAAGATGGTTTCAATTAGGAATATGGTTTCCATTTTACAGAATTCATAATTCAATGAATTCAATAAGCAGGGATTTTATTTTTTCATCAAAAATTGTAAAAAAGTACATTGAATTAAGATATTCATTAATTCCATATTGGTATACATTATTAGCTAAATATTCATTTTATGGTATTCCAATAATTAAACCACTTTTTTGGTTAAATCAAAAAGATTTTAATTTAAGATCAATTAATAATAGTTTTTTGGTTGGAGATTCATTTATGATAAATTCGATTGGATTTAATTTATTTACAATTATACAATTACATTATTATATATGTAATTTTAATTATAATAATAATAATAAAGATTATTTATATAAAATATGGTATAATTTATATACTGAAGAAATGTATATTGATTCAAAAAAACAATATTTTGATAATAAATATATGAATAGTACTCCAGATTTTGTTAAAGGAGGAAGTATTATACCATATTCTTCAAAATCTAATATATTATCAAGCAAAGAACAATTAAAAAATCCAATAAAATTAATAATATATTTAACTGGTAAATTATTGGATAGTAATAAATTTAAAAATAAGATTTTATTTCCAAAAATAACATCTTATGATTATATAAATGAAGAATTTGTTTATAATAATTATATGATTGATATATTAACATTACATTCAGAAGGAAGTATTTATTTAGATGATGGTGAAACATATTCATATTTAAGAAATGAATATATTTTTGATGATATAATATTTACTTTATATCATAATAATTTTAAGAAAAATATTGATAATTATTGTTTAAATATTATTGATAATATTATGGAGAAAAATATATTATTATCAACATTTGATGAAAATTACCAAAAAGATAAATTAAGATTATTTAAAGAAAATTTTGGATTTGAAATTTATATTAAAGAAAAAGAATATAAATTAAAAAATAATATAATGAGTTATAATAATGATAATCATCATATATTATCATTATTAGATGAAGATTTAAGTGATATATTCAAATTTAAGCAAATTAATAATATTAATCATAAATATAATAAAAAAATTAATAAAATAGAAATTAAAGGTATAATGATAAAACCAAAAGAAATAATATTGGAAAAAAATACTATTAATAATAATTCATTAATTTTTCAAAAATTAAAATATAAATTAATTAAAAGTAAATATTTTGGAGATAATAATTTAATAAGAGGAAGTTTATATTCAATAGAAATAAATCTTGAAGAAAATGATAATCAAATAAATTTTGGTGACTATAATTGGAAAATAAAAATATTATTATAAATTAATACTAATTAATTATTTTTATTATTTTCAATATTAATATGATTTTGAATAGATTTTTTAAAATATGAATTTGGATGATTACCAATACCATCAGAGTCAGATTTTAAATGCAATGATTTAAATAATTGTATACAAGATAATTGATAATGACCAGATTTAGAAAGTTGTGTAATATTTTTAATATCTTCATTGGGTATAATATGACCATAATAAGTTTGTAATAATTTTTGTAATGGATAATTATCGAAAGTTTTAAAAGGGCATCCATGATTTTGTCCATTTCCAGGAAGAGGTAATCCATTAATAATTTTATTGCAAGGATAAGGTGAATAATTACTTCTTTTTCCTTCTTGCCCATAAGCATGACGAATATTATATTTAATTTCTTTATCAAAAGAATTAGCATCAGTCCAAAGTGACTTCCATAAAGAAAGTTGTTCTTCAAGTTTCATTCCACATCCTTTAAGGAATAACCAAAGTTGAAGACGACTCCAATGTTTTAAATGATGATCTTTTTTTAAACTTTCAAATAGATGACGCATACACAATGGAAATGAAGAAAGATAAACTTGATATATATTTGAAGTATCTAATTTAAAGTTTTCAATAGCTTGATTTTCTGATAAAGAATTAAATGGTGATGATAATAATGATCCTCCACCTCTAAAATCATTACTTGTGAAATAAAATTCTGAAATTTCTCGAATTAATGATGAAACTCTTTGATCTGAAAGGATAGTTTTTTCTAATATTATTTCATTTTCTTTTAAATTAATAAATGAGTTAATTAGTTCTTTTTTATATTTATATATAAATAATGATTCAATTTCAGTGTCAGGAATAAAACATATTCCATCTTTAATGAAGTATTTTCTATTTTTAATAAATCTAAATCCATCTGGCCAAAAAGGTATTTTAAATAATCTTTTAATAAGATGTCCATTTGTTATAACAGAAACAGCATCTTCCCAAAGTTTTTTTGCTTGATGAGTTTCAGAATCATTAATGTTATTTTGATTTTTAATTTGGTCTAAATTCCAAATAGGATAATTGACGCCATACATTTTGAGTAATTTTTCAATAATAAATGATTTACTGCTTTTAATATTATCTCTTTTTTGATTGAATAAATTACTATTAATTATTGTGGATAATTTAAATAAAAGTAATTTAATTTCTTGTTCAATAAACCATTCTTGTTTTTCTTTATTGTTCATAAAGCATAGCTTAAGTAAGAAATGACTTAAAAGATCTTTTCTCCAACAATTTTCTAAATGCGATGGACTTGTTTTATTAATTGGAGTTAAAGAATCAAATAATTTAAATCCTTTTTCAGAAAGAAGTTTTTCTAATAACGATCTATTTGTTGAATCTGTTAAAGTTCTTGTATTATTATCTTCGAGCTTCGATTTAGAGTCAATAAAATGAAGAATTGCCAATCTATCCGTAACATATTCTCTAAATAAATTGATGCTTAATGAGTTCAAATTTAATGAAAAGAGAGAACTATCGTCATAAGTTGATAATACATAAGAGCATTCTTGAAAAACATTTTCATTGTATGGATTTTGATCGTATTCTGAAATTATGTTATTATTAAATAATAAAAAAAAAAATTTGATGGATTAACTTACCAATATTATTTCTATTTTTAAATGGTTTTTGTAAATCTCGGATTTCTATAGGATTTTTTCTTAAATGCGATCCCAATAACATAATTGTTTTATAATAAATTGAAGAAAAACTTTATTTCTCTTGAATTACTGAATATAGGACTGTAATATACATATATATATTATTAATATAAGTATTTTTTTTAGATTAAGAAAGAAAAAACAATAATTGACTTTTAATTATTGTATTAATGTGTTCCCTTAACGTTACTTGAACTTAATATCTTTTTCTTGATTACATTAAATGATAATTTGTTGTAAAAAGTCAAGAATAAAATGAGATCTCCAGCTTAAAATAATAATCAAAACTTGGTTGATAAAATTTTGTATCTCAATATATTATTATATATATTTTTTTTTTCAATTTTTTTTTCTTTCAATTATCATGTAAAATTTATATTTACATTTATACCCCACGTAATTGGCGGGCAAGTCTCCAAATAGGTACTATTTTTCCATTAAGAATTTACAACCTTAAAAGAGGGAAAATAATAGTAGCAATAATAACAATAATAAAGCTGTAGTTGTTTAAAAGAATATTTGGAATTAACCTTTTTTCTTTTTAATTCATCAGTGGAAATTATTTGAAGAAAATCATTGATTCTAACAGGAGCTTGCTGATATTACTTGAGAAATTTTAAAAGAATGGCAGAGGAGCAAACAATGACTTCGATTAGAAAGTCTTCAAACCCAAAATGGTTAAGATTTATTGTAACAGTTTACACTTATTCAATGATTTGTATTTCAATTATTTTGGGATTAATTACTCAAATTTTACTTTGGATATTTCTGTTCCCTTACCTTCTTTATAATGAAAAATTCAAGATAATAATTATGGGACAAGCTTTTAGATTCTGGAATGCTCTTCTAGTAATTTGGACAAATCCTTTTTGGACAGTTAAAATAACTAGGGAGCCGAAAAGAAACTATAAGCCGAGTAACACTCTTATAATGACTAACCATTTATCAACAGCTGATCCTTGGATAATTTCTTCAACTCATTTTCCTTGGGAATTTAAATATGTATACAAAGCTGACTTACTTAAAGTACCCATTGTAAATTGTGCTATATCATTAACTTATGATCTTCCAATTTACTTCACAAAGGAGAAAGGCGGATGGGGAATCAAGAGTGGTACAATTGAACCCATGTTTAATAGATGCGCAGAACTTCAAAAGTTGGGTATTGGTCAAGTAATTTATCCAGAAGGAACTAGGTCTAAACTTAGAAGATTACAGCCATTCAAAAATGGCTTCTTTAAATTTGCAATTGAGCATGAGTCTGAAATTCTTCCAGTTGTTTCCCATAATAATTGGTCTCTCTGGCCCTTAGGAGAACCTCTTCTTGATTTGGGAACTGCTTACGTTGCTTATGGTGATCCAATTCAAGTTACTAAAGACATGGATATTGAAGAACTTAAGCTTAAGGTCCAATCAGCAATGATGGAGCTCTTTAAGTGCTGTCCTACACACAATCCAGAACTTGAGCAGCCGTTATCTACAGCTTCTTCCACTCGTGGCCACGGAATTACTGGCACCAACTAATCGTTCGTTTTTCTTTATCAACTCATATTTTTCATATGTTCATTACTATATCAATTATTAACTAATTTTTTTTTAAAGAAAAAAAAATTATCTCAATGAACCCGTTAATATCATTTTTTTGTCCACATAAGATTTTTCTTACATACCGGTATTTGTGCAATTACATATTTTATGCATGCAAATGCAAACACGCAATTGCATGTGGATAGAAGAAAAATTTAGTATTTTGGAAAAAGTTATATTTGGAAATTTGTATTAAATAATTATTAAATAAAGGTCATAATAATTTGCATGTAAGAGTTCCTCACATGTATAAGAATGTTTTAAGGAGGAAAAAAAAAAGAATGACTTGTCTTCGCTTTAATTATTATTTTTTAAGTATATATTTTATTCCTGAGGAATATAATTTTTGAATATTTAAATGGATAATGAACGTATTCTCGTTTGTTCAGAAATATTTGTGAAGGGATTTATTTTTACTTTTTTATTAATTATAATTATCTTTTTTATTGGATTATTTTTATATTTTTCTCCTATTAAATAATAAATATAATAGAATAAGCAAAATAATGAACTCATTTTGCTATAGGAGAATCCCAATATTTTTTTCGCTTTTCTTTTCTCTTATTTTGCTTCGAATGTTACTGTTCAAAAGTTAATCAGGCTAAACAATAAAAATAATAATATTACAAGTTTTCTTTATAATAAGAAGTAATGATAAACACAGCTCAATTAAGATACGAAAATAGCAATGACCAAGTGTCAAAAAAGGAAAGTATTGCATTAAATTGGAATAGCTGGTACTTTTTCCCAGAGCAAATAATTGATTTATCTTTGGTAAAAATTCAAGATTTCCTGATTTTAGATAAAAATCTGATGAATTCTAATGATAACAATATTTATGAAAAACTTAAAGAAATCTCTTTAAAAAGATGGAATATGCCAAATACCGGATCATATTCAATTACTATTACTGATGACGTAGTTCCTGGTCATTATTTAATATTAATACTCAATGGAACTAAAAATTTTGTGAATATTAATAACTTAGTGGAAAATGGATTAGTTTCAAAGCCAATCATAATAAATCAACGACCAACTAAAGAGCAAAGAATTATTTTAAATTATCCAAAGTCTAGTAGACCATATGGTTTCTCTGATGTTATTTATGTTAACTATAGAATATTCAATGAAAAGAATGAAATTGAAGATGCAAAAAATAAAGCTTCTATTCATATATATTCAGTGGATCCAGATGATTCTTCATTAATTGAACCTAGACAATACTTTGAGACTATTAGTAATGAGATTTCCATACTTGGTCTTGGATTGGAAAAATGTCCAACTTATTATAAAATAACAGCAAAAATGCTTGAACATCCATTTCATCAAGATTCTAGTCAATATATATGGGTTCTGCCAAAAAATACTTCTCCATTAAGTCTTTCAAATGCTGATTTATTATCAATAAGACAGTTATGTATAAGACAAAACAATAAATTTGGTATGTTTCCTACTATAATTGAATTCGGGATTCTTTTGATTATTACTGTTATTAATATTATTGGATTAATTACACTAGGAGTTATTATAAATAAATTAAACAAGAAAAAGAAAAAAAAGTAAAATATTAAATAATACCTTATTCAAAATAAATTATATAACCAAATAGTCTAAATAAAAACATAATATAGCGTCTTTTATATATTAATAAATTATAATAATAGTAATACTATTGTATTGATAGAATCATAATTTGGATACAATGGGAATACCACTCCATCTACTAAGTAATATATTTAATATTGAAAATGAACTCTTGAGTTTTCCTCCATTTACATAGAAATCTACCTCAACTAATTCTGGATCAATGATTGATCTTCTTCTAATTTCAACTTCTTCAACTTCAACTGAATCAGATTCTTTCAATTTCCCATCCAAATCTATAGTTTCTATTTTTTTTTCAAGAGTTTTTGCGACTTTTTCCAAGTCAGTTACTTGGTTAAAGTTTTCTTTATGATTTAATTTAGTCTGAGATATTTCCAAAGAATCAACATTTTTCTCACTTTTATCGTTAGAATCGTCAAGCTGAGTATTTATTTGAACATCTACAAGAACTTTCTTTATCTCAAGTTGATTACTATTTACTATTGATAAGTTACTTTCTCTCGTATAATTAAAATTCTTTGTTTTTTTTTGGATAATTTTCTCTGCAATGTTATTATCATTATTATTATGATTATTGCATAATGTTTGAACTTTTTTTTCAAGCATTTCATCTCTAATATTAAATGTATTGTCAAATAAAGTCTGATTATTTGCACTTTTTTGAAAGTCAAATGAATGATTTTGGAAACTGTTAATAATACTAGAAGATGAATTTGCTGGTCTACTTTTTCTATTAGAATAATTTTCATTATAAGAATCTACTTCATTCTTAATTCTTTGAAATTTATTATTAGAATCACCACTATTGCTTAGTTGCTCCAATAAATAGTCAGCTTTGCCAATAGCACGATTAAATTTCTTTGATAGAATGTCAATATTATTATCAAAATTGGCATTATAGTTCCCATTAATTCGGTTGCTACTATTGATTATTGGTCCACCTATGTGATTATTTGTACATATACTATAGTTATTGATTCCACCACAAATTCCATTTTCACTAGGTACTTTGATTCGATTTGCATGAATATATCCACCAAAAAAATTTCCTCCACTGTGTATTCTATGATTTAAATTGACATTCTTTCTTGCTGATTCTATTCTATTTAATATTAACTTTTCTCTATTTATTTGATTAGTATTACCTATACCGGTGTCAATTTGTATGTCAGGCGGTAAAAATGAGTTAACTTGATTACGTGTTTTGCATGTATTAAAATTATTTGTGGACGAAAAATTATCAAAATTTTGTATAGCTGAGCAGTTTTTTTTAATTATGTCGGTTTTTGAGTAGATTTCCGGAAGAATTTCATTATTTTGATTGTTTATTTTATTTTTGGCACTTCTTTTAACTGGAGTAGTAATGGGAGTAATTGCTGCATCCAAAGTTAGAGGGGAATTAGTAATTTGGCATTCGTTAGTATTTGATATAGTATTTTTCTTAATACTATATTCAGGAACTTGGTTGATAATTACTTCTTCTCTATTAACAACTAAAGAATTTGAAGTTACGGAGTTTGGTTTTTTATTCTGAGTAATATTCACATTTGTTTCAGAACAAATCGTAAGTAATTGTAAATTTTCATTACTATTTGTTTGAGTTGAAATGCACATTGATTTGTAATCAATCTCATTCTTTAAAACATCCTCTTCTTCCTTCATTGAATATTCGTTCGAAGCGACTTTTTGATCTTTCTTATATGATATAACTGATATTATGTCGACTTCATTTCCTAATTCTTCATTTTCACGCATTTCTTCTATATTTAGGACTTGTTTCTGATCCTGATCTTGATCAAGCTCATTTTCTTGTTCCAGTTCTTGTTTTAGTTCTTGTTCTGGTTGTTCTAGCTCTTGTTCTTGTTCTTGTTCTTGTTCTTGTTCTTGTTCTTGTTCTTGTTCTTGTTCTTGTTTTAGTTCTAGTTCTAGTTCTTGTTCTTGTTCTTGTTTCTGTTCATTCTCCAATTTATTCACCTGTTCTTGCTCCTCAGTAATAAAGTCTCTAATTGTATTATTTCCATTAAATACAGAACTTGGAGCTAATAAAGCTTTTGCAGATTCAATTAAATTTTCTATAATTATAAAGTCTTTATTTCTATACTTCAAATTGATACAAATCATTTGAACATTTTCCTCCCTTTCTATATTAATTATTCTATTATAACCCGGATAATCATTTGATACATTCTCAAAGGATAAAATGTTATTATTACTCATCAAAGTATTTTCAGAGAATTCTGGAGTAAAAACAGGCTGCTTCCAGTATTCTTTTATAAAATCACTTATTGTAAAGCAGAACTCTTTTTTTTTAATTCTTAAATACCTACTTGAAATCCAATAGCAAAAAACATTATAATCATTGTAGATTGGAACCAAATAGTGATATTTCTTATTATTTTCTTCAGATTTATTCATTGAGTAATAATTTATTACTAGTCCTTGATTTTCTTTGGGGATCAAGTCATTATCAGACGGTATTACACGAAATAGTATATATATACTATTTGAATCTGAACTTCTAGACATTATCATTCTCCTCTCCATTAAAAGTCTTTCAGGAATAGTTTTAAAGTTACTTTCATCATAATTTCCTACAATTGCATTACATAATACCATCTTTCTAAATTACTTCCTAATACCTTTAGTTTATTAGAAATAATATTTACTTAACATTGTAGTTATTACTGATTTATATTAACTAGTACTTAGTACCTCTAATAAAGACCAATTATTATTTTCTATTTGAAACTTAATAAATGTTACAATATTTCAACAAATATTTGCGCTAATCCGATTATTATATATTTAAATCCTTTGTTTTTATACCCAAGCTCCTTTTTTATCTCAAATCTCGTTATTTTTCAATTTATTTATTTATTTTTTTACTTAATTATATTTTCTTTTTTAATTTTGGCTTTTTAAAGTCTTTATCATTTGGCGCCAATTCGTGTGTAAATAATTTTAATGGCTACTAAATGAAAAAAGTTTTTGACAAAAAATATATTATAATCATCAGATTGCTTTCACCCAAAAATTGAAAATCAAATCCTTTATCATATACTTTAATGAAGTTATACTTTCTAAGAATAAATTTCACTAATGTATATGTTTTCGTTTTTTTTTTCTTAAAATAATAAAATATATTGATCAAGTTGAAATCTTTTACAAAATAACTATATTTGGCTATATCATTTCATAATCTCAAGTATACACTTTTAATAAAAAAACAGTTAAATTAAATCTTAACTGTATAAATCAAATCAATTTAGTATAAAGAAATTATTATTAATATTTTTTCAAAAAAAATTTTAAAGTATTCACTTATTTTGAGTTCAACTCAATTTCTATTTTCTAAATCTTGATATTCCATACTATTTATTGAGTTTCTATTATTTGAATTAAAACTATACATAAACGTTCCAAATAATGTTAGAGCTGTTCCAAAAATAGATTGAAAAGTAACTATTTCATTCAAAAATAAAATCCCGCCAATACTTTGAATGCATGACTTTAGTAAAGCAATAATATTAAAAGTTATAGAGTTTGTTTTCTTAATAAGCTGAAAAGTTGAGAAATTGATTAGTATTGACAAAACACCGGAAATTATTAAGAAATTTAATAATAAACATATTTTGAATATTCCTTGATTAATGTCAAATAATATAAAAAAAAATCTGATTTCACCAGTAACAATCAGAATAGGTATAAACATTATTGAAGATAAAATTAACTGATAATATAAGAGTTGAATTTGATTGTTATTAACAATATTTAGCTGTTTTTTTATCAATACACTATAAAATGATTGTATAATTGATGAAAATACCCCATAAATTACTCCATTCAAATTTAATGTATTTGAATCAAATGCACTTATTGTAAACCCAATCATTACAATAATACAAGATGCTACAGTAAAAATTGAAGATTTCTGTTTTAATATTTTATATGAAAGAATTAGATTAAAAATAATCGTTGTACTTCTTGCAACTTGATAAGTTGAAACTAATACATGTTTTAAGCATATATTACTCAAAGAAACCATTCCAATAAAACACAATGCTAATGGTATCATATGTCTTCCTGTTTCCCATTCAAAATGATCAAAGTGAGTAAATTCAGTCAATTCAAATCTTAGGTGATTTTTATAAATTTTTAGAATTTGAAAGATTGCCAACCCAACTAGTTGTTGAAACCAAGAAACAAATATTGGAAATTCAATGATTCCTGAAAAAATTTTATAGTTCAAGAATACTATTGAAATACTCACAATCATATAGATGGTAATGGAAATTGAAATGCTCGTAATAGATTCTTCAACCTTCATTAATTGAAAAGAATCTGAAGGCTGATTAATATTTAATTCTGTATTAATTAATTCTCTAACTTCTATAACAGGTTCTGTAACTATTTCTCTTTTGTTTTGAAAATTTTCATCTTCAATGATTAAGAATTTTCCAACATTGACAAATTGGTTATTACTTATATCATAATTTTCTGTGTTATTATTCTCGTGGCTATTTATTGTTAAATCTTTTTCAAATTCATAATATTTCTGAAAACTAATCAATGAATTATCACCTCCTCTTTCAGGACTTGGTTTTCCCAATGAAAGCTCTATCATTTTTAATCCATATTATTGCTTTTTTTTCTTTTTCTTCCTTTAAATCTCTTTTATATTTTATGTCAAAATATTGCAATTTTTTCAAAATTAATCCGATTATCTCTTCATCGGCAGATCAATAAATTATTAGTAAACATAAACACTTAAATTTCTGATTCTTTTGATATTACTTCTTTTGTCACATCATTTGTCAATTTTGGCAAATAATTCTTTCAATGACGTGGCAAAGCCAAATAGGCGCCAAATTCATGCAAATTTTTACAGTCTAAGTGCATGCAAGATAAAAATTGAATAGCAAAAAAAAAAAAATCTGACAAGTTAATTACGTGTAAGTAAACAGTGAATTTAAAATAATGCAAAAAAAAGAAAAAAAATCAAATAACAATTTTTAGAAAACACACTACAATACCACTCGCAAATTTTCAAGAAAACTGTTTCGAAACGATACTTTTTTATTTTTTAAACAACCTAAACCTCAACGTTTAAGTTAGTTTTAATCCACTTAACTTGTATTATACACATTTTGTTCAGAAATAGTTCATTTATTGAAACTAAATTGGGCTTTTTGATCAAGGAAATTTGGTAAGAATGATTCACTAAAGTGACATTGAAGAGTTGTTAAGATTGAACAAAAATTGTAAATGTGATTGATTTAAAGTTGGTATATTAAATAATTCATCATCTGATTGAGATGGTTGATATTTAATTGAGTTCAATTTGATGAAGTCTTGGCTGGACCCAATCCATTGAATAGAGTGATTATCATCTTTACCAAAAATCCTAAACAATTTTGGGTATGATAATAAAAAGGATTTGTAATTCTTTTTTGAACTATTTCTTTTAGCTTGAATCTTTGCCTTTTGAGACATTAGAACCCCGATTTCCCTTAATTCCATTGTATGTGTTGGTTGATGAATAAGAACATTTGCAAACTCCCTTACGCACAACCAACACTCATAAGCTTGATAAGACTTTACAGAGCTAGGAATTTGATCATTTACACAATTCTTCTCTTCTAAATTCTTTTTTTGAGTTAAATTTTGGTCAAACTGCTGTTTATTTGAAATTGAAGTACATTCCACTTTATTGTCAGTATCTTCTGACAATTTACATGCACTACCTTCTTTTGAAGTTGTATTCACCCTTTCTTCCGACATTACCACTGTTGCTGTTGAGTTTACATTTTGAGATTGTTCCAAATCATTCTCAGAAAATTCATTCATTGCTTGGATATTATTGTTCATCTGATTTCTTTCTAATTCATATTTCCTTAGTTGGACTATTGAAGGTAGAAATTGTTGAACAATATTTGGCAAAGGAAATTTCAAAGTAACATACAATGCAGAGTGTGAAGGAGAAGGTCTTCTTATATCAAAGAAATTACTATGTTCTTTAATAAATCTTGAAAGTTTCTTCTGCTTAATTTGCCTTAAAGCGTCTCTGGCAAAACATGATAGTTTAGGACCAATGTTGCTTAATGCCATCTTATTATCTGTATTAGTAAGTAAAATGGCAGCAATATCAATACAAAGAATCCAAGATGGACTCAGAATCTTCAAAAGGTTACTTGCTTGGGTGTAGTAAGCTTCATTTCTATTCTTATCAAGGTAACTAAAACTAAGAGGTGGAACATCTCCTAAACGATAATGCTCCATTCCTCCAAAATTTGTCCCTCCTAAACCAGTTGTAAATACATTATTGTTCCCATTGTAACTACTACTAGCTGTACTATTTCCTCCATTAAAGTTTAAACCATATCCATGATGATTGCTTGTTCCGGATGAAAAGTAACTTTGAATACTAGACTTTCTATCATCTTGATAATTATTGAAAAACCCATCATTAATTATTGACCTCATAGATGAAGGAGTTGCTGTAGATGTATCACTCTTGACTGGAGATGCACTAAAAACATTATTCAGTCCTAATTGAGGATTACGTTCCGCAAATAAATTTATCTTCTCCATGTATTTTAAATCATCAATACGATTATAGTTATGCAAGCTATGTTGTTGCTGAGAATTCTGGTATTGATTGCTAACATATGTACTAGAATTCATATTCGGATTCTGACAAGGATTCGAATTTAAGCCAAATTGATGCCCAGGATTCATACTGTTAGGAGGTGAAGAAGGAGAACAAGGTTGTTGGTTGCTATTTGGTAAGTTAAAAGAATCAATGTTTAACATCCAGGGCATCACTCTATCCATATTTAGAAAGCTTTTATAGCTATTAAGTACTCTCTCTTGGTCTCTTGGAGCATTTATGCACTCCATATCTTTTCCAGGGTAATATTGGGGGTTACCTATTGGAGAGGAACATGTCTTAATTAAATGATTACCTCCTAAATTACTTTGAATTATACCATTCTGAATAAGTTGTGATGAACTTGATGAACTTTCATGTCGAAAATAATCATCAAGTCTGTGAAGACATGAGTTTGCCAATGAATTATTTGAAACGTTATGCCACATATGATTATTTAAAATAAACAGAAAAATAGTAATCACTGTGATTCAATCTCGAATATTAATCCTATCTCCGTATTCTATCTCTTGAAAACTCTTTTATATTTGAATCCTGAGGCAATGGGTCTAAAAAATGCGATTTAATAATTTTAATTAAAGGCATTCAAAAATATATAAATACCAAAAGAAAAGTAGAAACTTAACTTATTTATTGCTTTGAGAATATTGTTAAAAAATTCTGCTAAATAAGCACTTAGAAGCTGAATAAAAATCCAAAAAACCTTTTTAATACCAAAAAATTGATTTTCAATACCAAATTTTATCAAATCCTTTCTTATAATTGATATCCAATAATATCCAGTAACCCTACAAACAGCAACTCCAATTATATATCTAGAAAAGTATACCGAAATTCAAAAAATTTGGCTAGAAAAGCACCTAAAACTCTCAAATTTTTACTAGGTACCAATTTTATATTATTTTTTTACCTCTAAATGCTGCCGGCAATAAAATTGCCAAGGTTGACGGTAATTAACGTCGAGTGACATTTAGGCGCCAAAGTTTGGTGTACCAATTTTTATTAATGAGGAGTTTTGCATGCAAGAGGAGCCCAAAGGGGAAAAAATATAAAATGAAGGCGACATGAAAAAATTGTAATGTATTTGGCAATATTAGGGAAGGAAGAATCTGAGAAATTAAATTGTTGAATTTTTTTCTGGAGCGAAGTATAGCCAAGGTTTCGGCTATTTTTCGATTTGATAGGATTAATATATTTGAAATTAAAGGGATTTTATGGAAAAGTCATATAATGGGATAAAATAATAGGTGGGATGGAAGAAGAAAGTGTGATTAAGTGATGGCGTAATGGTGCAAGAAGAGAGGAATTTGATTGAGAGAGGTAAAAGTAAGGATAAGCTTCTTGTTTTAGAAGGTGAAGATAAAAGAATTACAAGTCGTTTGGAAAGTTCAGTATGTAGCATAATAAGGGAGTTAATAAATGGAGGAAGTAGGAGTCAAATTTACAATTCAACTTGTTTGGTTTCGGTTATGAATATTCTTCATAGAAATGTCAAGGAAGGCTTCCATTCGACTTTAAGAGATATTTATTATAATAATCCGAGTTTATATACAAAACAAAGTATTTCAGACAAATATATTGCACAAGTAACTCATCTAGTACAGACTCCTCGAGAACTTTTGAACGTGGTTTCCACAGCTAGAGGGAGGATAAGAGGTCCTTTGATAATTCAAGGATACGAAATAGGATTTTGTGAAAGAAGAAGAGAGGTTAGATTGGATTGTATGTCCATTTTTGAAAGTATGGGGCATTCGATAAGTCCTTATCTATTCAAGGGTATGAATGGTTTAAAGTTTAGCTACTATTCAAAGATCAAGTTTGTTTTGGTTGTTGAAAAGGATACTATTTTCCAAAGACTTTTAGAATTTGGATTTCATAAAGAGTTTGATAATTCTTGTATATTAATTACAGCTAGAGGATTTTCGGATCTACCTACTAGGACTTTACTATACAGACTAAGTCAAGATCTTCCAGAAGATACAAAGTTCTGGATTCTATGCGATTACGACTGTTTTGGACTTTCAATAGCAGCAACGTATATAATGGGAGGTAAATCAGGCACTTGGTATGATTCAAGTTTTAGTATCCCAAAACTTTTGCCAATTAAAGTTCCTCCTGTTTCGAAGTTGATAGAGAACGAGCTAATAGCTACATATAATGTTTTTGATATTACACAAGATGAAATTTCGAGAATAATTAATACCAGAAACAGACTAATGAGTTCAAATGAGATTTCTCAAGAATCAAAATCAGAGTGGAATACATTTTGCATGCAAATGCAGCAGGATCAAAAGAGATTCGAAATTGACTGTATTGTAGATATCGAGAAGTGGTTAATAAAGGTTATCCGATCAAAATTATCGGAGTAAGTAATTCAACTTTTGCTCATGTGAGCAAACTCCTTAAGAATAGAAAAAATCAAAGAATTGGCTGAGTGCCTTCACCTTTGAATATTTTAATAGTTTAATTTAATTTTAACTTAATTTGCATTTCAATTAATTTTAATTTTCTTTATATTCAGATTTGTCCATGTCAGTATTGATTATATTGTGTAAGCTTGAAAAAGTCAATTAGGAAATTAGGGGAAATACTATTGAAAAAGCTTCTCTTGAATTTCACTCATAAAATAAGATAAATCTAATAGTAATAATTATATTCCATCTCAATTTGCTTAGTTTCAAATAAATTTCATCAAAAACTGATGATTTTTACCCCAATTATATTTCTTTTTAGAATTTCTTGGTGGGGAAATGGCGCCAACATTTGGCAAAGTCAAGCAGTGAAAATTTAGGTAAGAGGATTATATGGGATAAGGAAAAGGAAAAAGGAGGAAGAAGTTTGCAAATTAGTTGAAGATGAGGCTAACAAATGAAGAAACAGAGGAGTTTCAGAAGTCATTTGCTCCAGTTTCTTATGGCCATCTTTCTCGTCAGTTGGTGGAACACAGTTATAGTGAGTTTTTGGATTTGTTAGGACGTTGTACGAGTGACCCAAATGTGCAAGAGGAAGCAAAAACTTGTTTGTGGGAGTATTCTGCAGAGGTTAGGGAGGTTTTTCTGAGAATGTTAGCAATTGGTAGCTTAAGTAGAATAGTGGAGGATATAAACAAAGCGATACAACTTAGAGAGACTTTGGTATCAATGAGGTTTAAACAAAGAAAGCTTGCATTCGATTTTTACCCTGCATTAACAATGGTAGGAACCCCAAGTCCAAATATAACATCAGCAATGGATATGATATTGCTCAAAGATTTTTCTCAAATGCCAAATTTATTGGAAGAATTAGTAACACAGCATGGAAAACCAGTAATTGTCCCAAAGATGAGCGAAATACAAGAAAAACTAATTGAGAAGCAGCTTAGAGATGAATTCTTTATTATGTATGCAAATTCAGGAATTTGTAAATCAAGAATGATCCATTTTGATATAGTAAAGGGAAGAATAATGTTAGAAAAGAAGTCTAGATTCTCATTGATTTTAATTTCTGATCTAAAAGAATGGCAAGTAATTGATGCTAAGATAATAATACCTGAGATTTTGAGTTTATATACTGTAACTAAAGAGCAGAATTCTTCTTTTAAAGAGATTTTACAGGCACAGATTTATTATATGTTTAATTGTAGAGAAGATCAAAGTGTTGAACCAGTTCAAGATATGGTGAAAGTACTAGAGAAGGATTCTGTAGAGAATGGTTTGGATAATATAAATTCAGAGAAAGAGGAGCTTGAGAAATTTGAAAGAGTTAAGGATTTTAAGAAAGATATAGATGTTTTGGGAGAACTATACAAAATATCAAATATTATTACAGGAGAAATAATACTGGAAATGTTTCTAGAGCAGTCAATTTTGAGTATTAAAGAGCGTGGTATTGCAGGTATTTACCATTCTGAAAGGAATGAATATAAATATAAAAATGATACTTACAAGTATATTGATATTTATTTATATAAGAATGCAGATATAACCAATTTAACAAATTTTGATAATGAAGGTAATTTTGATTTTGCAAGATATTCTTTGGTAGGTACCGGATTAAATAATTCTAATATAGGCCAAACAACAGTTTATAAAAGTATGTTACATAATAGAAATGGCACAAATATAATACTGAGATTTCTAATGATTCCAAATGGTGACATTAAATGCATTTTATGGCCATTTTCCCTTTTATTTATACATAAAAATGAGTTATCAGATGATGTTAACTCGGTACTTGATATAATAAGTGAGAATGAAAGTTGGAAATATTTATGTAATTGGGAAAAGACAAATCACAATAATATTTTAGATCTTTCAAAAGTTTTGAATCATGTTTCAAATGTTTTTAGATGTTATTTACTGGAATTGTATTCATTAAAGTTAGAAAAGTATTTGGATAAGAATGCAACAATAGAAAGAAATAAATATTCAATTACTTTACGTCTTTTAGACTATAGCGAGTACATTTTAAGCATAGATATATTTACAGGATCTCTAGTAATTAGAGATTCAAATTTTGGTAATAATTCAATTTGGAAAAATTATCCAACATATTATGAGAACATGCAAAAAGCATTACAGAGTAAAACGGATTCATTGTTTCAATTATTACCATATTTGTTGAAATTGACTAAATTCCAAATAATTCGAAATGAATTTTCATTAAATTATGGTTGGAGGCCAATTTGCAATGTCCCCACGCCTATACAAGAATCTATATTAAAAGAGAGAAAACTAAAGATTGCAGAATTTCCTGAATTTGAAGAGGATAAAAGGAATGAGGATGAGAATGGGGTAAAGATTAACAAATTTGAAAGTTCTCAAAGTAATTTAATGAAGAACGGATCTAGTGTTATAATAAATACAGTAATAGACAACATTTTAACAATGACAAACATTCTGGCAAAGCCTGAAAAAGCTACTTATACAAATATTTCAAGAGACAGAAATGAATTTGACTACTTTTTCTACCCCAAGAAACTTCCAGATAATTCAAGAGTGATTTATATAAAATTAGATACAGAATCATGTGAAGTCCAAGCATTTAAGATATTTTTAACAAAGAACTGTCGTTATACCGAAGATATTGATAATAGGCTTTCTAAGAATAACGAAATTTATAGAATCCTAGGCAAACACAACTTTGAAAACAATAAGAGAAATGATTATTACAAAGGAAAAGTAATTCTTGCTGAATTTGATATTAATTTAACTTGTGCATCTATGGATCAACACTTACCATATTCAGGCGCCAAAGACACGTTGGGCGGTAAAAGTTCCGAATTACATGCACCGGACTTGCAAGTGAAAAATCACTTGCATGCAGATAATGAGAGTGATAAAGGGCATGTATTAAAATATGTGGGGCTTGATGAAATTGAGATTAGGAGAAGCATTGGTGAAGTTTTTGATTTTTATTCAGGAAATTTTGAGGCAAAACATAGTGAAATTTTAGAGTTACTTGAATTATTAAAGGAGTCAGCAAGTGACAATTATTTTCCATTCAAATTATATTCAAGATTAGATAGAAGCGGCCATCTTGAATTGAATAGATCAATTTTTTGTATGGGAATAAAGGAGTATAGTTTATTTTTCCAGCCATATAAGGATTTTGAAAGAGACCAGTTTTTGTTGGGATTAAATAGAGAAGGAACAAATCTTTCTCAAAAAAGAATTCAATTTAAGATACAAGTATGTAAAATTGGGGCGGGAAAGTTTCCTATTTTGAACAGATCAAAGGATTATTCTGGAGTTCAGAGTCAAGAGAGTTTTTTTTATAGGCTAATATTAGAAACTAATCAAGATAAAGGTTTTCTGACATTTTTTAATAATGGTGAAATTTCTATTCCATTAATATGTAGTTTAAATGGTGAAAATGAGGCTTTATTGTTTGATAAGAACTACAAGATGGAATTTTCTGTTTTTGATGAGGAATGTAATTTTAACCTGAATATATCAAAAGAATGGAAATTGGTTAATACAATCTCCTTAGTTATAAGTAATAATGCTTTAATTCAAGAAGGATTTGTTAGTATTTTTATTGATTATTGGCATCGTATTTTAAGATTTTTACATAAATCACTTGAGACTATATATATGGCATATTATTCTAAACCTAATTATTTACGAAATGCTGGAAATGAAATGGTTTCTAGAAGAGATTTTCTAATAAAGAAGATATTACCATGGGAAATTGAGTTGGAAGTTGTTCCATGGTCACTTTTATTTGGTGATTCTTTAAGTAATAAGTTATTTCAAAAGTTAAATTATAAAGGAAGTTTGATTAAGATACAGTTGGTTGGTTCATCAGTAGAACATGGCCAAGTTAACCAAGTAGATAGTGAATCTTTGTCAAATATTAATAATGATTCTTGTCAAGCATTTGAAAACATTGATTTCATTCAAGGAAGAGTAAAAGGAGGAGAAGAAGTAGAATCTTCGGATTTCACTTCTGGAGACCATTTAAGTGATGTTAATGTTGAATCAATAAGTAATAGTAATAGCTATATTAGTGGTGAATTTAGAGATAGTCATCATTTATTGGAAAAAAGAGAATTTATTATTGTGGATATAGTGGATCATTTACTCACAAAAAATCATATTGAGATATATCAAAATTATTTGAGGGATGCACTTATTACTGATGATTTTGGGGATAAAAGTAAGAATATATTATGTAAAGCATTTTGGAAAATCTTAAGATCTTATGAGATATCAGCTTCAATTTCTTTAATTGAGTCTAAAACTAATCCAGATATTCAAGATATACTTCAGAAAGATATTCATGGTCTTTATGATTCATTAAATACATTATCTTTAAAAAGAATTGATGAAGTTGATAAATTTTTGTTATCTTTTGGATTAAGAAAAGTAGGAATGCATATCATTTTTCTATTTGAAATTGACCCAAAGGTGCATTATAAAATAAAAATTAGTTTATTTGATGTTCAAAATATTCAGGTTGGAGGTAATACAACTCAACAGTCAATTGAAGTTATTAATCATACAAAAAGGCTACTTTTTGAATTTATTCGCGTGGTTTCTTGTCAGATTATTGATTTTGATACTTTGAGTGAAAGTGATATGTCTTTCTTATCAATGTATGATTTAAACAACTATAAAAGACTTTTGCATATTAAAAACAATATCACGAATTATCAATCAGCTTTTAATTCTGAGGGGGAGATATATTACTATCCTGGTTATTTCTTTCAAAGAATAATATGTTCTTTGTCACAATTTTTTACTTCATCATTTTATGTTTCTATTGCATCAGGAGTAACTCAAAGAAAACTTAATAATATGATGGCATATTTAGCAAATAATAATGGTGAATCTGTTGGTAATAATAGTTTAATTCCTCAATTAAAACAGCCTATATTAAATTGGTCAGGAGGAAGTAGTAATAATAACAATAAGGGAGGTGTTAATACAAGTATTCAAAACAAGATTACATTTTCAAAGTTTGATACTTTCCCAATTAAGCAACCTATTATAGAGTTTACTTGGTTTTATAATAAAATTGCATCATTTGATGTCGATAGAAAACATATTTTAAGTTTTAATAAAAAATGGGAAAAACCTTCAAAATACCATAAAATTCCACAATTCATTAACTATAAATTACCTTCTGCAGAAATTAAGGTTGATGGAAACATAGTAAATTCTGGCTATAATTCTAATTCTAATACTATGGAAATAAAAAAGGAAGTTAAAAAAGAAACTATTATTAAAGACTCAGTTTTTGAAAAAGACAATAAGGCTAATAATAATATTAATAATAGTTCAAGATGTGATCTAACTGATAGAGAAAGTAAAAGAGGAGATATTGAAGGGAAGATTTTAAAACAATTGGATTATAATGATGGAAATGAAAATGAAATTTTTAATTGGTTATTGGAATATGATGTACCACTTTTTATTACAAATGATCTGATTAATAGTGAATTAAATGTGAATAATTGCTATTATATTGCAAATGATTTTACTAAGAAAGAGAATAAGAGAAGTTTTTCTGAATTAGAATTGGAAGAAAATAGTAGCTCTAATTCCAGATTTGATTCCAATTCTATTGGAATTGTTGGTAATAATCAAGATTTGGATGAGATTAGTCATGTAAAGAGGAAAAAACTTGGAATTGGTGATTTTCAACAAATCTCTAAAGCTGAGAATTTTGATTCAATTTCAATTTTGAATAAAAATGAACAAGAGTCAACAAAAAACGTTATGATCACTAATAAAAGCATTAAAGAAAGTAATATAAATAATAGACAAGGTTTATCATCAATATTTTATCCAATTTTTCCACTTGTATGTTTCCCTGATTTTGTAAGAAGTGGGGCTAATATGGAACATTTAATGGTAATGGATATGTCATATAGTTTGGAACTGTTTACAAGTCCAATATCAAGTGAGTTTGATATATTGGGTCAGACTTTACAACATTTTGGAAGTTTAAGTCAATCACGTACATTGGTTAGAATTATTACAATAGCTTTATGTTCTTCTTTAATGGTAATACGTGATATTTCTGTATTATTAAAATATCCATTATTATCAATACAAGGAAAGTTACCAGTAAGCATTGATTTGATTTGTCAATATGATGATTTATTAGTTCCAATAGAAAAAGAAGAGAAGACTTACTTTTTAAGAGGATTATTATATAGGATATGGAAGTATAATAGGAATGGAAAGGTAATAAATAACTCAAATCTAATAATTGATAGTCAGTTTAATAATAATTTCAATAAAGATGAAGGTATTAAAGATCATAGTTATGTTGATATATATATAACAGTAAGAAATATTCCAGTAAAGTCTATTGAAGATATTGAGATTAATGGATGCAAGGCAAGTCATATTTATAAATCTCTAATACAACAGAATATGTCTCATATGTCAATTTTGTCGATAATATTAGAAAGACTATTTAACTCTCCATTTGAAGAATTACAAAAGTTACACTCTCCTAATACTTCACAACAACTGTTAGATTCTTCTCAGTTAAGAGGGGTTAATTCCGTGAACAATTCAAACAAGAATACAAGTCATTTGAATATGGGTGTTGCAGTTGGATCTAATATGAATCAACAACATCAGCAACATCAACAGCAGAAACAGCAGCAACAACAACAACAACAACAACAGCAACTTCATCAACAACAGCATCAACATCAACAACAGCAACTTCATCAACAACGACAACAACAGAAACAACAACAACTTCATCAACAACAGCAACAACATCAGCAACAGCAACAACATCAGCAACAGCAACAACTTCATCAACAACTTCAGCAACAGCTAGGCTTTGAGAATCCTGGTAACAGTAAAATGAGCTATTTGCCAACACCTTCTACATCAACTTTGCCTTTAACTAGTTCTCCTCATTCTTCTTCGGTATTCAATTCTAATAGTGCAATGAGCAGCAATACAAATTTCTCCAGAAACGTAAACAATCAAAGCCAGAATGTGAATTCAATGATTAATTTTCCTACAAGCCATAATCAAATTAGAAATGGACAAAGTTATAAGAGTAATTCAACTGGTCAAATTTCGGTCAATAATTTGCCTAATGATAACATTAACTATCTTGCTATGCCTTCTGCAAAGCAAATTCCCTATTCTTATAGTAGCAATAATAATAGCCATAACATTGGAAGTCACAGTAATAGTAACAGTGGTTCTGCCAATTTAGGAGGGCAAATGCAACAGAATCAGCACCAACAGCACCAAAAAAATTTAATTCAGCTCCAACAACATCAGTCAATGCAACAACTTCATAATCAACAACAACAAAAACAACAACAACTTCATCATCAACAACAACATCAACAACAACAACAATTTTACAACCAAAGACAACAAAGCAACCGAGTATTTGGTTCTCAGCATATACAGCCTCAAATGCAACACCAACATCACCAGAACCAGCAACAACAACAGCAATTCCAACGTCAAAATTATGGTCAAAATCAACTTCAACAACATCAACACCAACAACAACTATATCATCAACAACAACACCAGTCAGTTCAAAAACTTCATCATCAGCAACAACAACAACAACATCAACAACTTCAGCAACAACAGCAACAGCAACAGCAACAGCAACAGCAACAGCAGCAGCAACAACTTCAATTTCAACGTCAATTAATTCAGCAACGTGTTCAAAACCAAAATCATCCTCAACAACAATATCGTCAAATGTATACCCAAAATAACTCTTCTCATGTTTCCCAAGGTAATAATTTTCAACTTTCAAGCCATCAAAGTAGGCAATACCAACAAAACAATACCAATGAAATGATGATGAATTCTAGCTATAACAAAAATCAAGAACTTAGTAACTTTGGAGGCAATGGAGAAGGAGCAATGGGAGCATCTATAGGAAGTTCTAATGTCCATGGCAATAACCTAGGGAATTCACAACATCTTTATTCCGGAAATAATAATAATTTTGAAATGGGAAATAGAAGTCTAGTGGTAGCTAATAATGCCCACCCATCTTCTTCTTCTTCTTCTAACGTTCACAGCCAACAGTACCAATACTCAAAACAACAGCAACAACATACTCAATACCAAAAGCATCAACAACATCAGCAACAGCAACAACAACAACAACATCAACAACATCAACAACAACAACAACAACAATTTTACAACCAAATACAACAAAATCAACACAATCAACACAATCAAAATCAATATCAGCATCAACAACAAAGATACTCCCAAAATCAAAATGTTTTACATTACAATTCAAATAACGTTAATATTCGATCTAACCATATTATTAATGGAGGTAATAATGGTCTTATTGAGACAACAGGAACAGGAGCTGTACAAACTGGGCTAAATGGACCAGATGGAAATTTACAAGGAGGAAATTTAACAGGAAGGATTCAAACAACAAATATAAGAAGAAATCCAACTCTTGTTGATAATAATCATCATGATCAATACCATCACACATCGGCGCCAGGAGAAATGGCGCCGGCGGGGCTTCCGAGTTATATTGTGCAAAATTTTCAAGGGCAAAAAGGAGGAATGATGAATAATGGCTATAATGGAGAGGTTAGTAATAGTGTTGGTAGCCAATATTATGGTGGCCAGTATAATCACATTTCGGGCCATAATCAGATGAGTATGGGGGGTGGAGTGCAAGGAATGGGATATAGAGGTGGAATAGGAATGCAGGATCAACCAAATCAACAGGGGCAGATGCATCCAGGTGGGAATCATATTTCTGATATGAGAGGATTGGATTATAATTATGGTAATTACACTCAGTAATTGTATTAACCTGGAAGGATAAATGGTGACCGAATTGTATAAAAAAACTTGAATGGTCAATTTTAGACTTGAATTATTCTATTTCAAAGAAAAGAGAATTGAATATATATATTGCTTATATTATAGAGGTATGAGAGGAAAGAATAATGCTGATATTTCTTTGATAATTTATAAATAGAGAAGAGGAAAGAGGAAAGAGGAAAGAGGAAAGAGGAATGAGGTATGGGTATAATATTAATACAGTGAATTTGTTTGCACACAGAAAAATTCAAATGTTGGAAATAGTATTTAATATATTCTTAAATGTTAAATATACAAATAATAATATAACATTTTATTATATATAAAGAATGAAATATTGTGTTATAAGATATAGAAAATGGATAATACTATTAATTATTATTGAGTTTGTTATTAAGATTAATTTGTTGTATGGATTAAGAAATAATGTATTTGGACAATTAGTTCCTCAACAATTATTAGCAAATAGTGGATTATTACCTCCAAATTTGGTTAATAATGCCAATTTACCTACAACTTCTACAAGTACTCAAGCTACTACTATTATAGTAAATAATCCACAACAAAATACTGGTAATTTAGCTTCTGGTGGTTCATTTTTGAATGAACTTTTTAAAAAACCATCAATAGAACAATTGAATAAAGATATTAAGGAAATAATGCAAAAAGAATCTTCATCTAAAGGTTTTGGAATATGTTTATTCACAAGTAATCCATATTTAGATCTTGGATTTAGAGATTTGGATTATGAAAAATGTACTAAATTCTTGTTATCTATGGATACATGGTTAGATGAAAGTACAATAAATAGTTTAATTCAAGAACAACTAATAAAAAATGGATTATCAATTCCTTCTAAAAAAAAGTTTAAAGTTCCAGCCTTGGAAGTTTTATACAAGGAGACTTTTCTTCAAGTTTGTGTTACTTTTTTTGTTGGACTTGTAAGTTCTGGATTATTGGAAATAAATAATAAGACTTGTACTGGTAATTCTTGTCATGATCAATTTAATGCAGTTTGTAACGTGGTTTTCGATACTTACGGAAAATCTGCATCTATACTAGGAGGACCAACTATCAATGATGTCGTAAAAACTATTTGTCAAGAATCAAGAAGACAAATTGCTTCTAAATATCAAACCTTAATATCCTCACCTGCTGATATAAGATCTGACAATGTTTCCGTTGAAGCTTCTGAGCCTATTCCTACGTAACTTATTTAACTATAAGTATATATAACACTACCAGATTTTAAATTATTTAAGATACACAATTTTCCAAAAAAAAGAGAAAAAAAACAAAGAAATTTGTTTATTTATTTAAATAAATTTTTAATAAAATTAAACATCAACTTCCTTTTTAATAAATTATTATTGCATGCATGCAAAAATGACGTGTAAAAAAATATTTAGAATAAATCTTGTGATAACATATTTTTAAATTTTTTGATAATAAATAATAAGCTTAAAAAAGTTGCCTTTTACAAAATCTTGTTGTTTTTCTTTGAAATCAATCAAAATAAAGTAATTACCATAACTGCAAATGGATGTAGTAAATTTACAATTACTATTATTATATAAATCATTACTGGAACTCAATTTAGTGATTTTGTCTTGTTCATCAAAGGTTTCTGGAAAAATCCTTAACTTGAAATTATTACATTTTTCTTTAATTTCTAATAATATTAAAACTCTGAAATGTTCATCAGATAACTCACTTTTAAATGAATTTAAAGTATTTACTTTATCTGTTTCGCTTTTTAAATTAAAATATTTATTAGATATAGCAGGAACCAATTTAATTTTTGAATTTCTCATTAAACTAATATAATATCTTTCACTATAATTATAATGTAGAATTTTACCATTAATTTCTATAAAACTATAATTATTACTAATAGGATATATAATCTTTTGAAAATAAGAATCCAATAACTTAATACTCATTTCAAAATTACTATATATATTTAATGTATAATTAAAACTTTTATTACTTTGATATTGAGTAATAACTAATACAAAATCTTTATTTTCTTGTAAATCAAAATGTTCATATTCTCTTAATAATTGAAAAATACTTGTTTTGAATGTAATTACATTACCATTACTATAGACACCTTGCATAATTGGTAACCTTTCTTGAGTGACTATTCGGCTTCTACCTCTAAATATACTTATTGACATAAAAGGTATATTATTAATATCTGGCTTATTGTAATTATCATCAAATTCTTTTGCTTCCAAATAATCAATATGTCTATTTAATACAATCCAAATATCACCAACATTATAATTTTCATAATCAATAATATCGGATTTTTTCCATTTTCTTACAAATAGATTATTTTTTGAATAATCTTCAATATAATCATTTTGATTTGAATCAAAATGTAACTTTAATCTTTTATAATCATTAATATTTGATTGTGGTTTATTAATGTCTCGATTAATGAATTCTTTTTCATTCAATAAATTTGAATGATCCATTTTTAATTTATTTATTAACTTAGTATCAATAGATAACTTATATTGAGGATAAAAATATAAAAGATGTAAATCATCTTTTAATATTGAATTATGTGGGCATGGTAACCATTTACCATGTACTTTTTTTAAATGTTTGGATACTTTTTCAGGATCCCAAGCTAAATATATATGTGAAAACCATTTCAATATATCATTCCATTCAATCCAAAAAATTCCATTATCTTGATTAACTTTATAATTAAAATGATTACCTAATAATTCTACAAGTTCATTAGTCCATATTTCTTTATCATATTTTGAGAATTTTCCTTTCCAACTGATTTTTCCCCATGGATTTCTTAATAAAATTAATCTGCGAATAGAATCATTTTCTTGATTAACTAGTTCAACAATTCTTAAAACTTGATATGCATGTTTAGTTACTAATCCAGTTTTTTTACAAATATCTTCTTTTGAAATAAACTTATATTCTAACTGATTATTATCAATTTCATTATCAAATCTATTAAGTGGTTTATCTCGAGAACTTCTATAATTACTAGGACTTAATCTTGCATGATTATCAATATTTGAATTAATTTCATTAGTACCCAAAGCCATTAAGCAATATCCATTTTGTATTGGCTTTTTTATACGATTCCATAAATTTAGAAAATAGCTCCCTTTTTTTTCATAATGTGATTTAATAGAAATAGTTTCAGGTATCCATCCTGTTAAATAATATAAATCTATTGAAGGATTACTTTCAACAGAATCATATCTATTTGCCATAACTTTTAAATATGCTTTTTCAATTAAGGTTATACCATAATATTTATTACAATCAAAATGTGATAACAAACAATTATTTCCAGAATCAATAGGAATTAAACTATCCACAAAAATATTTCTCCAAATACCATTAATTAATAATTTACATTTATAAAGACATAACACATCATCCAATTCATTAATATTATTATTATTATTTTCATAATTATGAATTTTTTGATAACCATTAGTATTATTTTGATTCTGATGATTTTGATTCTTTATTGAGAATTTTATTGGACTTATCAGATTTGATAATAAATTTGAATCAAATTTCTTCTCATGCTCTAGCAATAAAGATAACACAACAATAAATGAACAATCTCCAATAAATCCTTGTATTATATTACTCGAAGTAATATTCACAAAATTACTAATTGGAAATAATTCTACATTACTATTCAACTTCTTCCATTTTACTACCATTTTTTTCTGTTTCTTTGATAACATTAAACTTCTCACCATTTGTTCTACTATTAATATATATTGTTCCTTCAAACAAATATTAATTGATTGATTTATTATATTCTCTTGAAATGATAGTTGTTGATTATATAATAACATTAACAACAAAAATTGTGCTTGATCATTATTTAACTTTGTAAGCTTTGTTCCTGGTTTTTTATCGATTAAAAGTGGAGGCAAAAAACAAGAATCATTGATAAATGATGATTCTATATAAATTCGATAATCTATTTGATCTTGATCATTTCTTTTTAATCTCATCAAATTTTTGTATTTTTCCATAACCATTTTTTTAAGTTCAAATAGTTGATCAGTCTCAACATTTACATTATCCACATGATTCAATGTATTTGTTGTTTTTCTTTTAAATAACTTTGATATTAACATATTTCCAAAATTTTTAATTTATTATATTTGAAATGTTATTATTTAACTTTTATCAACATAATTTTTCTTTTTACTTGTACTTTTTACTATTTTAACTTGACAGAAAATATTTTCACTCATCCAAATTTATTAATTCCATCTAACAATTTTCTTTAATTATATTATATTAGAAATAAAAGTACCAAAAATTCACGATTAGATATTTATCTTTACCAATTGACATTATTCATTTGAATTAAAAAAATTAATTTACCATTTATTCTTTATACTTAAATTATTAATTTAAAATAAAAAAATAAAAATAAAAATCATGCCACGTAAGCTATTTTTACATGCAAATTTTACTTGCATATACCGGTGTTTTTTATTAATACACGTAATTATAATAAAATAATTTATGTGGATCCAATTATTTTAATTTTTAATTAAATAATTTCAATAAATATTTATTTTTAACATATATATTTATATTTTATTATTATTATTATTAATGAACGGAAATATGTTTAAATATCTGAGTTAAAAAGAATTTTCTTTTCTTTTTCTTTTTAAATTACTGAGTTCCATTGTCACAAATGTCAGTCTCTACCATTGCACACATCCTTTTTCACATGTACCAGGTGACTTTGAGCGGGAATATGGTTTCGGGGGAAAAAAAATTAATTTATTAGAATAAATTTTAATTTTTTATTAAAAAAAAAAAAGCTATCCATTATTAGGATGAATGGAATAGTGAACGGTAATTTATATGGTGTTTGAGGTCTAGTTGAGTTGGATTGTTTTGGGGACAAAATTTCACTTAATAATTTAATTAAAAGTAATATTAAGAATAAATAATGAAATCATACACTCGTGACAATGTGGTTAAGCATATGTCTGAGATTTTTAGTGATATCCCTGATGTTATAATAGGAGACATTTTTGATTACTTAGTTAAGGAAAACCTTAAGCTATGTAAACAGTTATCTAGCTGCGATAAAGAGTATAGTTACGAAAATGAAATGAATAATATTATAAACGAATTATATGAGAAGTTATCTGAAATTTCAATCAAAGAGGGTTATAATGATTGTTGTCAGTTCGATTTTCAAGAATCTTCTAAAAATTCCGGTGAATTTGACAAACAATATCAGGATTTAAATAATAATATAGATTTTAATAGATATTTGAACTTAAATTTCTACTTTAATCAGATTCAAAATGATGAATTGGATACTTATATGAAAGATTTTCTTAAACAAAATAATAAATTGTCATATTTGTCTGTGTGCACGCAAAATCAACAAACTAGTAGTAATCCGATAAATCCCTTAAAGAGTAGTAATAATAATAATAATAGCATACAAAGGGATATTCTTAAGCTGGGGAAAAAACCATGGAATATTTTTGAGATTCAAAGTGAGTTAATTCATTATGAAATGAATATATTTAGTAGTATTCTAACTAAAATATTCAATTCTCCAAGATTATTCAAAGTTAAAGAAGGAAAAAATAAAAATTGGCCACCAGAAGGACCTGGAAATGAATCAAATTCAATACAAATTAAAGACATGAAACTTAGTTCTAGGAGTAAAGAGAGTTTGAAAGAAATAGAAATTCTACAAAATCAAATTCAAGATTTGAATTTGTCTTTGAAATTAAAATATTCTGAACTTAATAATATCTTAAATAACTCTAATATAAGTGAATATAAAGCAATAAAGAGTCAAGAATTTAAACATAAAATTAATTCTATTAAAATTGATAGACTTAATCTTCAAAAAAGACTCTTTAATCTTGTTTTTAACTCACAAAATAATTATTTTATTGATTACTTTTCAACCAAATCAAATCATAATTCTCAAGTTGTTGTTGATCTACATAATTTTAATAGAAATGAAACCATTAATTTAGTCATATTTACTATTATTATGATAATTAAATATAAATTCCAAGCTAATATGGAAGAAATCTTGTCAAAAAATATTCATCATTTTAAAATTACTCAACAAGAACTTGAACTTTCACAAAAATCATTTAAAGGAAAATTTGTTGATATTTATTTTTGTGTTGGAATTGGTAATCATAATAATTTCCATGGTAATATTGATTCTCCTAAATTAGCCAGCTTAATTAGAAGAATTTCTTTTGCTTTAAATTTAATTTGGAGATTTGGCTCTATTGGATTCATTATTGTAAGAATACAAGATAATCCAAATTGGTATAAATTTTTTCAAGAATTTCTCGAATAAAAATACACTTGAACTAATTTATTATAAATCCTGGACCATTTAATACAAAGTGTATTGAAAAGTTCTCAAAAATTACTCCTGGGAAGATATGTGGAGTAATAATAATTATTTGATTATCTTTATAATTTGATGAAATTTTCATATTCTCATATATTTCTCCATAATTATTTTCATATTCTTTAAATTTTAATAAATTTTCGGTTTTCTCTTTATTTGTTAAAATATCTAAAAGTTCCATTAGTTTAATTTCTCGTGAATTATCTAATCCTTGATTAATTTCATCAAATAACTTGAATGAATTTCCATTACAAAGTCCCTATAAATGATAGAAAAATAAATATATTTCCATATTTATTCATTCAAACTTACCTGTAAAGATAATATAAAAAGAATAGTACAAAGAGATTGTTCACCTCCTGAAATTGAGTTTGATGAAAATAATCTTAAATCTTCATCAGGACTAAATCTAACCATTATATTAAGTTTTGAATCATTTTCAAAATTATCAACAAAATAATTAAATATAGCTTCATTACCTGTATCCATTGAAGTATTCATAAAAAGTAGAAAATTATTAATAAAAGGAATAATAATCTTTCCATTATGTTTATCATTAATAAATCTCATAAAAATTCCAAAACAATGAGAAACTACATCTTCAATCATTTTTAATTGATCAATCCATTTCTTATAATGTTTAGAAACAAAATCTTCATATATAATAATCCTTTTAGATAAATCTTGGCTTTCTTTGGTTAAAATCTCAAATTCTTGTTCTAAATCTGCCATTCTTTCTAAGTTTGTATTATGAGTCTTGGCTTCTAAGCTAGTTATTGTATTAAATAGATTTTCATATCTTATTTTATATTCATCATTATCAAGTAAAATATCAAATAGAGTTAAATGATTAGAAGAATTATTTTTTGAAATCTTTTTAATACCTCTTTTTCCTACTTTAACTTCATTATCTTCTAGAATAGTATTCTCTTTCATTTCTTCTTCTCCATGATTTAATATTTGATTATTGTAACTCCTCAAGTTTGATGAATATTTTAATGTATTATTCATTATTTCTTTAAATTGTAAATTTTCACATTTAAGAAGTCCAAACTCAGACGATACTTGACTAATCATTTCTAAACAATAATCAGGAATCTTCTCACAATTAATTGATGAGGGTTTATTTCCATTTATTATAAATGAAAAGAATTTAACACCTGGAACATCAGAAATATGATTATCCCAATTTGATCTATTGATTTTATCATTATCACAATCATTTTGATCTTGAGATTGATTATTTTCACATTTACCAATTTTATTATAAATAAATTCATAAATATTTTCATTTGATTTATGATTAGAATTAGAACCTTTGTTAAAATCATTATACTTTAATCTCTTATAATATTGACAATAAGTTGAATAGTATTGAAGATAAGAATCTATTGAAGCCTTTCTTTTAATATCCAAATTAGATATAATTTTATCATAATCTTCATTAACTTGATTCATTTCTAATTCAAATTTTCTTATTTCTTCTTTTTTTTGAATGATTTCTTTTTGAAATGATGAATAATTAGTATTTAATTGAATAACTTTTTCATTCAATTCCTTATTTTTAGTAAAATCTTGAGTAGAAATTTCTAGAAATAGTTTATTAATTTTGTTTAATTCATTAAATATACTGGTTTTAAAAACGATAGACTCTGATAAATCATCCAATGGATTTTGACCCATAAATGCAGACTTAATGAGTTTTTGATTCTTTAATTTGATTTCTGATTCATTTGGAGTATTTTCTTTCATATCTTTTTCAAGATTAACAAGTCTTTTTTTCAAACTAGATATTTTCTCAAATAAAAAAGGAACATTACTAATACACTCAGTAATCATATTAAGTAGAGCAGTTTCTCCATCGTATTGTTCCTTAAGCTCTTGAAAAGTATTATAAGATTCTTTAATCTTCAATTCTAACTGTTCAATTTCAATTTCAACTGAACTTTTTTGATGATTAACTTGCTCAATTTCAAAGTTTTCTTCTTTGACTATATCTTTATTTAATAATACTGTATTCATTTTATCTCCAAGATTGATCATCGATATAGTTTTTGAATTTGGATTATATATAGAAGTTACAAGTTTAAATAAAATTCCATTCTTTGAATCTAGATAATTTTCAACATTTTGTTGAGTAATAAACAGATGAATATTATTGGATATTTTGTTTCCAGGTTGATCGTATTTTCTTTTAAACCAATCTGAAATCTTATATAGAATTTGATCTTCTTGGATTTCTTCAACTGATAATGTTGGATTATCAATAATTACGCATGTGAAGAATTGAGCAGAAATTTGATATAGTATGTTTTTCATAGTATCATCTTCAAAATCCAAATGTTCATGTAGAAATCCTGTAATTCCTAGACTCTTCATTTCATCATCAAGTTTTGGGTAAATTGGTGTTTTTGAATTAGACAATGTTAAAACATTTAAACGGTACCTTTCTGTTAACAATTTAACGTCCTCTCTTTCCGAGATAAAGTAATAATGAAATTGTTGTAGAAATGCTTCAACTAATGTTTGAAATTTAATACTCTTAACAGAAATATAGCTTCCAATTGGTCCTATTACTTTTTTTTTTGGCAAATAATTTTCAAAAGCAGAATACTCATTCAACTTTTGAAAATATTGAAGAATATTTTCTCTTTTGGAACTTGACAAGGCCTTTTGATTAATATTTTTAAGATACTTTTCTCTCAGAACCTTTTCTCTAAAGTTTACAGGATTAATAGAATTAATAGAATTTTTCTTTTCAATTAGTTTTGAGAGCATAAACTCAAATTCCTTAATATTTTTTTGTAATGTTATTTTTTTGGTAGAAACTTCACTCAGACTTTCTCCTAATAGCTTTCTCTTCTTCTCAGCAGTAACTTTATCAAATTTATGAGGGAGATCTTCTTCATATAATTTGCATCTAACCAATGTTGGTTTCCATTCATTCTCAAATTGTTCCATGCTATACTTTATTTTATTTTCTATATCAATTATCTGATCTTGTATTCCTTTCATTTTTAATCGATATCTTTCAAGTAAAAGCTTTGGATCTGTGTAACTTTCTTGTAACTTTTTGATTACTTGATCTAAATTATTCATTAATGAGTTAAATTGTGTATCAAGTTTATCATGTTGTAAATTTCTTAAAAAGTCTTCTTTCTTTTTATTAGCCAATTCAAGTTCTTTAAAAATCTTTGAAGACTCATTTTCCAATTTTTTGAGTTCATTTCTTGTTTCAGTAATAACTTTAATAACTTTCTTTTTTCTCTCATCTAAATTTAATAAACTAACTTTATCATTTGAAATATCATTCAATGATTGAAAAAAATGGATCAAATAGATTCCCATTTTATTTAACAAGTATTGTATATATTTAATTTCATTTTGTTTGGATTTCGATATTTCATTACTTAATTGTGATAATCTTGTTTCATGATCTCTGAGTCTTAATTTACAATCTTTTGAGTCCTTAAATATATTTAAAAATTGGTAATATACATTCAATAAATCATTTTCATTAAATTTATATTCAGATAGTATAGTAGTATCAATCATTATATTTTCATTTTGAGAATTTTTGGATTTTAAATTTTCTCCATTGGAAATGATTCTCAAAGTATCGATAAATATTTCTTGAGGACTTTGAGAACCAAACTGACTAACTCTTTGTTGAGCTAGAAATGCAACCATATTATCTAATTGAATGTTTAACCCTTTCCTTAAGGCTATTATATCCCTTTCTAAGCATTTCTTACCATTTAATTTCCAACTTGATCTAATTTCTGGTTGCAAATTTGACTTATTAGCTCTATTAGATTCTACAATTGTGATAACTCTTTCAATTTCTGATATATAATGATTCTCATGCTCTTTTTCATTATTTATTGCTATTAATAATCTACATGATGTATTTCCATTACGAATATATGATGACAAGTAATGACCTCTAGCTAATATATGAGTATCATATCCTAATGAAATTGCAATTCCACAAGCCACACTACTTTTACCACTCCCATTTAATCCTGTAATGATGTTAACCCCATTATTAAAACAATACTTTGTTGGCCCTTTTATATTCATCCAATTCTCTAGTTCTATTGAAATTAATGTACCATTTTCGATTTTTCCAGATTCTCGATTACTTTTATTAACTTCTTGTTTTTCTTTATCATCATTTTCATGTTCACTTTCACAAATATTTTTCTTTAATCTTCCTTTTTTACTTATTACAGTCATTAAATTTATGAATTTTAATCAGTATTATCATTAACTCAAAATTTGTCAATCAACTCATTCATTCAGTTACTATAATATATTTCTTAGAATTTGCATAAAGGAAAGATGGAATTGAGGAAAAATAACTCCAAAAAGTTTCTCAATTACCTTCTTTAGCAAAATGATTAATGCAATTATTTTTAATTACGTGTGATTTATGTGGATAAATATATTAACTGAAAAAAAAAAAATTGTGCATGAATACCGGTACAGTGTTCATGAATTTATTTAGGCGCCAAATTTAAAATGACGTAATTTAAACGAATGAATTAAATGAAGTGCAAAAAAAAAAAAAAATAAGTTCACATTTATTAATAAATAACAAAGGAAAAAACATTTAAGTTAACATAGAATATTTGAAACAGGCTATGAATTATTATTTATGGATTTCATTTTAATTTGTTTTATAATATTCTACAATTCCATCGCTTTATTTATTAATCTAAGGTTAATTTATATTTTCGAGGATGCTGAAGATTCAAAAGGTAAGTAAACTTGCTAAAGGTTTTTCAGCTATTTCCCACTTTGACTCACCAAACTTTTTTAGGATTTTTTACACAAGCTTTAGTAACAAGAATAGTTGTAATTCTAGGATTACAGTTAATATGGATAAACTTTATGTTAGTTCCAGTGAATATTATTAATGAATATCCAATTATTGGGTCTCAAGAATTCAGAACTGTTAATATGAGAGCTTTGTTTATGGTAGTGATGTATTTGAATATTTTATTCACTTCTTTGGTTATTCCTTTTTCAATATTTTATTATGAAACCCAGTTTGATACAAAAATTGGACTAAATAGATCTTACACTCCATATCTAGCTTCATTCTTATCTACATTATTTTGTTGGATCTTTATTGGTGGTAATTATGCAATTTTCAAAGAAATTCACTTAGGTAGCATTTCAAAAGAGACATGCATAAGATTAACATTACTTGGTTATATCAATGAAGCTAATTGTGCAAGTGATCCTTTAATTTTTAATGGAACATTCTCCATAGCAACAGCTGGATTATTATTATTTATTGGGTATATTTTTAATGTATTATTTATTGGAGTTGCTAGCGTTTTGATTCCAATTAACTACTTAATTTCAATCATTAGAAGACCAAAACTAATTGATATTCATTTATATCAAGAAAAGAAAAAAGAAATCTATGTAATCTCTAAAGCACTATCAAATAAAGGAGAGAATCTGAAAAGAAAGTTTGATCAAAGCTCCAAAGGACTTGAATCAGAATTCTACACAAGCAAATATTTAAAGTCTTGGCAGGAAACAAGAGCTCTTAAACAAAAAATATATAAATATAAAAGTGAGGTATTTGCATTAAGCTCATATTTTGAGAATTTGGAGGAGAGATTCAGGACTAAAGGACAAAATATCACCTTTATTATTATTAAATTAGTACAAATGTTCTTTACATTATTACTAACTATATCTATATATGCAACATTAATCATTCATATTGTTGTCAAGAATCCTCCAAATTATAGTGGTAATCAATTAATTAATATGATTTTTATAATATTCTCAATGATTTTACCAATATATATTGGATCATGTATATGTTATACTTGGAATCTATTGGCTAAAAAAATATGCTATTGTTTACCAATACATGTTTTAGTTAAATCACAAACTCCAATGAATTCTATGATTTTTATTATTGGTATAGTCTTAATTCCAATATCTAATATTATATATATTACAAATTTATCAAATTCTTGGCTTTTTAAATCCGATCTTTATTATATATTCCTCTTAGCATCAAATATAAAGCTTAATTACAAACTAATACCTAATCAAGTTCTTATATATAGCCTTTTTGGGATTTCTATATGTTCAATAATAATACACCTATTTTCATTTCTATGGGATACAAGTATTTCAATACAAGAAGAAATTCCTAAGATGCTCAACAAATATTTAAATGACCAAGAATCTGGTAATTCAAAAAAATAAATTATGAAATAAATTCAAACAGAGTTGAACAAAAATTTCAATACTAATATTACTATTTTCAAGTTTTAATTTATACAAAAGTCTTTTTAGTCATGATACTATAGAAATCTTCAAAGCTAATTTCACCATCTCCATTACTATCTGCTCTCTCAATCATCTCTCTTAGTTCATCGTCAGTCATTGTCTCTCCTAACTCGTGCGCTACTCTTTTCAAATTCTTCAATGTAATACTTCCCGTTTTATCATCATCAAACATTGCAAATATCTTCTGAATCCCTTCTCTACTATCCTTATCACCAAGCTTTGATGCTATTGCATCCAAAAATTCTTCAAAATCTATGGCTGAAGAACCTTCTCTATCCAAATCTGCGATCAATTGATACATTGTTGGATTCTGACTTTCAAATCCCAAACTTTGCATAGCTGCCTTCATTTCTTTTGGATCAATAGTTCCAGAACCATCAGTATCAAATAAATTGAAGGTTTTTCTTATTTCTTCAATTTCATCATCAGTCAAACCTGGCCACTCATTTCCTCTCTTTCTAGTTGGTGATGTTCTTCTCTTCATTGTTCAAAATTACTCTTAAAACGATATTGAAAACTATCTCTCTCTATTTTATTTAAATTAATTCCCTTTCTTTCAATATATGCTATAATCCGTCGTTTTTTAACAGACTTTAAAACTCAAATAGGCCGTAAATTTTCCACTAAATTCACCAAATTTAATATATATTATTATCTATCTTCCGCCTATTTAGTCTCAATTTATTTAATTCTTCCTTTCCTTGTATTCCAATTTTAATTACAACCTATTTCCCCACATTATATCTCCTTTACATGCTCTCACAAAATAATAATTTCAACTTTAGGCGCCAAGAAGCGCCACGTATGGCGCCAAAGTTTTACCCCTCAAAAAAAAATCTTATATAAAGGAGCAATAACGGTAATAGGGTAAGGAGAAAAGAAATAATTAAATTAAGGGGGAAAGGTAATTTTTAGGTTTCCAAAAAAAAAAAGAACAGCAGGAAAATTTGCAAGTTTTAAAGTGTTTGAAGCCTGTGAAGTTTACTTAGACCTGTTGTAAATATTTATGTATATATATGTATATGTAGTATATATATAAATATATATGCAATATTTATGTAATCGAGACCCTGAACAGTACGAGCTTTAAGATATTTTAAACAAAAATTCTCTGAAACTTATTTCTTAATTTTCCCTTTATATCACAATATATATACATTTTTTGCTATTAATCTAAACTGGGTATATGTAAAAGAATAATTACTAATACTTGGCTAAACAATACAAATTCTTATTTAATTATTAATTAAAGAAATAAAAAGAGAAGGCAGAAATAATAGATTTTCATTGTAGAGGAAGATGCAGAACAAGGGAGGAATCCCTATTACTACCAATGTATTGGCAAATTTGGAGGAACTTGGAATCAATTCATCATGTTTTCGATTTGGTAGCCTGACATTGGAAGGAGATAAATATGTCGGTGTAAAGGAAACAAGTGTTGATGGCGGTTCACAGATTGTTGTGATTGATACTCAATCTAAAGGAATAAATAGAAAGCCAATGAAAGCAGAAAGCGCTTTAATACATCCCATTGAAAATATTCTAGTAGTCAGAGGAAGATATGAAGATAATGGTTGTACAGTCCAAATCTTTAATCTAGACTCTAAAGAGAAGCTTGGAGCATTCTTATTTCCTGAATCTGTAGTATTTTGGAGATGGTTGACTCCAAGAATTCTAGCAATTGTTGGTGATAAGGGTATATATCACTGGACAATAGAATCAGGAAATTCTAATTCAATTCCTGTTCGAATTTTTGAGAGAGCTGGAAAATTAGCAGAACAATCAACTCAAATTGTTGGATATCAGACAGACTCTGGCCAAAGATGGTGTATGCTTATGGGACTTTGCCCAGTAACAAATGAGTCAACTGGGTCAATTTCCGTTAAAGGCCAGCTTCAATTATTTTCAGTAGAAAAACGTCAACAACAACTTATTGAAGGGTTTTCTGGTAACTTTGGAGAGCTTATTGTTGATGATTTTGTACATTCTCCAGCATCAATTGTCTGCTTTGTCGAGAAGAAACAAGAACATTCAAATGCTAGACTTCATGTAATGGATATTTCAGGCCAAAGAGCAGGATCTGGTGAATTCGGGTCATCATTATCTCCTCCAACACCATTCAAAGCTGTTATTGAACTTCCAACTGTAGATGAAGGCTCAGCTGGAGGTGCACATAGCTTTGACTTTCCAATATATACTTATGTTTCAAGTTACTTTGGAGTCATATTCATTATTACAAGAGGTGGAATTCTGTATATCGTGGAGCCAACATCAAATACTTTGCTTTATTGCAATAAGGTCTGCCAGGATTCTGTGTTTTTAGGTTCTCCAAGCCGTTTTCACGGGATTTGTATGGCAAATAAAAAAGGACTGGTTCTCCATATTACTTTAAATAGCTCATCAGTTCTTACATATATCCAATCAAATCCTGAATTATCTCTAAATTCAAATCTTCTTAGATGGACTCAGAGGTACGGTTATCAGGGAACAGATGAATTCTCAATTAGGATGTTCAATGAATCAATTAAGAGACAAGACTATCAAAATGCTTGTAGAGTTGTTTCTCTTAATAAAAATGGGAGCTTAAGAACTCCTGCAACTCTTAATCACTTCAAAATGGTTGATTCTTCGAATAAGTTATTATTCCAGTACTTTACAACTGTATTCAAATTTCACACTTTAAACCAATTTGAAAGTACTGAGTTTTGTAGACTATTACTTTCTCCAAATTCTACAAGTTTAATTTCAGAATTTACCTCCATTACACAACCTTTAGCTTTCTTACAAGTCCTAATAAATGAAGAAAAGTTAGCTTTCTCTGAAGAACTTGGAGATACACTACTTCAGAATGGCGAAAAGAAACTTGCTCTTAAGATTTTTAAAAAATGTACTCCTCAAAATCCAACCAAAATCTTACAAACACTTATTGAAATTGGTAATTTCTCACATGTTTCAGAATTTATTCGTGAACAGAGAGCTTCAAACTGGCCTACTATTACTACTGATATCAGGTCATTACTCAACAGTCTTTTAATTGCTAACAATATTGATGCTACTGTTGAGTTTGTTAAAACAGTTATACTCCCTCCTGCTCCTTCATCCCAAACAGATCTGGCCAATTCCACCTCTGCTGAATCTCTTGATCTTAATATAGATAAAACTTCAGTCGTTGAGATTTTTGTATCCCATTCTAGATATAAGGAAATCACTTCTATCCTTCTAGACCATCTCAAAGCTAATAAACCAGAAGATTCTGCCCTCCAAACAAAACTACTTGAAGTTAATCTCCTTCATGCTCCACAAGTTGCTGAAGCCCTTTTCCAAATGGACCTTTTCACTCATTATGACAAGCATGCAATTGCCGCCCTTTGCGAAAAGGCGGGTCTCTATGAGAGGGCTCTTGAGAATTTCTCTGACATGCGTGATATAAGGAGAATATTAGGAGTAGCTTGTGGGAGTTTAAATACCGATTGGCTGGCAAATTACTTATCTAAATTAAGTCCAAGGACAAGATTTGATTGTTTGAAGGAGCTACTGTTGGTTTGCAAGAATAGTAGTGGGGCAGGTGGATTAGTTTCCATGGGAGGTGGATTAGCGTCTAATGGAGCATTACCAGGTAATGGACAAGCAGGGTTAATAGGAAACAGTTCATCAAATTCGATAGCATTAAGTAATAATAACACCGTTTTACAGAGTGTCATTCAGGTATGTATTAAGAATGTGGATAATATAGGAATAGAGAATATTATTACTTTATTTGAACAACAGGGAATTTGGGAAGGCATTTACTATGTTGTAGGGTCAAATCTGACTCAGTATTTATCTGGAAATAGCTTATCTTCATCTGGTTCTACTGATTCTTTGAATTTGTCTAGTGAAAGCTTAATAGGAGATTCTGGTACTCAAAATAGAGGAGGGGCTGGAGTGGTTCTGGCAGGATCGGGAAGATTACCATCTTCTAATACAGGATCGGTTAATGGTGGAACAGGATCATTTTCTACCTTTATTGTATTCAAGTATATTGAAGCTTCAGTCCATCTTGGCCAGATCCAAGAGGCTGAGAGGATTTGCAGGGATTTCCCACAATCTTACGAACCAGAACAAGTCATCGAGTACTTTAAGAGCATTAAGATGAGCGATTTAAGACCATTAATTTGGGTTTGTGATCTTCATCACCGTGTAGAAGAATTGATTAGTTACTTGTACCATATGTCACTTTATAAGTACATACAGGTTTATACTTTGAAGATTAATCCAAGTCAAACTCCTTTGGTTATCGGTACCTTAATAGATCTTGATGGATCTGAGGATTTAGTTAAATCTCTTTTACAAGAGATCAAGACTTTAGGATCCTCATTCTCCTTTGGAGAGCTAATTCAACAAGCAGAAAACAGAAATCGTCTCAAGTTATTGTTATCTTGGCTTGAAGAAAGAGTTCAAGAAGGGTACCAAGATCCAGCTTTACATAATGCTTTGGCAAAGATTTATATTGATATGAATAAGGATTCCGAGAATTTCCTTAAGACTAATCCTCATTATGACGCAAAAACTATTGGAGATTATTGTGAAGATAGAGATCCTTATCTTGCATATATTGCTTATAGAAAGGCTTGGGGACAATGCGATGATGAAATTATACAAGTTACCTACAAAAATGATTTATATCGTTTATTAGCTAGGTACCTTGTTGAACGTCAAGATCTTGATCTTTGGAATAAAGTTTTGGGAAATTCTTCGAATTCTATTGAACCTGTTGTTAATGAGCAGTGTAGACAAGCTATTATTGATCAGGTTACTTCTTCAATATTACCAGAGTTCTATAATAAATCTGAAGAAATTAGCTGTGTAATTAGGGCATTTATTAATGCAGAGGTACCGAATTCATTATTAGAAGTTTTGGAGAAGATTATCTTCCATGTTAATAACACTGAATTTTCTCAGAATAAGAACCTTCAAAATCTTCTTTTATTAACTTCTATTAAGATAGATGTTCGAAGATTGGATGATTACGTACTCAGATTAGATAATTATGATGCTAAGGAGGTGGCCAAAGTTGCAATAGATCATGGGCTTTATTCACATGCTTTTCAGATCTATAAGAAGTTCTCTTTTAATAATGAGGCTGTTGAGACCTTATTAATGATTTCAAAGCTTGAATTGTTAAAGAATGAGGGTATTGAAATTGATGGACAAGGATCTGAGTTTATGAAAAACTTGGATTCTATGATTAGTATTGAAAAATTGGCTAATATGGATCTATCTAAGGTTCAGGATTTTGCATCCTATTGCAATGATAACTCTGTTTGGGATGTTCTTGGTCAACAATATCTAAAGATTTCTCGAACAAAGGACGCTGTTGATTGCTTTATTAAATCTGAGAACACCAGAGATTATAGACTTATTATTGAACATTGTCTCTCAGTTAAAGCTTATCGAGAACTATTGGGGTATTTACAAATGGTTCGAAGATTGAAAGATTCTAGAACATCCAAAGACCCAATTGTTGATACAGAATTAGCTTACTGTATGTCTAAGTTGGAGCTTTTGCAAGATCTCCAAAGCTTCTTACAAGGTATTAACACAGTACAACTTCAAAAAATTGGAGATAGACTTATGGATGAACAAGATTATAGATACTCAATCATTTTCTATCAGGCAATACCAAATTACTCAAGGCTTACTAGTTGCTATATTCAACTTGGAGAGTACAATAACGCTTTGGAAACTGCTAAGAAGGCAAACTCTCCTAAAACTTGGAAGGAGCTTTTGCAGATTTGTATGCAGATTGGTGAATCTGAGTTAGCACATCAAGCTGGACTTAACATAATAGTGTATCCAGATTACTGTGAGGATGTGGTATCTGAATATGAGAAGAAGGGTCTCACAGCTGAGCTTCTAACTCTATTAGAAGGAGCTATTCAAAACACAGATCGTGCTAATGGTAGCCTTTTCACAGAACTTGGAATACTTTATGCAAAGTATACTCCTGAAAAGCTTATGGATTATTGTTCTTCTTACTCAGGAAGAATTAACATCCCAAAGCTTACTAGGATCTGTGAGCAAAGACAGCTTTGGAATGAGGTGGTATACCTTTACCTCCAATATCAAGAGTTTGATCAAGCAGTTTTAACAGTAATAAGTCATCCAAAAGAGGCATGGAAGAATGATCAATTCCTAAGTATACTACAAAACGTTACAAATGTGGATATTCTCTATAAATCAATGACTTTCTATCTACAAGAGCATCCAGAATTGCTAAATAGTTTATTAATGTTAACTTTAAAGCCTAAAAAAAGTTCTGAAATGATACCAAAGTCGAACTCTAGTGATATATCAGACTATTCTCCCACTAAATCAACAAGTGGAGCTCATAGTCAATCAGGGACAGGAAGATCTGGAAGCAATTTTGATCTTGCTAATATTACTACTAGATTTATTCAACAGTATTTTAGTCAAGGACTTTCTTCAACAAGCTCTAATACAGTGGGTCCAATTACAGGGATTTCTCCAAGACCTTCAGTTGGGAAAGAAAGTGGAACACAGAGTGGATCTAATTACGATATTTCAATAATTCAAGAATTCTTAGAATCTATTAGTGATGAGAACATTCAAGTTGTGAATGAGGCTTTGATTAATTTATACATAGAGAAGGTGGAAGTTGAAAAGCTGATGAAATTAATTTTAACTTGCGACAACTATGACCAGGCAAAACTTTCAGCCAGATTAGAAAAGCATCCAATGAATGATTTAAGAAAACTTGCAGTGAAGATCTTAGATAAGAATTCAAATTATCAACAAGCTCTTTCAATTTGTCAGAAAGAGATGCTAATAGATGAAGCAATCTTAGTGGTTTACAAGAGTGGCAATGTTGCTCTTATTGAAGAACTTTTGGAATTCCTCCTTAGTAATAACAAGAAGGAGAACTTTGTAGCTTGTTTATATACATGCTATGAGTTTTTAAGACCAGATACTGTAATGGAAATGGCTTGGAAACATAATTGTCTGGATGCTACAATGCCATTTTTCATACAAAGTCTTAGAGATATGACCAATAGAATTGATGTCCTTGAAAAGAAGCTTGAAACTCTTCAAATTACTGACATTGCAACTACGGCTTCTGGCGGTCATCCAAGTGTTTCTAACTCACAAAACATTTCAAGTTGCGTTGACATGGGGCCCAATTCTTCAATTTCTCCTGGTCTGATTTCATCTCATCATCATGTGAACAATAACAACAGTAATAATAACTCAAATTCTAACTCTTCCAATACAATAAATAATAATTATCATCTAATGTCAAACAATAAATTAATCTTTCACTAGAAAACCAGCTAAATAAATACCGGTATTGAATTGTCCACATGAAAATGCATGCGATTTGGCGCTTTCGAAAATGTGGCGGTTAATAATTTGTAGGTAGTATAATGGACAGAAGGGTTCATGTTGAGCTCTACAGGAGAATTTTTAGGAGTATGAATTTTATATTAAAAAACAACGAATAATAATTGTGTATTAATTAAGGTTTTTATACTGTATGTTGCTTTTAGATTGTAGATTTGACTAGCAGTAAATAGATAGTTATAAGATGGATATGGGAAGGGGAGTCGTATGTTGAGTCACGCTAGGATACAATGAGAGTAGATGTCTAGTATTTACTAAACTTGAGTAGACCAGATGTTCCCTGAAATTGGTTATTTTTTGCGATTAAAGGAATCGGGAGTGGAAGAGATGTTGACGATGATCTCATCTTGTTTTTCTTCTCATAGTTATTTTGAATTAGCTTTTTTGATATGGCTGCGCATGAATCAATGGCTTTATCGCAAGGACAGATATTATTAACATTTCCTGAGATTGGGGAAAAGAAATCATCCTGGCTCAATGGAGAAGAAATAGAAGTTTTGAAACGAATATATCCCTGTGGGAGATCTTTATCTGAATCATTATTAGAATCGGGTAGATCAATTTTGTTAGATACTGGATGATTTTCTTCATTAACAACTTTTTCAGAATTTAATTCATTTTTAGGTCTTGGAGGAGGAACAGAATTGTTTCTATTTCTCCTGAATATTTGTGTAATTTTGACTTGAAATGGTGGAAATGGTAAATTTGAATAATTATTTAAGTTAATAGTTTGTGTATAGAATGGATTTAAACTTGGAATTGAGTTTAAATTTGATTCTGGAAAATTAATTTTAGAGTATTGATGTTGTATAAATCCTTGTTTTAAGTTTTGAGGGTTTAAGCCTGAATCTAACATGGAGTTAGTCATTAGGGGATGGTGATTTACTAAGTTGTCCATATGCGGTTGGTTTTTATAATTAGCTCTATATTCAGCAAGGTTTATGGGTCTTCTAATTGAGTTATAAATAGAATAGTTATTGTTTTGGAATGCTTGTAAAGGCCTATTCATATTATTATAATTATCATTCGTAGATACACTTAAAAACGGATTAGTGTAATTAGTATTATAGATATGAGAATAGTTCTTTAGATCAAGGTTGTTGTAATTTTGATGTTTATTATTCAAATTAGAGTATGAGTAGTAATAATAGTTATTTCCGTTAGTAGCTATACTTGGTTGTTGATTAATTTGAGTTTGGAATGTTTGAATATCAGATCTGTAATAATTAGAAGTTGGATGAATAAAATTGTCATTATCAGATTTCTGAATATTATATCTAGGACCATTTTTGTATTTGTTGATTTTTTTGTCAATGTTATTGTCTCTAGAGAAAGTCTTACCCATTAATATGTGAACACTTCTTGGAGGAATAGATTCAACATTTTCTTGTTCATTTTCCTTTTCAGATTCTTGTTGAATTTCTTCAGATTTCTGTGAAGAGTCAAAGGAGCTATTAGTTGTAGTATTGTTGACCTCCTTTAGTTCTTGAGCGAGAGAAGTAGATTGGAAAGTATTATTGATGGTATTAAAGCCGCTGACAGATGTTCCAATAATGCTTGAAGAATTATTGGTTGAAGAGCTAGTGGAATGGAAGACTGATAACTTTCCATTAGAATGATCAACAATTGGTTCTTGAATGACTTCATCATGTATATTACTTTTCAATAAGTCAGTTTGCATTGAATAAATTTCTTTCTGAAGCTTCTCAACTTCATATTTTAAATTATCATATGCTTTCTTTTCCACATGTTTTTCACTTAAAGATTCTAAAATCATGTCTTGTAGCCATTTGGTATTTTCTGTTGAAGTAGAGATACTTGTAGACTTTGGTCTATTGCTAGTTAAATCTTTTTTATTATTAGATTTTATTATATTTACTGTATTAAAAGTTCCAATTTTAGAGGCCTTAAGCTCATAAGTTTCATCATCAGAATTATTTGAATCTGTATTATGTTCTCTGGTATTATTTTGTTGTTGATTCTTTCTTTCTCTATTCAAAATTTCATTATACATATTCCAATTCTTCTTTTTTGCATTTTCCAGTTTTTCTTCAACTTCAACAAGACTTGAATCAAGACTATCAATAATTTCATTTTTCTTATTTACATCTTTGACTAACAATTGATTTGTTTTACGTAGTTTTGAAATTTCCATTAATAATTGTCGATTTTCTTCATATAATGATTCTAATTCTCTTTCTTTTTCATTGTTTAAATGCTTTTCAAGTTTTTCTGGTAATCCATTATTTCTCAAAAGTGTGTTTCTTGGATATTCCATTTTATTTAATTCAGTTATATTTTCGTCACCATATACAACATTTTTCATGTAACTGTTATGTTTTCCAACTGTTTCATGTAATTTTTGATGAGCAGGCTTCTTGATTTTCCCATCTAGCATTTTAATCTAATTACTAATTTTATTTTGTTAATTACCTTATTAATTATTTATTAGAAAAAAAAAAAATACTTAAAATTTATAACTATTCTCTGCTTACTCTATAATATTATTTTTATTTTTTTTTTGCATTGCCTTTACACCTAAGTTCCCCTTCCACATTGAAAAAAAAAATACACGTATGCAATGCCAACAAACACCGGTATAGGACACTAGAAACATTTCCCCACATATTTGCTACCAATAAATATTGTGAATAAAAATTTTTTTTTTTAATTAGAAATTATTTTAAAAATTCAGGTAGATCTTTCTTTAATAGTAAATAATTTTCCTTTATATAAATATATTTTACTAGAAACAAATCTATTTATAACAGCAAAACATTGAAAGAAAATAATATAAAATTTTAATATTTAAGTTCAATAATACTTTCTATTTATTATCAGATTTTATTAATCACAAAATCAAAGAACAATTATCCATCAATTTCATTATAGAAACTTATATATATTATAATTTTTTTTTTAATATTTAAGAATGAATAAACGAAAGCATTTTTTTCATTTTTTTTTAAATTAATTTTCCCCACTAAATAATTTAAATAAGAATTCCCGCCTATTGGGCAATTTATTTATTACTTTAATGTGGGAATAATAATAATTGAAATAATAGTAAATGCATATTAGAAAGAGGGGAAAATAGAAAATTAATCAAAAAAGAATATTAAAATTAATTAATAAAAAAAATTTAACAATAATAGCAACAACCTAGTTAATAAACTGTATGGTTAAATTAATTAAGGAGAATATTTTCTCTACATTTCTTTCTTTATTTTATTTGGGGAGAATAATTAAATACTATTAGGAGCAAAGATAATCCTCTACTGTATGGGTTATTAACACTTAATACCCAGAAAGTTAAATAAATAATGAGAGTTTATCCAAATTTTAGTACATCAAATTACTCACAAAATGGAAATAGCTTACCAGTAAACGACATTCCTAATCAAACAAATAATTCATCTTCAATTCAAAGTGCAACTCAACAACCAAACATACCTCAGTATGTCCAAAATTACTCCGTAATTAATAATAAGTATAATAATGGTCAGACGAATAATTACCTACAAAATGCTAATAACCAACAACTAAACAATAACCACCAGATTCAAAGTAACACTAATTTCACATCAAATATAAACCAGAGCTATAACTACAATACATATAACAATCCCACAAATTCACAACCACAACCTGTTCAACAAACTACATACCCCCCTCCTAACAACAATTCAAGCATTCCTACTACTGGCTCCTCATACAATACGGCCTATGGGAGCCAGTTCCCGCCCAAACATGAGGCAAAAATGAATAACCCGCCCATGCAAACAAGTACAATAGCGGCACCACATCCTGGTTCTTCCACACAGTTCCATCAGGGTCAGTATCAGACAAATTTGCAGACTCAACAACAGCAATATCAACAACAACAACAACAACAACAACATTTGGCCGAAAATTCAACAAATCTTGTAACATCTTTAACTAAACCAGTACAATCTAGAGTGGATCCATCCCAGATACCAAGGCCAGTGTTTGGAAACATAATTGATAAGGATTGTTGTATCTATGAGAGTGACAAGTATTTACTTCCGCCAAATTCCTTGGCCGAACCTCATTCGATGTTGATAGATAGAGGTAATGCAACAGGAAAGTTTTATAAGTTAACTTTAAACCAAATTCCAAGTCAACACTCAATTTTGCAATCTATGAAACTTCCATGTGCAGCAATTATTCAACCTTTCCCTCTATTGAATGATTTTGAAAATCCGGTACCTATTGTAAACTCCTCCTCTACTATAGAGCCAATCAGGTGTCTTAGATGTAGAGCATATGCAAATCCATTTACATGCGTTTCTCAAAATGGTAGTCAGTGTCTTTGTAACTTTTGTGGGCATACATTTGATATTCCCATGGACTACTTAAGATTACTACAATCACAAATCAAGACACAAAGCTATCAATCTCCAAATGATGATCAAAATAACTATCCTGAAATATATCATGGAGTTGTAGACTACTTTGCCCCAGCTAGTCTTGGTGTTACAACTACCCCAGAACTACCCTGCTACTGCTTTGTAATTGAAGCTTCTTCTATGGCATTACAAGGAAATGTTACAAATCTTATCCTTTATTGTCTTAAACATATTTTTACTCAACTGGCCCAAAGTTCACCAGAATCTAATGTTACTCTTATACTTTATTCAAGAGAAATCCTTTTATTCCCATATCAGAATTTGAATGAAAACTCTAAACCTCCAATCAAAATGTGCGTAGTATCAGACATAATGGAGCCATTCCTACCTTGTCCTTTATCTGAGCTTTGTGTCCCAGTTGCACAAGGATTGGAATTTCTCCATGAACTCATTGATCGTATTCCATCTCTCATAGCCCCTCACTCAACTCCACATAATGCATACTTTTCAGCAGTTTCTCTTGCTACTCAAATTTTTAAAGCAAGAAATTCGACCGGTTCTATCTTTTCCTTTGTCAGTTCAGTACCAAATATTGGATTTGCTGCCATTAACACAAAGGAAACCAATGTGGCTCCCAAGTCCCCACCTCGAAAAACTTCTAAAGGAATGAAACCATCATTAGGATTTGTTTCTGGATATTTGGTACATAATATTCAACAGCTAGATACAATGGTTCAAGCTTGCAGAGAAATCAATGTCTCCCTTGACACATTTATTGTAACAAAAATTATTCAAGGAGATTATTCAACAGGAGAGCAAGGTCAAGGTCTTACTAGTCCAAATGCAAATGCGGGGTCGGCTTTTGGCGCCAACTCTGTACCTACAAGTACATTTGCATATTTATCTCAACACACTGGTGGTAAATTACGTTTATTTACAGAATTTCCTTTTGAGAAGATTTACAGAGATATTTATCAAACTTTATATAGTATATTCTTTGTGCAAAATGTGGCCTATGATTGTACATTTAAACTGCGTTGCTCTAGAGGAATTGCAGTTTCTAAGATTTATGCACCATGGACTGCTGGTGGTCCGACTCCTGACCTTTCAGCCTTTCAAATTCCCAAGTTGGATAGTAATACTGCAATAGCATTTCTACTTCGTCATGAGGAGAATTTGGAACAAAGAAAAAATGTCTTTCTACAAGCTGCTTGCTTATATACATGCAAAGATAAACGACAAAGACTGTTGAGAGTGCTTACCATATCTATTCCAGTTACTACTAGTATTACCACAGCTTTTAGATATGCTTCTATTGAACCAATTATTAATATATATGCTAGAATGGCTGCTCATCATATTGTTTCAAAAGGTCAAAGAGGTTTTTCTGGTTCTTCTGGATCTACTTCTGTAAGTTCAACAGGAGCTATAGCTGCAGCTACATCAGTAGTTCCTGGTCTTCCATTTTCTACTAACAAAAACTCCAGCTCAATTCTCACAGCTTGGAAGCAAGAAACTCTGAATTCAATTATCGATATGCTATTTTCTTATAGAGAACACTGTGCAAATACATCATCAACTGGCCAGCTCATTCTTCCTGATTCTCTTAAACTTACTTTGATTTATGTTTCATCATTATTCAAGCATCCTTCGTTAATGCCACTAAATACTGTTTTGGAATTTACTGTATCAGAACAGCTTGTTGGTTTATATGAGCTTCTTTATGCTTCAGTAAGCTTCACTACAGCAACTCTTTACCCAAGACTCTATCCTTTGCATCATTCTCTTATTTTATCCGAATCTAATAATGAGTTGCAAAAGCTTGAATCTGTTGGACTTCCTTACCAGCTTACCTTTCAAAATGATTCATCTATCAATACTGGAAATAATACCAATAATATGATGGGAATGAATGCTTCTAATACTAGCTCCTTCCAATCATCTGATGCTCCTATTATATCTAGATATTGGCTCAATCATTCAATTGCTTGTTCTGGAGAAAGAATACTTTCTGATGGAATTTATGTCCTAGAAAATGGGAAAGAAATCTATCTTTATTTTGGACCCCAAGTTGATTCTAAAGTTATTTCAGAAATTTTCGGAGTCACTTCCATCAATTTTGAAAACTTTACTAAACTTTCTTTTCCACCTGAGGACTATTTACCTACAATGGAATCCAATATTGGTATTTCTAAACGTATCTCAAATGTGGTACAACAAATTAGAAACGATAGATTCTCTGTGAATTGTTATATGCCTGTTGTTATAGTTTCTCCCGTTTCTCAGAATATTGAAGCCAAGTTCAAGGCTATGTTGGTTGAAGATGCATATGGATTTGAAACTACTTATGTTGACTTTTTATGCAACGTACACAAATTGGTGCAAAGCAAAATTGTTGACTCCTAAGCTATCAAAAATCAAGACAAGACTAACACTAAGTAGATAAAGAGAATTATATTATCAATATTATTATTATTATTATTATTATTGTTACTATTATCATATGGGAGAAAGAAAATGTTAGGCAAAGATGTTACCGCCACTACATGCAGGTTCATACACGCAATGGCCCGCCAAACCCACATGCATTAAATTGTTTTTTTATATATTTGTTTTTATCTTCGAATTGAAAACAAAGTCAGAATAGGTAGTTTAAGGATAGATTTAGATTATAGTAAGTTATATATAACAAATAATTCCGTTCTATTTCTTTTTTTTTAACTAGTTATCTATGAAATTCATAATTTAAATGTATAAAATATTATCATACATATTTTTAAATTCAATAAGGCCTTGGAATTGTGGATTTTCATCTTCTTCATTATTTAGATCAGAATAATATTGAGCAACCGAGTTGAATAGAGTAAAGAAATTATGGAAAGTTTTATGATTTCCAAGTCTTGTTGTTAATTCTCCCATACATTCATCGCAATGCTTTTGCATGTAACCTATTTGAACGGAGTTACATCTTGAACAGAGAATATCTTGTGATTGAATAACTTCCAATCTTTCAAAGAATTCAAGAAGTAGCTTTTCTTCTAAAATTTCATTATCAATAGAAAAGTTACAATGACTACAATACCAAGTAAACCTTGGTCTAATTATATTATTGTAATTATTACTTGATAATCCAAGATCATCTTCATCTTGTATTGCATTCCCAGTAAAGTCAAAATCTTCTATTTCAAAACAATTTGGACAAGAAAAGTCTTTGATTATATAAGGAATTAAAGGACTAGTCCATTTCTCTGTAACTATTGGATTAAACTCTGAAATATCCACAGCTTGGCAAACCATAAAAATTATTTGTTCATATTGTTTCTGTTTAGATTCATCTATTGAAAAGGATTTATCCAATCCCCAAATATAAATAAATAATTTTATTAATTCCAAGCTTAATGAGGGTTTATTTCCATTATAAGCTTTTCCAATACATGGAGGGAATTCAAATAAGTCTTTGAAATTTCTTCTTTTTCTTATTCCTTTTTCTTCCATTCTTTTTGTTGAAGCTTCAATCCTTAATGAATGGCTATTTCCTTTTTTCTTTATTGAATTTGGGTATATAGCAAAAGGAATATCATCTCTATTATTATTAATGTCTAGATTTTCTAGATTCCTCTTTAGTAATAGGGTATCGTCGTTTTCTTCTAATATTGAGTTTGCATTCTTTTTCTTCCTTCTTTTTCCTTCTTCTTCTTCTTCTTCCTCCTCCTCCTCTTCCTCCTCTTCAATAATCTTCCTCTTTTCCTTCACTTCCTCTCCTTCCCCTATTATATCATCATTCCATCCAATATCATTTAGTGGATCATCAAACTGTTGAATTCCATATTTACTTACAATATATGTATTTGGATTGGAAATAGCCTGCAAAAAGTTTTGAAAATTCTCACTAAAAGGTCCAAATTGTTCCAAAACTATGTCTCCCAATATTTGCAAAGATTCCTTAAGAGATAAATTGGAATTCTTCTTGAAGTAGTTTCTCAATTCTCTAAGAGGCTCCATCAAAAAGTTAGAAATCTCGCCAACAATGTATTTTCTAGAATTTATTGGAAAGTAGTTCAATAAACTTAGATTCATTTCATATGGATCTTCCAAACTTCCAGATCCTCCTCCTCCCAAGGTTCTTCTAATATAATTTGTTCTGTCAATTTGAATCATAGCCTTATACTCTACAGTAGGATCTAAAGAAATACCAGAATATAGTTCTCTGTTATTTAATATTTGCATAAGTTTAGAAAACTGATTTTGGAGATCACTATTATTCCTAATACTATTATTCTTCAATTCATCCAAATTAAATGTTAAGATCATTTTTCTAATATTTCCATATACTACTTGGATTCCCATTTCTCTCATATCAGATTCAAGAGATTTAAAATACCAATGAGCATAATCTTTTGTCATCTCTATTAAAGCTGGGTCATACAAGAGAGAGTTGGAAGAAGATAACCAAGAGTAGAATCTTTCCTGGAGAGTTACCATAAACTCAAAAAGTAAGCTTGAAGTTTCTTCTTCTTCTTCCTCTTCCTCCCCCTCCTCTTCCTCCCCTTCCTCTTCCTCCCCTTTCTCCTCTTCTTCTCTCCTCCTTTTCCTATCTTCTCTCCCCCCTTTCTCTTCTTCTTTACCAAGAATATTGTCATTCATTTGATCAAATTGTTCATTCTCACAAGTTTTTTGAGCATTGTATATTCTAAAGATAGACTCCACTTTTTCATGGTTTTCAATTACTGATCTCATTCTATTGATAGTTTTCTCTAAACATAGAAAAGCTGAGCTTGTGGATAATGATGAATGGTTATATAAAGGCTGAGAAATCAATAAGCCTTGTTTATTATTTGGATTACTCAAATGCTTTCTACTACCTAGATTATAGATCAAAACATCTTTATTCTTATCATCTTTTTCAGAATTCTTTTTCTTACAATCAGCTCCAAGAATACGTTTCTCTCCTTGTTCAAAGTCATCCAAGTTGTACTTATCAGAGAGTAACCTACAATTTCTTACAGATTCAATTATTAGCCATTGCTTGAAATCCAATTGAACCCCATAGTTTCTATAGATTCCTGGTCTTACTACTTCCAATACATCCAATTCATCTAAGCTATTAGTATTACAATTACTATGTCCTCCACCTACTCTTCCTCCTTTAGAGTTATTAAGATCTTTTGTTGGCATTAAATATCCAAGTCTTCTAAGATCCCAATCACTTTTTGAAAGTTGGATTAACTTAGGATTCCCAAGATCTGGAGTGGATCTTAAAGATCCCCAGCTTAATAATCCCATAGAATGAAGTTCTCTGGAATATATTATATCATATAAAAAGTTTGTTAAGTTTTTTTTAAATTGAAGTAAATATAATACTGGAAGTCTTAAAGCTTTAGAAAGTTCTAATGATAGCTGAAGTTTATTAATTGCTTCTTTTAAAGCTTTTAATGAATATCTAATCGAATCTTTATGCCAATCAAATCTACTAAATATTGAATTACTTGAATCAAAATCTATTATTTCTTCCCATAATGTTACTATTTTAGTTTCAATAACTTTCTTATTATGTTCCATTTCAGAAATATATTCTCTTAATATAGTTTTATAAAGATTTAATTCACTATTATGTGTTTTAAGTTCTTCTAATCTAACCATTGATTGTATTAAAAGAACTATAGGTTCTTTTGGAAATTCTTGGATTAAATCTTTCAAAAGTCGATCCAATTCTTCTAAACAATCTTTTGTTGTCTTAAAATAATTAACATGAATTTCAGTAATCTTTTCCAATCTTTGATCTTGTTGAATTTGTCTATGAAGCTCAGATTTAAGAATATTATTAGAAATAGTTGGTCCTAATCCAAGAAAGAAGTAAATTCTTTTCTTACTTAAATCTGTTAAAGAGAAACATTTTCTTTCTTCAAAAGTACATATTGAAAGAAATAACCAATGTATTATATCTCCATAATTCAAATTCTTCTCTTTTAATCCACCAGCAGAATTCCAAAATTTATCAGTAATTGCTCCATTCTTAAGAAGTAATTTCTCAACATTAGGAGTATTACTTTCTATGATATTCCCAAATTTTTCTAAAATAGAAAATTCAAGTGGTAAATTTGTCTCATAAATACCAACAGTATTATTATCACAAATCAATGTTGATTTTGATTTCTGAAATCTTCTCTCTGAAATTATTACTTCTGTTAAATGATTATACGGTACCCCTCTAGGTAACTCTTTCCCTGTAGCTATAGATTTTGTAATAAATTCACCATCATCATCATTATCCATAATTTGAATTTGAACATTTGTAGCAATATAAAAACGTCTAAGGAACTCAAATGTAACAGTAAAACAATCTCCTGTTTCTTCAGAGTACATAACAACATTATAAAATCCCAGTAGATCTTCATCATAATTTCTTTTAATATTCCTTTGTTGGATACTAAGAGGATATATATCTAAAATATGAAATCTTCCTTTCGTTAAGAAAATATATTCAGATAAAAATTCGATACCTTTTGCAGTATTACCTTTTCCAAAATATTCAAGTTTTTCTATATCAATATTTTTTAGCTTCTTTTCAAGTTCTGACTGTTTTTCATTAAATGCATGAAAATTCTCCAACCAAAATTTCTTATGGTACTCTAACCAGGATTTAAATCCTTTTTCCTTGAATAATTCAATCCTCTCTTTTTTTGTCAGTTTTCCATTCAATTTTGAAATACTGTTGTTATTTCTGGTTTCTACAATTTTACAAGCCTGAGTTTGGCCATGATCTTGAATTTGACCCTGATCTTGAATTTGACCCTGATCTTGAGTTTGACCCTGATCTTGAGTTTGGCCATGATCTTGAATTTGGCTATGATCTTGAATTTGGCCATGATCTTGAGTTTGACCCTGATCTTGAGTTTGACCCTGATCTTGAATTTGGCCTTGACCTAAAGTTAAGTTTTGATTTCGATTTTGGCCCTGGTCTTGAATTACACCCTGATCTTGAATTTGGCCCTGATCTTGAGTTTGACCCTGATCTTGAGTTTGACCATGATCTTGACTTCGGCCTTGAATAATAGAATTATAATTAGGAAGTTCAGAGAAACTGCTCTTCTTTTTCTCCTCCTTCTTAACAACATTAAAGTACTCTGAAATCTTTTGTTGATTTGTACCAACTATCTCTGAATGGTATCTTACCCAACTCGGTACCTCTAATTCTGGAAGAGGATTTGGAACCCCCTGGTTAATTGCAGGAATTATAACTATCTTTAAAATAGTGTTTGTAAGCCTGTTCTTATAGTACTCCCAGTCCAGAATGTTACGAACATTCCATTTGTTATTCTCATTCTCTTTATTAAGAATACCACTGCCACCACCACTGCCACTCGTTATATCTACATCTGCTTTCCTCCTGTGCTCCACCAACTCATCCTTTTCTCTCCTTCCACCAGATTTACTTATTCTCAGCCATTTAGAAAGCCATGAAACTCTTGTCTCTAAAGGTGTTGAAAAAATAGAAAGAGGAACTGCTCTTTGACTTTTATCTTCTCCTTTAGGGAACTCTGAAACAATAAACTTACAAACAATATTCTTATCCTGAATATATGAAGGATTCTGAAGAAATTCAAAAAGTCTCTTTGCTGTTGTAATTGACATTGACTTAGCATTCCCCATCTGTTGTACACTCTTTGACATATTCTTTGACTCTGAAATCAAAAAGAATAATTGTTCATCATCTAAAATACCTCTTCCTTTAGTATCTATCAAACTTAACCATTTCTTTGATATTGCAGCTACATGATCATATGCTTCTTTCTTTGAATTACCTTTTAAAAATGCTGGAAATAACTCCTCCTGAAGAATTTTTATCAATTGAAGCTCTCCTCTTCTCTTTAATTCAAACCCTTTAAGTTCTTTAAGCCTATTTTCAAAATCAAAAACTGCATATCTCTTCTTTAAAAGCTTATTCTGTTTATCAGAAGCTGGAATAAAGAAACATTTATATGGACCATCCACTTCAAAATATATTGAATTCTCTACTTTAATATTATATTTCCCAAGATCTGCATCATATTCCAAATATTGATCATTTGTCCAACTTTTGTGAACTTGTTGATTTAACAAAGTACAAATATAATGAATCTTCTTCTTACCACCATCCTTTAATCTAAAAGTGATTTCCTCTGGAAATCCTTTTGGAAGTATTGCCCAAATCCCATCGGTATCTAATTCTAAAGGTCTACCGATACCTTCCATTAAAGATCTTGCTTCTCTAATCACATTACCACCTACCCATGTAACAATAGCAGCCATTTCCATAGAAAACCATCTACTCCCTTTTCTCATAACATAGCCATAAAAAGAATTTAAAATACATTTATGAGCTAATTGTAAAGATTCATATAAAAGCTCTTCATTCTGTGCTTCCTGTACTGCTAATAAATCTCCTAATAATTCAGCTCTCTTTAACTTTTCTTCTGCTTCTTTTTTCTTACCTTTATAAACATATCTTCTATCTCTAAAACGTCTAACTGTATCTATATAAAAAGGATTTTCTCTTTGACAAACTATTGAAGATCTTGTCTCTTCAATATTCTCAGTTTGTTTTCTATATATCTTATTACAATAAGCTTTCATTCTTTGTATTAAAATCTCGGATTGTTGTCTAGGAGTTAAAGATGACCATTTAATCTTTTCTTTATTATTAATATTAACATTTTCTCCAGTAAATTCCATCTTATCATCATTTTCTGAATCACTTTCATGATCTTCAAATTTCTTTTTCTTGTTAACTGCTCCTATTTCATTCTTAACATTTTCAAAAGTCTCAATTTGGATATGATTAATCATTCTCTCCATCTCTCCTTTGGAAATTGGAAAAACATCTCCTTTCCATCTCCAATTCATCCTTCTTTGGCAAAGTTTTGACTCAGAATTGAATGGACATTTCATACAAGTTGTCTCTTCTATTACTGCTGTTGGTTGTAATCTATTAGTTAGAATAATATTAGGATACATAGCAGCAACATCAAGATGATATATTAAAGGCTCAATTTTAATTCTGGGAGATTCTAATAAACTTTGCAATTTTTCAAGAATTTCATTTCTGACTTGTTCATAATTTTCAATATTATCAATTGTAGTACCAGAATCTTTAATACCAAAATTCAAAGTAGTATCTAATATTTTAATTAAATGTTTAAGGGTATCGGTATTTAAACAGAATTTTTCAGGAATATCAGCTCTAAATACTCCACTACATAAAGATTCTACAGTACCTCCAACATAAGTACTATTTAAGATGGGTCTATTTTGATAAAATTCCATAGTTTCTTGAACTTTTTTGTTTGGAAATAAAATATTCTTAGTAAAAGCTTCTTTCATTAATAAATGTTCACAAAGAGTACCAGACCCTTTTCTAAGAAGATCTTCTCCAGATAAAGGAATTATAGTAGCTAAAGCAAATATAAATCTGTGAACATAAGTCTTATAAAGAAAATAAGTAGCAACTGCATCTGAAACAGAATATTCTGCAAGACCTTGAGGATTTGTTTTTGCATAAGGAACCATTAATTCAGGATCAAGTTCAACAGGATTATATCTTAACTTTGCTTTAGTAACACTTTTTAAACCTCTAGAACCACAAGGAAGATATGAATCTCTTTCTACCCATCTAAAACAATCTAAATGAATAATATTAGTTCCAGAAAAGATAGTTTTATTAGAAGATTGTAATCCTCCTCCAGAGGAATGATCAATTTCCATTCGTATTCCCCATTCTTTGGAAACATCGATATCATATTTTTTAGCTCTTTCATATAGAAAAGGAAAATCAAAATTATCTCCATTATAAGAAGCAATGATATGAGGTCTTAAAGTCTGAATAAGTTTAATAAATCCCCAAATAAGTTCTTTTTCATCAGGATAATTAATACATTTGAAGAATGATTCATACTCCTTTTTAGGAGAGTATTCAAAATCATATATATCAGCAGAAACAATTTCTCTATTAGTAATTAGGTATCCTTGACCTTCAAACATACAAGAAATCATCATAATTTGGTCTTTCTCTACATTAGGGAACTTTAAAGGATCTTTAGTAGTTTCAATATCCCAAGCTAAACTTCTTAAATCAGGAGCAGAAGTATCATGATCTAAACATTTTAATTCCAAAAGTTCATGAGTCCAACGTACAGAATCATACCACATTCCAATAGAAATGGAGTTATCAATCATAACTCGTGCTTCATATTGAACATCATATTCGTAAATTTCTGAAATAGAATCCAATACATCAAGAGTTTTATTTTCATAGTTGTTTTGTTGATCCTGATCGTAATAAGCACTTAAACTTTCATTCTTTTTTTTTTCAAGCTTATTTCTCTTGATATGATCAAGAATTTCATTTCTAATAGAAACAAGTTCCTTAACATTATCAAAAGAAGCTTTAATAACCTCTCTTTTTTCACCAATTAAGTGATTATCAAGAGTTAAATCCTCTTTCATTATATTAGTAAATTCTATAGTAGTATCTCTATATTTATGTTCAAGATTGGTTAATATCCAATGGATATCAACAGCTTTTTGTGCTTCCAAGTAAAAATATGGTCTAAAGAAGAATGGACTTTTAAATGTCATTCCTTGTTTATTAATAAAATATAAATTAAGACATGAACGTTCTTTATAAGATTCAATAAGTTCTGATGAAGATTCTAGAGTTCCAATTTCCATTCCATCAAATGCTGTTCCAGATTCAGATATTAATTCTGATGATACTTGAACATTGTATAAATAACCAATTTCCCTATGATTTACTCCAATTTTTTGAAAATTGATTCCAAACTTTTTATCAATATTGGAAGAGCCACCTAACTCAAACCTACCTTTCTTTCTTTCAGTGGTCTTCCTCTCAAACTTTTTTCGACCATTGTCCCTGTAGCTTTTACTTCTCTTCATTATACTGGTGTTATAATTCCTAACTTAGTTATTTCCAAACTTTCAAATATCTACCAACTTTTCAGTTAATTTCGACCTAAGAATGCCATAAGGCATTACTGAACTTGGCCTAATATCTATAAATGCCTTAGTTTTATTTGCTTATAGTTCATTAAAAGTAAATCTGTTTTCTATATATTTTTTAATTCTTTATTACTAATAATTACGTGTGTGTTTGGCGCCAAATTTCTGCAAATGTTAGTACCGGTGTTTTAGCATTTCCCCACACTGTCAGAATGCCGGTATGTATGTAAAATATATAAGTACTAGAAATTTAAGAAATATTGGTAAAAATTGGTAGTATTTGAAATTTTAGTAAAATTGGTTAAATTAAGTTATTAATTTGCAATTAATTAAATAATATGTAATGTAAATAGTGATTCTTAAATTTGGATGATGGTTTGAGCTTAGAATAAAATGAATTTAGAAAATAGAAATGAAAGTAATTTAGACCTGAGTTCAGATCGAATTGATAGAATTTCTGCGCATGAGCAAGTTCTCGCAACAAAGTATTTGAGTAGATATAAATCATTTTATGGGAGATTACATTCCCCTTCCAATAATGGAATACAACAAAAAAGAGGAATTTTTATTCATCTTGATGAAGAAAAACAGTCAATAGGAGATCAAAATTTTGCGATACCTTTATCTAATAATACTGAAAATAGGCATAGAATATTGGATAATATTGTAAAATTGAAAGAAAAACTTATTAAAATTAAGGAAAATATTTCAGCTTGTGTTGATTATGATTGTATGGAAAGAAATAATAAGAGTATAGAAGAAATTATGGAGAAATGTAATGAGATTACTTTGATGAAAGAGAATCTAAAGGACAATGAGCAAAATCTCACAAGAAAGCTTGCTCTGATTAAGAATAGCTTTAAAACATCAGTAATTCAGCTTAAGAAGATTGAAAGAGAGTTAAATAGAAATCAATTATTTTGGCAAGAATCTCAAGTAGGTCTTGCTCCTGCTGCAAATGCCAATATATTGAAAAAAAAGAGGCAAATCATTTTAAAAGAACAAGAAAAAAGTGATAATTCCAATAGAATATCACAAGATATAATAACTGAAAGAGCCCAACATTCGAGTGAAAACAAAGAATTTGATGCAAATAGTTATATTAAAGGATCAATAATCAGCGGAAGTATGGCTTTAAGTAAAAGAAGTAGTATAAACTCCATGAATAATTCGTGTTATACTTTGAAGGAGTTACAAAAATCAGAAATTGAAGAAAGCCAGATATCTTCAAGTGAAATTGTTCATTATAATACACTAGCCTCGACTAATCCAGATAATAATAATGATAGTAATAATAAGAATAACAATAATAATAATGATGATAATAATAACAACATGGCTGAGAATAATCATTATACTTCGCATATTAATCTAGGATATATTGATGATGAAATTTATAGAGATGGGTTGAACTTTCAGAATTTAATGAATTTAAAGAATCGTCTACAAGGATACCTAAATCAGACTCCATATCAAATTTTGAATGGAATTGAAATGATTGGGAAGAAACAGGATTCTAATTTAGAGAATACTGCTTATTCTATATTAAATAAAAGACAAGATTATATATTAGATTTTACAAAAAAACTAGAATTATCAGGAATGAACTTGGATATTGAAAGAAGTCTATATGTTAAAAAATCCAGGCTATTTAGACATCAACAAAATTCAAGATACAACAGTTTGAGTACTTTATCTGATTCTCAAGCATATACTCTATTGAATATGATAGGAAAAGGGGGATTTGCCGAGGTTTGGGAAGTATTAAATATGAATACCTGGAGTATTTCAGCTGCAAAAATTCATGAACTTACTCCTGATATGACAGAACATGAAAGAATGGTTTGCGTAGAAAGAGTAAGTAATGAGATTAAGCTACATAGAGATCTTAAACATCCAAATATTGTCAATATGCTTCACTGTTTTGAAGTAGATAATGATAGGCTTGTAACAATTATGGAACTGTGTGATGGTCCAGATTTAGATACATTTATAAAAACAAATGGTAATGTTCCTGAAGAATTAGCAATTATTTGGATAAGACAAATTCTTGAAGGTATTCTTTATTTAAATAACTTGGATAAAAATGGTGATAGAATAACTCCAAATAGGAATCCAATAATTCATTATGATTTAAAGCCTGGAAATATTATTCTCCATAGAGGATGTTGTAAAATTGCTGATTTTGGACTTAGTAAGCAATCTGATCAGGAATCTGGGAATATTATTATTGAGAGAATTGGAGGTGGTACTGTTTGGTATCAGCCACCAGAAATTCTATTAAGGCCAGGAGATTCTTTAGATAATCCAAGAATAGTTTCTCACAAAGTTGATATTTGGGCAATTGGTTGTATATTTTTTGAGATTCTTCATTTAAGAAGGCCATTTGGTTTAAGAAGTAATTCTATTGCTGAAGCGTTTTCATTGATACCTTTAGAGGCTGAAAAGGGTGCAATATTTGAAAATCATGTTTCTTCAGAGTGCAAATCATATATTAACTGGCTTTTGACTTATGATCCTGCAAATAGGCCTAATATTTTTGAAGCTTTCTCACATCCATTTATACAAAATGTAGCTAATTTTTGAAAATTTTGATTTTATTTTTTAAATATATATTTCTTGGGTCATTCTATCTTTTCTTTCTTTTCATTTTTCTTTTTTTTTTTAATTATTTGTTATAATTTCTTATTATTTGATTTATTACTTGGTAGTGGAATTGGCGGGAGGGTCCGGCACACTCAAAAATTTCTTTTATTAAATAACTAATTACGTCATTTTTTACATGCATGCAAAATTGCAAGTAAAATTACGAATGCATTTTTTATGTGGACAACAAATACAATAACATTAATATTTTAAGTAACTAAAAAAGATTTTCTTTTATTCTTGTTTTTTTTTTTAATTGAAGAAGAAAAATTAAGTTAATAATTAAAAAAACTTGAAGGAAAATAATAATAATAATAATAATAAATGGTCACTGAAAATAGAAAAAATAATATTGAAAATTTAAAATTAAATATAGAGCATAATAAGGAAGATAAAAAACTTGAGAACTTTGATATTGGAGATAAAAATGATTATTATCATTTAACGGACAGTAATACAACAATACTGGAAATAATTCAAAGAAAAACATCTAAATCATTACTGAGAACAAAATATAAGCGAGATAGAATACAAGTAGTATTATTTTTTATGGGATTTTTTGGTTTTCCAATCATATCATGGGGCATTTCTTGGATAATTGGTAAAACATGTATAAAACCAAAATCGCATAGAGGAAAAAAGTTAAGACAATTGAATGGTATATTGACATTAATTTTTATATTTGTACCAGCAATTTTTAGTTATTTTTATTATCAATCTTTAGGTAAGTTTAATTTAATATTAAAATTAATTGAAAATTTTTTTTTTTTTAATTTAACTAATGATTATTTTAGTATTTTCATCATATGATACAAATAATATATTTATTGAAAGTAATATTTATGAAAATAATGATAAAGTACAAACATCTAATAGTATAACAAAAAATACAAAATCATTAATAACTACAAAAACTCAAATTTTATCTTGTTCATCAGAATTAGATATTGAAATAGTATTAATGAAGCAAGATCAGAGTGAAGAAAAAGGTTTAGTTTTGTTTATTGGAAAATTAATAGCGGATACTTGGTTAAAATCAAAAGTATTAGATGAAGCTTATAAGAATGGTTTTACTGTAGCAGCAGTATCACCACCAGGTTATGGAAAATCTGGAAAATTAACTAATTCGAAAATTGGAAATAAGTCTGAAACAATTTCAAGTTCATCATTTTTATTTTGGCTTGTAAATAATTGTTTAAAATTTGAAACAAGAAAGATTGTTGTAGTTACTCATAGTAATAGTATTACTCAAAAATATGTAATACCATTGATAATGAGTTACCCAATTGCAGGAATTGTTTTTTTTAATACAAATATGGGAATTAAATGGTTTAATGCTAAAAATCCAATAATTAACGATCATCTTTACTACCAACCAATTAACTTTAACGATACAATCGTTAGATATATTGGAGATAAAGAGCCTTTAGTTGTAAGTAGCAATACAATAGACAATCAATTTGAAAGCTCGAAAAGTAACAATATTGACAAAATGTCGAGTAACAATGAAAAAAAGGTTCATATTTCAAATCAAATAAGTGTTACAAATACAAAAAGGCCAATATCTTCAAAAAATCAATCAACAACGACGACAACGACGAAGATGACTACTACTACTACTTCTACTTCTACTTCTACTTCTTCTTCTTCTTCTTCTTCTTCTGCAGATGTTACCAATTCAGATACCAGTAATGAGGAAACAAATACTGAAGATTCAGAGAGTAGCGAATTAGAACTTGAGCAGGAAGAAATGCAACAGGAAGAATCAAATAAAGATACAAATTCTGGTGATTCAACAATTATGGATGGGTTAAATAGTTTTTTGGAATCTTTAACTAAAAAAGATAGAGATGAAACATTGAATGAAAAAGAAAGTTCTATTGATAAAATAAATAAAGAAACAAAACCATTAAATACTACAACTTTTACAACTACTAAGAAACCTACGGTTACAACAACAACAACAACAACAAGAAAGCCAGTGGGAACTAACACAACTACTACCAAGAAACCCATAGGAACGGCAACCACAACTAAGAAGCCCACAGTGACAAGTAATACAACTACTACCAAGAAACCTATTGGAACGACAACCACAACTAAGAAACCCACAGTGGCAACTAATACAACTACTACCAAGAAACCTATTGGAACGACAACCACAACTAAGAAACCCACAGTGGCAACTTATACAGCTACTACCAAGAAACCCATTGGAACTACAACCACAACTAAGAAAACCACAATGACAACTAACACAACTACTACCAAGAAACCCATTGGAACGACAAACACAACTAAGAAGCCTACAGCTACTACCACAACTAGAAAACCTACAGCTACTACCACAACTAAGAAACCCACAGTTGCAACTACCACAACTAAGAAACCCATAGTTGCAACTACCACAACTAAGAAACCTACAGCTACTACCACAACTAGAAAACCAATAGTTACTACTACAACTAGAAAACCTACAGTAACAACAACCAAAAAACCTATAATAATAACTACTACCACTACAAAAAGAGTGACAATAGTAACAACAAAATCACCAGTGAAAACAGTCAAGACTACAAAATCTGTATCAATGAAAAACATGCAAAACCAGCAACAGTATTTACACGCACAAAAATTAATGAATAAAAGGTTATTAATACCAAAAAGCACATATTTAGATAAAAATTATGATAAAGGAGTTTCAAATATTACTAAAGTTATGAATCATTGTATTGCACCAAATGTTACATATAAATATGATCAAAGATGGTATATTACTGAACAAAACAAAATGGGTCCATTTGGATGGTTTGATGGTAAGTACACCATTCCAGGCTGGAGAACAATGCAAATGGCTTATGAATCATTTGATTTTGATAATTTTGATTCTAAAAGATTAAGTAATGGAACATATTTACTAACTTTAGACTATTTTATACCACTCATTGAAACTCTCAATGAAATTTTACCATTAATTGCACAAAGAATTGCATTTTCTAATATTATTAATTCAAATAATACAGGAATAAATAATTCTAATAATCAAACAATAATTTCCGATAATATACAAGAAGCTCCAACAACATGGAATAGTCATCGTCAAAATGCATATTTAAAATATAGAGCTAATTATGAACTTATTCCAGCACAAGAAATATATTGCACTAATTAAATATTTATATTTAATTTATAAATTCATTGAAAATAATTGACAATTAATAATTTAAAAAAAAAAACGGTTGAATTCCCGCCAAAAATTTCTAAATTTGACTTTAAAATTAAATCAATGCAAATTCAAAGGAAGAAATAACAAAAATAAGAATAATCAAATAAATACAAATATTCAATATCTGTTAATGCACTTATGTATTTAAATTTATAAACATTTATTGGTACATGTGTTTATAATATTTAACATATAAACATTAATTCTTTTGAGAAATATTAAGGTGTGATATGGTAATATTGAAATTAATATAATAAAACTTTTAAAGAAAATTGAAATTAAATAATTATCATCTGAACATTTTTTTAAAAATGGAAAATAAAAAAGAAGAAAAACAAAATAAAAAGAAAAAAAATAATTTCCTTACAGATTTTATTGTAGGTGGAATTTCTGCCACAATTAGTAAGACAGCTGTTGCACCAATAGAAAGAGTTAAACTTCTTCTACAAACTCAAGATACAAATCCAGATATTATTAAAGGTTTAATTCCTAGATATGCTGGAATATTTGATTGTTTAAGAAGAGTATCAAAAGAACAGGGAATATTAAGTTTATGGAGAGGAAATACAACTAATGTAATAAGATATTTTCCAACACAAGCATTTGGATTTGCATTTAAAGATATGATAAGAGATATGATGCCACGTTATAATAAAGAATCAGATTTCTGGAAATTTTTTGGTGTTAATATGTTATCAGGTGGTTTGGCTGGTGCTGCATCTTCTGGAATAGTTTATCCATTAGATTTTGCAAGAACAAGATTAGCTACTGATATTGGTAAGAATGGAAGTAAAGAATTTAAGGGAATGTTTGATTGCATTATGAAGATTTCAAAACAAAGTGGTATTAGATCTTTATATCAAGGATTTTTTGTATCAATACAAGGAATTTTTGTATATAGAGCAGCTTATTTTGGATTATATGACACAACAAAAGAAATGTTTTTTAAGAATCAGAAACAAGAAAATATGCTTTATAAATGGATAATTGCACAAACTGTTACAACTAGTGCTGGTATAATATGTTATCCATTTGATACTATTCGTAGAAGAATGATGATGATGGCTGGTAAGAAAGGGAAAGATGTTTTATATACTGGAGCTTATGATTGTTTGAAAAAGATTATTAGAAAAGAAGGAGTTGGAGCATTATTTAAAGGTTCATTATCAAATGTACTAAGAGGAACAGGTGGAGCACTTGTACTAATATTATATGATGAAATTAAGAAAGCTTTAGAAAAATAATAATTATAACATTATTATTATAAATAAAGTTTTAACTTAAATCAAATCCTTTAGAATTGAAAATTGCTTGTCTTAATTTCAATTTAAGGATTTCTTTTGAATTATAAGATGGTAATTTTAATAAATTAAAGCATGTTGAAGCACTTGGTAATCTTGTATTATCTGGAACAATTTGTATACCAAACTTTGGATTAAGATGTTGAAATCCAAGCAAAGGAGCTTTTCTGGAAGAAGTTACAAATAACAAAAACTCTCCTTGTTCTTCCGTTGAAAATTCATTCTCTAAAATATCCCAAAGCCATATAATTTGTTGAGAAGTTTCTGTATAACCAGTATAACAAGTATTTAATCTAAGATTATTAACATCCAATTTTTGATATACTCCAGAAATTAATGATTGTAATTCATATGGTGAAAATAATCTTAAAGATTCATTTGGAATTACTGTACTAAGACCTCTAAGAAAAGCTTCAGCTTGAAGTTTAATACTTGTTATTAACTTATAATGTGTTAATAATTTTATATATACAATTTTATTTTCATTATTTACTGGAATATTTCTTCCATTTGGAATTAAATCAATCTCAAGATGTTTATTATTATTACCAACGTCTGTTAAAGATCCCAAATCTAAAGTTAACGAAAAAGTTAAACAAAGATTCTTCACTTCTTGGTAATTTTCTAAGCTTTTTATATAATTTAAACTCTTATATAATTCTTCATCAAGATTTAATAAATCAGTAAAATCATTATTTTGTTCAAAAACTGAATTTAAAAATACTGGATTGAATTCTATTTCCAATAATATCTTTTCATAAATTGCTTTACCTACAATTTTTCCCAAAAATTCAAATAAATATAAAATATTATTGGATTTCTTTAAACTTAGTGGTTCATCAATTAATAAGTCTTTAAACTTATTGGATATTTCTATTAAACTATCATATTCTCTGGGTATTATTGTATTATCTTTACAAGATTTAAAGAGACCAAAACTTTCTGAACAAAGCTCTTTGGAAATACTAGTAATAAAATCTTTTAAAAGTCCTCCACCATCAATACCTGGTTCTATATCTCCTTGTTCATCCAAAAATATTATTCTAAAAGCTACTCTTAATCTATTTGGATCCAATCTTCCAATATTATTTAATCCATCTTTTATTATATGGGTTCTTCTAATTTCAAAGCTTGGAATTTCATGAAATAATTCTGGTTGATAATGATTAAATCTTAATTCTGCTATATAATGATAATAGAAATGAAGTCTATCCTCAAATCCTATTAAATGTGGCATTTCTCTTAATACTCGTCTTAATAATTCAAATTTTGATTTATTTGAAACATATTTTAAAGTCGAATCAAATACTCTTAATAAATCCAATCTGGCTAATCTTTTTTCATTATCAATATTAAAATTATAATTATTATTAATATTGCTATCATTATAATTAATATTATTGGTCAAACCACTTATATTATCATTATCATCATCATCATCTTCATAAAGATCATCATATTCTTCAAAATTATTCAAATTTCTATCTTCATCATTAAGTCTAAATCCATATTCACCAAGATTATTTGAAGGAAAAGATCCAAGTGATTCAATATGTAAAGCTTGTTTAATCAATACATCTTTAGGTTTAAGTAAATTGGAAGCTTCAGAAATTGTCCAAGGGATTTTTATTATTGGATCATCTAATTTCATTTGGAAATGGTTTAATTTTAAATAATTCTGATAAAGTCTTCTTGTCAATTCTCCAAAAATCGAGATATTTATCAATTTTCCAAGATGATGATGATGATGATGATGATTATTATTATTATTGATACTAATACTATTACTATTTTGACTTCTATATATCATATTTAATTCATTTCCAGTATTTTTATCTTTTATTTCAAACATCATCATTTTCAAGATTGTGAAGGTTAAATTATTAATAAATAAAGAAATATAGTTTAATTGATTTCTATTGTTTATTAATAAAAATGGATTTATTAACAGATTTTTTTGGGATTTATTAATACATTGAATATTTTCATAATTAATTAACATGGTTAAATTTTTATGTTTACTTAAATCTTCCAGAATATTATCCAAAATTTCAGATCCATTCATTCCTGATATAATTTTATTATCAATTATCATTATTTCATTGGAATTAAAAAATGGAATCAATTTGGAACTTATTATTTGTTTATCATTATTAAAATCAGAATTATTTGAATTTGAGCTTGAATTTTTTAATAATATGATTTCTAAGCTTTTCTTAATTTCATAATCATCTAAAAATTGGAGTTGATGGTTTAATGAAATACCAAAAAGTGTTAAAAGTCTTCCAATATGATTATTATTACTATAATAATCATTATTATCAATATTCATATTATCTTTTCCTTCAATTATATCAATTAAGAAAGAATTCATATTTCCATTATTATTGAATATTATTCTATTATGTATGGATAAAAATAATACAAGTACCCAACATGTATCAAAAGAAAGATAATTAAGTACCAAGTTTTGTAATTCATGAAATACTTTTAGTTTAGATTTTGACATAATATCACAAAAATGTTGAAAATTATGGTAATCATTTGAATAATTATTATAATAAATTTTCTCCAAGAATTCATGATCTTGACTTTTATGAAATACTTGCAATTTATCTTCATCATCATTATTATCATCACTAATTAAGAAGAAAAATCTCATCTTTTTTAAAATACAAATATTATTATTACTATTATTATTATTATCATCATCATCATCATCATCATGGAAAATATTAATTCTATTCCTCCTTTGATTTCTTTTTGTCATGAATTGATGATGATCACGATTATAATTATCGTTACTAATATGATCAGATTTATCAATACATAAATCCAATGCATTATGTAAATAAGTTACCTTATTTTTAGTAAATATATTATTATAAAAATATATATTTTCAAATATTATATTTGGTACCTGATTTAATGGAAAATAAATATCATTCATCAAATTTATTATATTAATTGCATGTTTTAAACTTGTCTCGTCTCTGCATGCACAATCCAAGGCCAAATTTAAAATGGGTTGAATTATTTGATTAATTGTATTTTTTGAGAATAATTGTTGATTTTCATTTAATTGTTGATTATTTATTCCAAAAAATATATTTTGATCTTTAATAATATCTGTATTTTTTATATAAGTACTTAATAGTAAGAATTTCCCTTGAAAATCTAAAAATAAAGTATATAAACGAATCAAATACATAATCTTTAATTTTTCTTTGATAAATTTTGATTGATCTGAATTGATTTGTGTATTATTATTTTGTATAATTATTTGAAATAAAAAACTAATCATTTGAATAATTTCATCTCTATTAGTATAATTCTTGTTAGAAATTGTCTCGTCTATAGTAATTAAAGTATCTGGTGAGAAATTCCAAGAACTGATTATATAGTAAATAGACAAAAGATTATTTTCAATAGTATTTACAAATTCTTTTTGATCAGTTTCTTTCATTTTCTTTAATTCATTAAGTTTGATAACTTTGGATAATTTACAATAATTCTTATTAACTTGAATATAATTAAAGAAAGAATAATTTAGTAATAGTAAAGAAAAGGGTGAATTTGGAGGAATTTGTTGAAATGGACTTTTAATAACTCTAATAGAATATTGATTTTCATTCATGATCCAATTTTGAAAAGAATCCAAATCCAAAAGTTCTAAATAAGTTTGAAATAATTCTTGAGTTTTAACTTTTGTAATAATATTGTTAGTTTTAAATAAAATAGTAAATAAACAAGATATAATCCAAAAATATCTATTTTTAAAAAATATTTCCATTTGAGAATTATTGTATTTACTCAATTTTTTAGATTTTTCTAATAGAAAGTGATCACTTTTAGGAAAATCTATTAAATCTTTACCCATATAATAAAAATTCAATTTATCTTTGCTGGATAATTTGGATATACAAAGTTGAAAAACTTCATTAAATATATCAATAATAATTTCATTTTCAAGTTCTTTATTTAAGATTTTTAATTCAAAATATCTAATAAAAAATAAATCAATCATTAAAAAATTAAAAATCATGTTAATAAAATTTTTCTTATTAATTTGCATATTCGGTACCTTTTGATCTTGAAAATTAGATCTTGAAAAAAATGAGTAAAATATTTGATCAGCAAGATTTTTTACCAAATTTTTATTAATATTATGAATTTTATTTTGATCATTAAGAAATATTAATATTAGACAATTTCTAAAGAGAAATAAAAGATTACTGAATGATATTTCAATAGAAACTTTCTCAAAATTTGTATGAATATTCTCAATAATCATATTAAATCTTTCAATATCTTGTTCAATACCATTAGAACTAATTTTTAGAGTGAATCTAAAGATTTGAATCAATTTGTTTATGTCTTTATGATTTTGTGATATTAAATGAATCAAATCATTACAAAATTCTCTTTTTTTAAGTTTATATGAATTGTATTGTAATACATAATAAGATATAATTTTCATTTTATTTCCTTTAATTCTTTCATAAATCCTCTTTTCTTTTTCTTTCTTTTTTTCTATTATATAGTCCTTAGAAGATCTTCCAAAAGATATTGGAATATCTAAATCTTTGTTATTTCTCACATTAGCACCAATAACTAATTTGTTACCCCCCACTCCTTTACTATTTGGTTTCCCAAACATTATTAATACTATAATCCAAAATTAAAGTGATTGATCACTTATTTTTTATACATATGAATCAATTTATAGTTGGATTTTTATTTATTTATTTTTGTTTATATTTTCCTCCTTCAATATTTACTCCTTAAATGGATCTCAAATTCCAAACTTTAACTTTCTAATTCTTCTTCTCTTAATTTTGCTTTTTTTTTTTTTTCCTTTTTTTTCCTCCAATTTAATTCCAATTCAATTTCTTTTAATCAGTTACCCATAATTTTCCCCTCATATTGGCGCCAAAGCGTGGAAATGCAAATTTTAGATACCTCACAAATGGCGGGAAAATCTGAATTTGCAATAAAGATAATAATTTATGGATATAATATAAAATTAAAAATAAAAAAAATTAAAGGAAAGAAAAAAAAGGAAATTAAAACAAATAAAAGAGAGATTAGAGTTTTTAGAGAAGAATAAATTAATTAAAATAGGAGTATTCTATGAAAAAAATAAAACAAATGGAGGGGAAACCATGGTTAATGTAGTGGTTTGCTCTGAATGTAATACTAAGAATGAATATGTTAGTAAGTTAAAAAAAAAAAAATAAGAATTATTATAAAACCTATAACTATATATAAATAATTAGTGGGTATTTTTATTAAATGTTATTTCTGTCAATGCATTAATTTTGTTGGATATCCATATTTTGGTAAAGCCTTTCAATGCATAAAAGTATTATGTCCTAGATGTATTGCATATACCATAGTACCAAAAGGTAAGAGTAATTTAGAAATGGCGGGAAAGTCTTGAAATGAGATTAATTCCAAGAACTTTCTAAGCTAGATTAAAATTTTCAACTTTAATATTTGTAAATTTTTAGATACTAGTATTTGCAGATGTAGAACATGTGGATTATTACAATATACAAGGATGGAAATGCATGTTAAAGCAGGAAATGAACAATTGGAAGAAACTTTAACTAAATCAGAAGAAACATTACATGCTGAAAATAGTATAGAATCAACTATTTCAGAAGAAACTTTGAATTCTTCTTTAAATAATACTACAATAGATAAAAGAAATATAATAAATAATAAAAAGAAATTAGTTCTAAATGAACTTAAAGAAAAATGGAAAAATAAAAAAGAAAGGTATTTATATGAGTTAGACGATATTATTGATGATCTTTCTGATTACTCTTTAAATGAATCATTATCTATTGAAACTAACTATAATTAATTCAAATAGTTATTTCTTTTTTTTTCTAAAAAAAAAGGAGAAATAATCACTTACTTAAGCTTTTTATTCTACAACTTTTTTTTTTTACCATCCTCCCTTCTTTTCCACTCAACATCAAGTATTCATCTTTCCTACATTTTATATGTAAACTACTCTCATGTTTTGCGCGCTTTATCTACAAAATTATATGAATAATTTACTTTCTTTGAAAAAAAAAGATTTGTGATTCAAACAGGAAAAATGGAGCAAAGCATAATAAAGAAAATTTTTATATTTTCTTTTTTTTTGTTTTTTCTTAATTTTAAAATGATTTGATTTGATTAATTAAATTAAACATTTTTAATAATAATTTTATTATTAATTTGTACAGTATTGGCGCCAGATTTTCTGCATGCATACGCATTTTGGCGGGAAGTGCATGATCATAAGATACCAGGTGTCAGGGAGTGATCATACAAGAAAAAAGGGTAAAGGCAAAAAAAAAAAATAATAATAATACTTAAGATTTTAAAAGAGAAAAATAAGAACATTGAAAGGTAAGAAAAGTAGTGAGTCAATTGTATCAAAGAAAAGAGTGTTTATTGATAAATATATTCAGTGAAAGCATTAAAAACTAATACATATACATATTATATATATATATATATATATATATATATATATATTTATATATAATATATAATATATATAATATATATAAATAAACATACACATAGAAATGAATGAGTAAAGCAAATAAATTGCTAATAATAGAAATTCTTAATAAGAAGCGTTAAATAAAACAAAATTCTATTAAAGATGACACTTAGAATGCAATCAGGAGTTAATAGCTTCAAAACCCTGTCAAGTAAAATACTCAAGGAAAACTATACTGATCTAAGAATAGGTACTAGACTAAATGAAGGACCAGGATTAACATGTTCATCCAAGTTCATAGCTTTTGCAAATGATGGAGGAGGAGGGTCTGCAAGCATTATATCAATGGATTCAATAGGTATTAGAAAACCTCCAATAATGATGGTTTCTGGTCACTCAGCAGGAATCACCGATATGAAATTCTCTCCATTTTATAATAACTTTTTGGCAACCAGTTCTGATGATAGAAGTATCAAAACATGGAAATTACCAAATAATGGAGAATTCTTTGATGTTTTGGAAAGTGATATGAATGATTCTCAAAATATAAAAAGAGGAGAATTTATTGAAAAAATAGCTTCACCTATAGCAAGTTTACATGGCCATGAAAAGAGAGTAACTTTGATTGAGTTTAATAGAAATGCTAATAATATCTTATCTTCAACATCTAGCGATGGAGAAATAGCTATTTGGGATCTTGAAAGATCTTTAAAAATCTTCTCTTATCAAGAAAACAAGAATCTTTGCTATGATATTAAATGGAACTATTTTGGTAATATCTTAGCTACTACTAATAAAGATAGATTAGTTAGAATTGTAGATCCTAGAGAACAAACGACAGCATTAAATTTCTTAGCACATGAAGGTACCCGTATTGGTAAATGTACTTGGATGGGTGGCTTTGGTACTATACAAAATAAATTTGTAACCACAGGATTTACTAAAGCAGGATCTAGATCAGTAAAACTTTGGGATATACGTAATATAGAATCACCAATTATTGATATACAATTAGATATAATGTCAAGTACTTTATATCCAAATTTTGATGATAACTTTAAATTATTAACTGTTTTTGGTAAAGGTGATGGAAATTTCAGAGTCTTTAAATTTGATAATGAAGAAGATTCTTTAACTTTAATGGAAGAAGTTAGAACAACTAAACCACAAAGAGGAGTCTGCTTTTTACCAACAAGATGTTTAGATGTATCAAAATCCGAAGTAATTCGCTTATTTAAAGCTGTTAACACCGATTCTATTGATGTTGTTAGTATTTGTTTACCTAGAAAACAACATTCATACTCTGAAGATTTATTCCCTGATTGTTTTGCAGGTATACCATCATGTACTTCTGATGATTGGAGAAAAGGAGTTTCAAATCCACCAGTTCTTGTTTCAATGAATCCAGAATCTGAGAAAAAGCCATATCTACCAAAAGATGAAGATGATCTAGCAAAACAACTTTCTATCAGGTCAAAATCTATACAAAGAAGTGAATCAGGATCTTCTATTAATTTAAGCAGAATTAATTCACTAAATAAACAATTTTCAATAAATTCCAGTAGATCTTTTAATTATCTTAATGAGCTCCCACATATTCTTGAAGAAAGTGAAGATCAATTGAATGATGTAAATTCTTTAAGTAGAAGATCTTCATCACTTAGAAAAGGATCAAAATCATCAGGTTTCTTTTCAAAATTAGGGTCAATGTTATCATTTGGTAAAAAGAGTTCTAGTAACGTTAAGATTACATCTAAAAAGAGTTTTGAACTACCAAAAGAAGAGCTTTTAATTGAAGATGATATATTCAATACCCCTTCAGAAAAGAATTCAATTCAAGGATCAACAAAATCTAGTTATTACAATCCAGTGACTGATTTTGGTTCACTGTTTAATTCACCTTGTAAAGTTGCACCAAATCCAAAAGACTGTAATTTATTTGAAAAGAAGGAACTTGAATATAGTGATATACTTGACTATAGAGCAGAATATTCAGGAAATACATCAGTTGTTGATCTCCCAGCATGCCATTTCAGTCTTGGAAAACCAGAAATACCATGTAATCTTTCATCTTTAAACAGTCCAAAATGTAATACAGATTTTAATTCCTTAAGTAATAAAGGATTTGTTAAAAGAATGGTAGAAATAATCAATTCAGCAAATTGTAATCCTGCAACTTCTCAGCTTGAAAGTTGTGGATTTAATAGAGCTAAACTCTGTAAACAAAGTCTTCCTCATAGAAGTCCAAGTAATGCATCTTTAGATACTCTTTCAATTATTTCAAAAAGTTCAACTTGTTCAGATTTTGAATCAATTTCAACAAATATTATTACCAGTATCAGAAGAGATCTAGAAGATGCAAACAAGAGGATTTCACAACTAGATCAAGCTATAAAATCTAATTATATTCCTTCTAAGCATAAAGCTATTAAAGAAAAACAAGATATTGAGAATAAATCTGCAGAACTTACTAAACTTAGAGACGAACTTTCAAGATTAAGTTCAGAATACTATGACCTTAATACTGCTTATAGACAACAATCCGCTTTATTTGGCCTTTACAAAGAATTTTATGGAGAACTTGAAGATATTTTAGCTGAATCATTCAATGGTATGAAGAAAGTTGCAGCTGAGAAACTCTAAGTAAAACAACAGTAATATTCAAGTAGAAGGAAATCTAATTGTAACTTTTTTTTTCCTACTAAAAACTATTAAAAAAGTGAAAAATACTATTAATGTAGCTTCCTTTATTACTAATATTAATAAAAAACTCTTATTATTATCATTTGATAGCATTTATATTGAATGCATTGAAATCAATAATAATTAACAACTCTTAAATTAATATTAGTAACACTTACAACAGTAATAGTAACAATAATGATAATATTAATAATCGTCATCGTTATTTCAATAAAGAGAAAATCCTATTCTTTTCCTCTTAATATTACGTGTAATTTTTTTTTTAATTCAAAATTATATACCGGTGTAGGCGGCAAAGTCATGCATTTTTGTATTTTATTAAATTATTTGCAATATTCGAATATTTTGTATAAAAATTAACTTTATTTTCTCGAAAAAAGTAAAAAATATAATATTTATATTTAATTTAAAAATTAAATTATCTTATATTACTTTCATTATGTTTAACTTTATAGATATTTTTTAATATAATTATAGCTTTTAATTAGTAATCTTATTAAAATTTTACATGCTGCCGCCCTTTGTTATTTATACATTCATGCAAATTACACGAAAACAAAACATACACACAACAGAAATTAAAGAATATTTGGGCGGCAAAATCAGAATAATTGAATTATGTGCACATTTTACATAAATTAAAGGAAAAATGTTAATTATAACAAGTAAATATGAATATTAAGATAAAAATTCGACCTTTTCTTTCATTCCATGACTAGAATATATATAGAAAATTATGAATAAAATCTGGTTTGGATTTATTCTTTCAGTATTTTACTTTTTTTTGTAAACTCTAGTTTCTTTAACCTTATTTCTTTATAGTAATTTTTCCATTTGGTTGATAAGCAAGCACAATTTTGAGAATTTGGCGGGATAAATAGTATTAATAAAATATATAAATTATAATGCAAAAGATATAATAGAAATATGAGGAGTTGGGCGGGAAATGCTCCCACAAATTAATTTAGTACCGGCGAATATTAAAATTTAATAAAGAAATAATAATATAATTAATTAATGAAATATGTAAGATGTAATATTGTATGAAATAGTGATTTAAAGAAAATAAATATATAATTTATAATAATCTAGTTGATAAAAAAAGAGAAAATTAATCAAGGGTATATTAATATTAATATTAGTATTATTATTAATATTAATATTTTAATTATTATTAGAAATAAATTGGAAAATTATCACTAGTATATAAAGAACTGTTTACAATAATGTTTTCCCACGAGAAGAGTTCAATGTTAACTACAATTTTAATAGTTGTTGCAACTTCAGTTGGAGTTGGATGTTTTTATATTCCAGCAGCATTTAAGAATTGTGGTGCAATGGCAGGATTGATAATTTCATTAATAGTTGGTACATTTTCAGTATTATCAATGAAGACTTTGGCAAATGCAAGTGTGAAATCAGGTGCAGAATCGTATGGATCATTATTATTTATGGCATATAGTGAAGAGATAACAACAAGTTTAAGAATTCAGAGATCGGAAAATCCATTTTTTTCTATACCAAGATTATTTGATTTTCTGGTATTTTTAGATTGTTTATTTTGCATACCATTATTTTTAATTGTTTTATCAGACTTAATACCAGCGCTAATTTCATATTTTGGGTTTGTGAATGACTATTTATTTATGTTTAGTTCAAAAACTGCAATAATATCATTATTTTCACTATTATTCTTTCCAATATGTATTCCTTCAGGATGCTTTAATTGGATTGGACTTACATTTTTATCAGTAATTTCCATTTTCCTATGCTTTGCATCAGTAATTAGCCAATCAATTTCATCAGGTTTTGGTATTAATAATATTATTAAAGAAATTTCAAATATATCTTTCAACAGTAACTCAATTTCAAGTTACTTTTCATTATTGAATATTTGTATTTTTGCATTCTTTGCACAATTCAATATAATTCAAGCAGCATCTAATCTTAATAATCCAAGCAAAAGTAGATTACGTATATTAACAGCTGTAACTGGTATTATAATAGTATTTACATATTCAATAATGTCATTGATATCATTTTCATTTCTTGGAGATAGAACTGAAGAATTTCTCCTTAACAGTTTGACTGATACATCATATTTATTCTTTATTTCAAGATTACTGGTTGTGGTATCTTTATTCTTTATAATTCCACTTCACATATATCCTATGTTGGATGCCCTTACAAATTTTATTGATAATGACTATTTGAATGAAATGTTAGGTTCAAGAAATGTCCAGAGTGGTTTTAATGAACAAGGAATGCCATTGATTAATAACGGTAATAATGTTATTGCTTCTGGTACTATTAATAAAAAAACTACTTTTATTAGAACAAAAACTGGAAGAATTTCATTACTTACCTTAATTTTATTTTTATCATGTATTATTGGTATATGTTTCCAGAATAAGCCAAGTTCACTTGTAATTATGGCTGGTGGATTTGTTGACTCGATTTTTGTCTTCTTATTCCCTGCTTTAATTCATCATAGAGTAATTTATAATAAAAAGGAGAAATTTACTTCAAGCCCAGTCAGATTATTATTTTCATTATTTTTCATTATTTCAGTACTTGGATCAGTAAATTCACTGTTAAAATTATTTTACCACTAGAATCGTCCCATATTTCCAATTTGAATCAAATTTAATATATTAAAAGCTTTATTTTGGCACTTTATATTACAAAGAAAGTAAGCAATAAAATGTGAATTATTAAAAAGAAGGTTTAGTTAAGTTCTTTGAATATTTATAAATTAGCATTGATGATTTTACTTTGTATAAATAAATAATTTCTTTCCTATTTAGTCAATACAATTTTTTTTTCTTACATTTTTTGTATATTTCTAAGCCAATTATCAACCATAAATATATACAGAATATTAGATTTATGTATTCATACGTATTTGCATTTGCATGTACATGTACATGCAATTTAAACGTAATATATTTAATATCCACATAAATAATACCGTTATTGTATTACGTAATATACCGGTATATAAATATAAAAAAATTAATGTGGAAACCAAATTTTACAACTTTATTAATAAATGCAAATAAAAATGAGACAGAATTAAAAGATTGAAGAAAAAAGAAGCATATGAGTATTAATAATGATAATAATAATAATAATAATAATAATATGTGTATTGTTTACATACTACTTAAATTAAATATTAATCAAAGTAATTTGGTTTAAATCTGAAAATGTTTTTAAATTGTAAATTATTATTATTATTATTAATATTTAATCTTTTAAATATTTTTCTTTATGATGTATTTTGAATAGCAAATATTTATTTAATCTCTCTTAAAGAAAATATTTATTGTAGTAAATAAATTGTTGAAATGATTATTGAGAATATGAATACAAAGTTATAGATTGATGAAGAAACTGAAAAGGCTGATCCATCTTTATCAGTATTTTTCTCAACTGCACCTTGTTTGTAGATAATGTGCCCATCAGAATCAAATGTAAATTCATCATCAACTTCTTGATCACTTTCACAAACTCCATTTGGACAACTTCCAGAGTTAGTATTGTTAAGATCAATTTCTAGATTGTTCTGACCAACTGGAAGAATATCAAATGTTGTAATGTTTGCTACCTTACCATTTAATAGTAAAGATCCATTAAATGGAAATTGTTGTGTTAAATTGTTCTTCAAAATAGAATCTTCAACTACACCAGTAAAATTTGTTCCCTTCAATGTATTTGTTAAGTTGGTCAGTCCTGTTAAATTAGTTGTTTCTTGAAGAATAGATAAAGTTTCATTGATTGGAGCCATTAAAATAGCAACTTTTGAATCTAGATCAACATTTGTCAAATTGTTTAAATTATTCTCAATAGTTGTTGTTGTTTGGTTAACTGCAACAGATCTAGTTTCTTTGATTTGGTCTAAAATGGTTGAGTTTAATGGTAAATTTGAAGTTGTAACATTTTTTATCTGTTCAATCGAGTTTAATGTTTGATTTACAATGCTTTTTGTGTTATTTAAAATATCAATACTCATTGTATTGTTGAATGTATCTACTAAACTTGACTTAATTTCTTTCGTCATATTTGTTAATTTACTTAATCTACTTGCTTCTTCCTGGGGATTCACTTCTTCAACATCTTGTGAATTATCTTCAGAAAGACCTCTTAAACGCCTTAAAGAATTGATTCTTGAACCTGGAGCTTCTGTAGTAGTAGTAGTAGTAGTAGTTGTTGTTGTTGTTGTTGTAGTAGTTGTAGTAGTTGTAGTTGTAGTTGTTGTTGTAGTTGTTGTGGTAGTAGTAGTAGTAGTAGTAGTAGTAGTAGTGGTAGTAGTAGTGGTAGTGGTAGTGGTAGTGGTAGTAGTAGTAGTACTAGTGGTAGTAGTAGTAGTAGTTGTTGTTGTAGTTGTTGTGGTAGTAGTGGTAGTGGTAGTAGTTTTATGTGGCTTATATCCATGATGATGATGATTATGATGATGATGATGATGATGATGGTTGTAACCATTATTGTATTCTCCCTTCTTTCCTTTAACAGTAGTTGTGGTGGCATTAGAGTCCTTTGATGCTTCGGATGACTCTTTCTGTGCAATATCGATCTCTTCTCTTTCGCTGAACTTGTCCATCTCCTCATTTGTAAGCCCAAGATTTCTTTTTTTCTTGATCTTTTCTAGGAACTTCTTAAGTGGGTTTTTTTCATCATCTGTATCACTTGAATCTGATGAAGAAGTGTCATTTCTTGATGCTTTTGTTGAATTTATTGGTGGGCTTACATAAGAAGAATTCCCAAATGTGGATTGATCTGTTGAAACTGCTGATTCAGTTGTTAAAATCAATTCTTGAGAATTTACATTTAAAGCTGAAATTGCAAATACCAAAAAGAAAATAATTGCACTAAATAAACTCTTCATCTTTTTGTTTTTTAAAATTATATTAATGTATTTCAGAAACACCGAATATATGCAAATATGTATATAGATAAATATATATAAATAAAAATATATTTATTTATTAATAATATTTGTTTATACTTGAATTACACTCAAGATTTATTTTCTTTATTATTATACTTGTTTTTTCGAATTCTATTCAAAATAATTATTCCCTTGTATTCATTTCCACTGTGGGTATGGTGCAAATTTGCAATATTTAAATAACTTCAGTAGATCTTCCCGCCATTATCGGTCGAAGAGTACTATATCTTAAATTATATTTATAATATATATCTCCTATATACTTTATATATAATGAATATCCACTTTCACCCCTCATTATTACTCGAATTTTTGTTTAGAGATCTCTGATAACTATAACACATTGCTCGACAAATATTAATTCACTCATTGCCATTTAATTTCTTCTTAATAACAAAAATTAAAACAATTAATTCATTTGCTATTCCTAATTTTTTATTATCGATTTAAAAAAAAAAATTATGAAATTAGTTAAAAAAAAAAAAATGTGTGCACTTGCATACCGGTATCAGACTCTTTTTATCCACTAAAAAAAACACGTAAGCATTATCCTTTTTTGTCCACATTGAAAAAAACGCATGCAGGTAAAATGCATGTTTGCAGCCGGGAATTTTTCGAAGAAAGACAGTAAATTATTATAGGTAATAGATATAGGAATAGTAGTAATAGTAGCAGTATATCGTCTACCAAAATGACTAATTAATGCATTTACTTGAAGGAAGGAGATTCACCCTCGGAAATACGATTTTCTCTGAATAACGATCTCATTGGGTCAAATGTTCTGGCAAAGCCTTCAAGATACTTTTTGGAAACTCCTCTCCAAGCATCAAAAGATTTGTGAATTTGATTTCTAATATTATCAACACTCTCGTCGAATGTAATACCTAGTGGCCTGTCAGTGAGAGTCACTTTTGTTAATTCATTAGTAACTTTCTCACCCCATCTTTGAATACCTTTCTTCATTTGGATTTGATTTGCCTTCATATAACCAATATTCAATTCATCTGGAGTCACACCTCTCTGTAAAGATCGATCAATATATTCCTCATAATTCTGAAGAATTCTTACGACTAAATCTGTTGTAGAAACACCTTTTGTTCTTTGAGTAGCTTTAAATTTACCACAGCGTTTAAGCCATCCGTAAATATCATCTTGGTCGTACGAAATTACTGGCTTTTCTTCACTGCTATTACAATCTGTGTTTGATGAATCTTCTTCATCTCTTTTTTTCTGCTTTGCAACATATGGAACATCGTCATGCGCAACAAAATCTATCTTATGTTTTTCAACAAATTTCTCATCAATTACCCATGGACATGGAGATATGATCTCATCCACCCATTTTACATGTCTTAATGTTTCTGTTCTTTCTTGCAAAGTTTGTACCGTTCTTCCTTTTAATCTGTGTGTTTCTTCATCACTTGCTACACCTACTATTAAATGAGTATTTGGATACATCTTTTTAGCCTGTTCTAGTTGTCTCATGTGTCCTAGGTGAAGTAAATCATACACTCCATCAGCGTAAATTCGAATTTTTCTATTCGTATCGCATTCTTTATTATTTTCCTGTCCATCAGCTAAAGTATTTTTATTAAATATATCACTTTTCTCATCATCAATAAAGCTTCCATTCTCAGAACTATCCTCGGTAAGTATTTCACTATTCTTCTTGCATAAATTTTTTTTACATATTCCCTTTATTACTTTTGGTTTAGATTTACAACTCTGTTTCAGTTAGTGTTTTTTTAAGTAGAAAATTAGTATTAATATAATAATTATTCAGTCATTTATATTAAACTTACAATATTTCCTTCCATATTACTCATATATCTAAGACTTTATTTTCCTTTAGTATATACTTATTTACATCCACATATATTAGATTCTTTTATATTGGCTTTCTGACTGAAAATATGCAAGTATTAGTGAAGAACTATTAATCCTCGTAATTTTACTACTTTCCTGATTTACCTTTAATATATATATAAATACATATATATATATATATATATATATATATATTTATTTATTTATTTAATGCTTAATAATCCTTTTTTTCCCTCAGTAAATTATTACATACAACGGTACCTTTGAGCGCCAAATATGAGGGGAAGGGGAAAAGTTGATATAATCACGGATAATATCCATTCACAAGTGGAAAGAAATAAAACTAATAAATATTTACCTATTTATCTATATATATGTATGAATACAGGTAAATAGATAAATATTATATATTTCCAAGCTTTAACATTTTTATTTATGCATATAGATATATTTACATACATAAAGATATATATTTTTAAAAAGTTATTAAATTTCATTGGAATATTAATATCTATTATTAATACTTTTTACTTATTAGACCTATTTTTAAAGAACTTGATTCATACTCAAATTCAATAAAGATATAAATTGTGAAGAATTCACTCTTATATATTACTAAACTCTTCAATTGTTTTAGTCGACAAAATTAAAGCTCCATATATTGCATTTACTGTTTTTCTTAGAATTTGAACATTAGAACTTTCTATTTCACTGAAGTTATTGATAAACTGAAAAACAAAAAGCATGTAAAGTTAACTTACACTATTAATTCTGTGTTGTCTACCATTATTTCTCTTCTTGAATCTTTCGTATTTTTAGATAAAATAAAATCAGGCTTAATACATTCCATTACTATATTTGCTAATTCTTTTGATTTATAATCAATTATAATTACACTAATATAACAAGTTAAAACAATAAATATTTATTATATATATTTGATCTAATTATACTCTTTTCAATTAATATGATATTTTGATTTTCAAAAAAAAAAAGAAAATGTACAAATAGATCACTATTTAAAATATATTTGTTAAAACTTACTGCTTGTTCATATTTATAGCATTCCAAGTATAACTCAACCTTTTCTACCAAATACATATATATTGTGTTCTAATTTCTTTCTTTCTTTCTTTTTTCTTTTTTATCAACTAGTTCTAACCTCTATTAAATTGTGACATAAAGTTTGTGGCGCCAATTATTTGGCGCCTTTTTGCATGTAAATTATGAATCAAAATAATTAATAATAGAAAAAAAATAATATAGAATGAAAAGAATAAATGTAGAAAAAAAGTGTGAAATAGAAGAGTAAAATAAACAGGTTGATTTTTAATTAATTAAAACTATTTAAAGTAAACATATTTTAATCCAATTATTAGTGTTTTATTACAAACAAAAAACTAACTCAAATGCCTGAATTTAATATATAAATTATTCAACTATCATATTGTTTTTGTTGCAACATATTCTATAAATTTAGTATAATAATTAATATAATATCTAAGGGTACTGAGCAATCAATCATTAAATATCATAAATAAAATTTTTCTGAACTTGTTCAGTCTTTATTACATTTTGTTCTTCAGTCCAATATGATCTATCAATAGATTTACATTCTATACTTACACAATTATTAATGAATTTTTTAATTGATAAATCTGGTTTAAATGATAAAAAGAAACTTTTATATGTAGAATATTTATTGCAAGTTTCATGTTGTTGATCATTTTCTTTTTGAATACATAATTCAATATTTGGAACAACAGTTGATCTAGAACAAACTGGGTATAAACAAGTATTTGGTATAAATCCACCCCTTGAATGAAGAATAGCATTATTCATAGGTTTCAAAAGTTTCCAAAGTTCTTCTTCCGTATCAGTAAAAATTGTAATAATTTCTCTATCATATAATAATGAAATAATTGGCTCAATAGAATACCATAAATTCTCTTTTAAAGATTTTGATTTGTGAATTATTATTGTATTAATTAATAAAGGAGAATAAAAATCTAAAATTTCTGAAATTAATCTCATAAAAGATTGAAATTCCACTTTACAAGTATAAATCCCCATTTCACTAAAATCTAAAACTAATGAAATATGAGATATAAAATTCTTTTCTTTCATTGATATTTCTGAAAAAGAATATATTACTTTTTCTAATTCCCAAACAATCAATTGTCTAAGTTCACTGATTGATCCAAATGATAAAGTTGTTTTCAAATGTAGATCAACTACTCTAATATAAAATACTGGTTGTTTATCATGTTTAAGACCAATACCACTCCCTAGAACTTTTCTAAGATTATATATCAGAATTCTTCTTCTATTTTCCTTGATCATATTTAATGTTGATTTATGTTGACTATTATTTGATTCAAATATAGCATTCATTCCATCCTAATATTTTAAATAAGTAATAAAAATGTAATTATTTCATTTACTTTATTAATATAATAATAGGAAAACTTACCTCTACTAATTTCATATATGTTGAAAATCTTGTAAGTTGCATTAGTATACTGTCTTTTGTTAATGCAAAAAAACCTCTTAAAAATAACATTTGTTTCAAGAAATCAATTATTAAATATGATACACCATTTCTTCGAATTATTTCACTTGCTAATAAACAAATATTTTTAGTATATTGATATGATAATACATTTTCCATATATATTGTTCGATCAGGTTTATATTGATTTAATATTTTTGAGTGTTTCTTTTTAATTTGATCAATTTCTACTGAATATGATTTTTTCACGAGCTTTGCCCAATCATCCAATGCTAACTCTATTCTATTTGATCTTTTATTTATACTCTCCATTTTTGTATTAACTTTTTAATCAAGTAAATCAAAGTTTTTAAACTTTATTATCATTCTAAGAAATTGTATTTATTATTTAATTAGTTAATTTTAATTTATATTAATATTTCTAATCCTAAATTTATATTAATAAAAATTTATTTATTTATTTGTTTTTTTTTTAATAAAAATACTAATAATTATAATGCCGGTACTCTGCATGCATTTTTTTTTTAATATTTACCCCTAAAATTTTTTTAATATAATTTTTTTTTTTTTAAAGTCTAAATTATTATTCTTTAATTTGTGATTATTTTCTCTTATAAATCCATTACAAATCTATAACTAATATAAATTTACTTATAAATATATACAAATTTTTCAATTTTTACTTTATCTACTTGTTAACTTCCATTTTCATAATATCTTTTTTTCTTTCTTTCCCTCCATGCACTATTCAATGCAATAATATTAAAATTAGACTTTACACCGAACCGGCGCCAAATGTTTGGCGCCGACATTTGTTTAAAATAATATATTTATTATAATTACGTTATTAAAGGTAAAAAAAGAAAACAAGATAAAAGTGTGGAATAAAAATCAGTAAAAAAAGAAGAAAGGGTGAATGAAATATAGAATAATACAAATCTATAACAAAACCAGAGCAACATAATTATCTGTTTATTATTATTATTAGTTGAAGAAACTGTCAATAGGTGACAATGGCACGTACACGATCAAAGTATGTGGAATTGACAGATGATGATTATTATGATGCCTATGACTCTGATTACTATTCAGATGATGATGATAATGTGGCATATGAAAGAGAAACAATAACAAAAACAGTAAAGACAAAACCTACAGTACAAACAGATAAAAAACATGTGGCTAAACAAAATCAGGATAAAGGAGTAAAAATTCAGATGAAAAATGAAATAATATCAACACCTACAATAGATAATTACAGCTGTGTAGTGTTAGGCCATGTTGATTCTGGTAAATCAACTTTGATGGGTCATTTATTTGTGAGTTTGGGACTAATTAGTGAGGGAGTGATGAGAAAGTACAAGAAAGAAAGTGAGATCATTGGAAAAGGATCTTTTGCATATGCTTGGATATTTGATGATTGTGATGATGAAAGGGAAAGAGGAATTACAATCAATATATCAGCTAAAAGTATGATGATTGAAAAAAAACTTGTTACAATATTGGATGCACCAGGACATTCTGAATTTATACCTAACAGCTTTTCAATATCAATGTTTTCTGATAATATTATTGTAGTTATTGATAGCTCAGGATTTGATTCAGGATTTCAAAAAGGCCAAACTATTGAACATATTATTTATTCACTTCTAGCAGATGTATCGAATATTATTTTTGCTGTTAATAAATTGGATCTATGTAATTGGGATGAACAAGTTTATTCAAATATTGTTAATACAATAAGTAATTATATAAATTTAGAACTTGCTGATATTAAAAATGATTCAAATATTATTTTTTTACCAATAAGTGCATATCATGGAGTCAATATTCTTAATGATAAAAATAACACCTTTCCCAAAGAACTTTCTTCTTGGTATCAAGGGCCTAGTTTGTTTGAAATTCTATCAAGCATTAATCAAAGTTCAAAAAGATCTATACCACGCCCTATTGAATGTCATTGTCATAAAGAATCTAAACAATTTACTTCTTTTTCTGCATGTATTCTAGAAATCATCTCAGTATCTTCATCTGAATTTAAAGCATCATTATATATTGAATATGGTCAACTTAAAGTTGGTCAATCTTATCATGTACTCCCTTTCAGTGAATCTGTTAAATGTAAAGCTATTTCTATTCATGATCATACATACAATACATGTAATGGACCCATTTATATCTCTTCTGCAACATTTAATTGCAATATTCATCCTAGCATTGGTAATATTATTGTATCAACTATTTCTTCTAAAAATAATACAAGACGTAATAGTAACACACCTATTACATCTCTACTTTCAAGTTTATATCCAATACAAATTTCCACAAAACTTAAAGTAAAATGTCTTAAATTCTTGAATGAAATTCTTTTAAGTTCCAAAAATATATTTTGGAATGTTCCTGGTCAATCTTTTATGATTTATTACCATTGTGAAGCTTCTCCCGCCATTTTACTTAGTGTCAGGGATGACATATTTTATTTTGAAACTGAAAAAGAAATTGTTTCATATAATAAATGTTCATGTAATGATAATACTAATCTAAGTAAAGTCTCAGTTCGATTTTTTGGAATCACCGTTCTTATTGGAGAAATGATCTTTCATTAAATTTTTTAATTGTTTAATTAATTAATTAATTATTATTTTTATTATTATTACTATTATTATTATTACTATTACCACTGTTATTATTGTTATTCTCTACTACATTTCTGCATGCAATCTTTCCCGCCTAAATCGCAAATTCTTTCTATAAAAGCGGTTGGGGGGTAATCATTTATAATTTTAATAATAAATTTTGATTGTAAGAAGGAAATAAAATAAGGATTTAAATCATTAATTAGATTCATTTTTTTAATGGTCTATTTCATTTATAAAATAATTGGTTAATAAATTATAGATTTCTTAATTTTTCAGCTTTTTACTTTTCCCCACAAATAATACAAGTTATCAAGTGATTACAATAATAGTTTTTCTACTTCACATTCATTCATATTAATTTCAGTTCTTAATATTGAATTTATATCTTTTCTTTGCATTATTTCTTATTGGATTTTGAATTTCTATTTAAGAAAGAAATGGTAATATAAACAATTAATGCTTATATTAGTACATTTTGGCTATATAATATATATTATATATAAATCTAATAAATACATGGAAAGATAGAAAAATAAGCATATTATTAATTTTATGGTATTTCAATAAGAATGTCTCCGAGGACTTTAAGGTAAGCTAAGATGTGTTGACTTGAATAATTTACCAAAATTTCTGACTCATAATAATTAATAATAACTATTTCCAGAGTAATAACTAAGTTAATTAAGATTACTTCAGGATCCTTACAAAGTGTTGTAAAGCAATGTTTTAAAGATTCATATAAAGGTTTGTTTATCTAAAATTTGTTAAATATTCAAATATAATTCTATCATTAAAACTTTAAAATTGATTTAGATGGTATTAAAGCAATTCGATCTATCAATTTTGGAAGTAAAATGACTCTTGGAGAAGCAAACAAAATCCTAGGTACCGAATTTGGGAAGAAGTATTCTGTAGAAGATATACAAAAGGTAAGTGTTGTAGTTTATAATAAATATCATTATATCAATCTCTTCTGAAAGTTTGTATAACCAAATTTCTGTTGAAATATGGTTCAAATCTTTCTCAACTAATAAAGAAATTTTTAAAAAAATGTATCTTCATATATTGGCATTATTTCTAACTTGAATTATTCATATTGTTCTTTAGATTGCAAGAAGAATGCTTGAATTGAATGAAGCAAGTGGAAAATATAGAGGATCTCCATATATACAAGAAAAACTTATTATAGCTGAAAAACTTATGTTGGACCAAATCATCAAAAACTCAAAGATTTAATATTGAAAATATACTTTTTAATTAGAGTGAACATGAAATAATAGGTCACTAATTCTTTCTCTATTTTATTCAACTTTGTCCAAATTAATACTAAGTAATATATGTTTTTACTTCTCTTCCTTTATTTCTTCTTTTTCTCTTTTTGATACTAAAAGAATGAGATTCTTAATTTATACTCAGTTTAGATGCTAATTGGAAGAGAAAGAATATTAAAAAATAGAAAAAAAAAAGCAGAGGATCGTGAATTTGACCTACACTCCGATGCCTCCCTCCCCCCTCCCCTCACTTATCTGAAAGTCTTCCTTAGAAATTCATCTTATTTATTCTACTTATACTCAATATTCAATATATACTGCAGAAAATATAAATAATTACATGAACTAAATCTCAATAGAATAAGGAAGTATCAATTTCTGGCCATACCATTTACTCATTGCATAATAGTAAAAGAAATCCACATAAATTGCTGTTTGAATTAGTCCTCCAATCCAGCCAACCCAGTTTACATAATGTTGAGCATAGAAACGGTAAATCCAGTTAAAAATATAAAATAATCTATAAAGTCCCATAGTTACAACATAATTTGATGTTAAATTTTCTACTTCTCTTAATTGTTGTAAAAGTACTAATTGGGGCAAAATTGCAACAGATTCAAGCCAGATTGAAAAACTCCATAATATCTCAGAAACTATCCATTTTTCAGAAGTAATAAAACCCAATAATAGGGCTGGTAATAATAAATATTTATGATATGGAAAACTATCTGCATTTGAATCGTAAGTTCTACTGATTGGAATTTGATATCTCATTAAATATATACAATAACTAGTACTTGCAATAAATACAACTTTCATTAAAGTATTATATACTGATACAAAACTCCATAATAAATCAATATATCTACTACAAAATACTATCAAATAGATTTCCTGCATCTTACATGAAATACCCAAACAACTCTTACTCTTTCTTAACTTTTTTAAAAGAAGAAAAATGCTCAAAAGGTGGAGCATATCACCACACAATCTAAACCCATTCATTTTCTACCAAACACTTACTTTTCTATATTTATATATAATATCCAAACTTATTTACACTATCCTAATATTACTTAAATTCTTTGCACACAATCTTCTACAAACCTTCTTATTTACTTGATCTTTTTTCTTTCCCACTAAACTCCAATATATATTTATAAATAAATGTTTATATATTTATGTATATTTATTTATATATAAATATATTTTTAATACTAATTTTTCAAATATTAATATTATTATTATATTACAATTATTAACTTTTATTATTATTAACTGCACTATTATTTAACTTAATGATCCATTATATAAAATTATATAAATTAATCTGGCATGAGGCGCCAATATTTTCCCGCCGCATGTGGGAAACTTTTTTTTAATTTATTGATTATATCGGTTAATTTCAATAGGGGAAAAAAAAAGATGAATTAAGATCAAATTTGAAAGAAAAATAAAAAAAAGGATTCGTTGAATAAGATTATAGAAATAATATATTTAAATGAATAATATAATGAAAGAAAGTAAAATTGGAGTACAAATCGTAAAATTGACAGATTATTCCTATGGACTAGTAATATAGCGATTAATATTGAATTGATTTGTTTCTTGTTTTTTTTTCTTTTTCCTTCATTATCTCTCTTTTTCTATCTATCTAAAATTATCCAAGTAAATTAAGTAGTTTGAAATTAAAACAAAATCCTATATCTGTATATCAGTGATAAAACCAGAATATCTACTCCAAATTGTACTTAAAATAAGAGGTAAATTAGGTATTGTAAAAATATTGTAATTTCCAGTGGAATTATTAGAATAGGAAATAATACAACCAGGAAGATGATTCTTTCTTTTTTTATTTTGACTTTCAGTAATTTTTGAAGGAAAGAATTGACTTGTTCTTACTTTAAGATAAATCTTTTCTGGATAAGGAAGTACATAAGAATCATAAATTATATCAACTTGATGATTCCAAAGTGATTTAATTTCCAATATAAAACTCTCAAAAATCTCTTTAGCAACATTATAAGGTGAAGCTTTGATATTACAGTTACTTAATAACTCTTGAGTAGAATTCAAATTAACATATTGTTTTTTAAGTGCTAGTACATTTGAAGATTTAAACTTTTTTGATTGAGGATTAATAAGACTCATATAATCTTGTTGAAGACAAATAATAATGTCATTTTTAGGCTGAGTTAAGAATGATGATTTAATCTCTTTAATTGGCAGATTGAATGAATTCTGATAAACAATAATATTAATATATAATTTTGAAAAATGAACTAATCTAGTAGAATTATAGAAACTTGGTAGTTTAATCAACAAAGATTGTGGATCATATTGTGATGATACATAAAAAAAATTCTTTGGTAATTTATGCTTTTTAATATAATTATACTGAATTGAATGAATCTGATCAAGCTTTTGAAATTCTGAAGTAGAAATTCTTTTAATTTCAGAATCTTCATTAATTTGAAAATCAAAATCTACAATTAATGGTTTTTTTTCCCAATCAAATCTTGAAATTAACCATAAAGATCTTAAGAATCCAGTAGTAGAAGTACCGGGTACCTTATATATAGAATTCATTAGATCATTATTTGTATATACATAAGCAGCAACATGTTCTAAGAATTCTTGAGAATCTGGGATCTTATTAACTGAGGCAAATTGTTTTAATTTCTTAATAGTTTGTCTTAAAGAAGGGAAATAATTACTTAGATTGAGTAATTTTGCTCCAGTTTGTGTTTTCCACCACAAATTACGTAATTGGGAAAGGTTTTCCTGTGGAAATTTAATATTTTCTTCAATAACTTTTTCTGACATATTTTCAGGTTCAATAGTAATTTTTGCAATTTGTTCTAATTCTGTTGGATGAAATATACTAATTCTAAAAGTGATATCTCCTTTCCAATATACATCTAAAAATGGAGCAAAGCCTTTTAAATCAGGATTATCGGTACCTTCTAAATAATTATATTCTGGTATAATATCAGAAGAAATAGAATGTAATTCTCCTAATTCTTTTTGTATTGATAATAAAAATGCAATTTTAATCTTTTCAATAGATTCTTTTGTTTTTGGCCATTTATTAGATTGTTCCATTTCTATTACACATTGTATTTCTTCTCCTTCTCCTTCATTTAGATCAGAATTTAAGTTGGTATAAAATTTCATAAATCTCAAAATTGAATTGGATGATTGAATTGATTTAATACTTAAAGGAAGAGAAGTTAATCCAGTAATAATAGATTTAAAGTTGGAGAATTCTTCATGTACATTTTTTTCTCGGCTTAAATAAGGATTAATAGATCCAAAAGGTGTCATAGAATAAGTAATATTATTATTATCTTTGGTACCTGTTATTGTTTCTGAATTTAATTTAACTTGTGGGAGATGTCTACTTAATGTATATTTTAAAATATCTTCATTAATCCCTTTATTTGTAATAAATTCATTATTTGAATCAATTTCATTATTCCAAATTAATGTTTCTAATACGGTACCGTCTCTAAATCTTCTTGTCTCAATTTTATCATTACCCCAAAATTCTTTAAATAATTTTGCCTCAAAAGTATCAACAAAAGGACCTTTATCTATAGATCTTGTAATTTTTGAAGCGAATTGAATACCAATAATACATCCAAACTTTTCTTTTGAGACTATTTCTCTCAAATTTATATTTTTGACTCTATCGGTGTAGCTTCTAATTAAGATTCGTCTCGTGATCTCAACCAAATTTGAACTCTGACAATTTTCCCAAATTGAATCAAAATTTCTCTTGATAGTTTTTGGATTTGAATCTTCACCTAGACTAATTTCTTTTGGAATATTGTTATCTGGTGAAATTAAATAACTAAGTTGAATATTATGAAAAGAATTTGGATAAGATATCATTATACAAGAATCAAATTCCAATAATGTAAGCATTAAAGGAGTATCATTCAAAATCTTATTTTGATCATGTCCTTGAACTCTTAACTTATTATCAAGCTCAACTCCAAGACTAAATATATCAGAAATAGTTTCAGAATAACCAAGAATTTCTTTATTGTCAAAAAGTGACAAAGTTTTATTTAATATCTCAGGTAACTCCTCCTTGAGTAAATCTTGACATCTCCAAAATACATTATATACTTGATCTTCTTCATCTGTTAAAATAAAAACTTGGTTTCCAATATAATCTCTATTAAATAAATGTAATAAATTCGTCCTCTTAAAGTCTTTACCTTGTACAAATATTTTCTCATAATATTTTGGTGATAATTCGCCAAACACGTAATAGGTACCGGGTTGATCTTTATCTTGAGATTTCCAATTTGTGATCATTTTTTGTAGAGTCATTAATACAAGCTTAAATAATTGTAATGAGCTAGTTTTTCTTGAATTTAATACATCTCTATTTAATTCCAGAGTATGAAACAAAAGATATAAGAGAATTTCTTCATCAAACTGACCAGAAAGTCTAAATTGATCATTAACTTTTAAGTGATTCCAAATCTTCCATCTTATACACCAAAGTTTGAGAAGTAGGAAAGTATCTTCAAGCATAACAGAAGATAAAACTTCATTAATAATTTGAGATAATTTAAGCATTTGATTTTTGGTATTACTCAAAATAGCCCCATTATATTGTGGTGTTGGTGGTAAAAAACATGAATTTAATTGATCTTGATAATATTTGAAGGTATCGTAATTCATAAAACTCCTTCTTACGCAATTTCTATATACTGAGATAGAATCTTTACTCAATTTGGATGATTCAGGAATACTTGGTAGGATTCTGAATCTAAATTTTGATAGAAATAAATCTTTCGACTCTTTACCTGATTTTAATACTAATACAATTGAAACAACTGGAATATACCTTAGATCATACAAATAGTCAATTTCTATTTGAATTTCCTTGATTTGATTGACTGACAAAAGCGTAGGTAATCCATTCTTACCCATAGTTTGAAGATCTTCCTTAGATAATAATTCTCTATTTATCATTTCTGCCTCATTTTCTGCAATGTTTTGTATCTTATTATCCTTATTTTTGCTAAGTAACTTATGAAATAAGTCCATAACTAATGCTCCCCTCTTAATAAAATAAGAATAGTTAGTATAATCTTTGGATTCTATCAAGGATCCTGGAAGATCAAAAACTAAATCCACAACAGATTCCTGATTAATAGCAAATTCCACGTTCATTAATCTTATCGGACTCTTTAATCTTAAATTGCTTATGGGAATATTTTCTCCCAACAATCCTTGAAAGGTACCGGACAATCCAAACTCCTCATCAAGTTTCAAAATATCTGCAAATAGCATTGTTTTACTATTCTCTCTAATAGTACTCTTTAATGGAGTCTTAAACTCTAAATATCCCACCTTTTTTAACATAGAAACAATATAAGGCAAAGCTCCCAATACCATATTCTTAGATTCTGTCCCATAATCCTTATACTTTTGAAGAATAATATTTAGCCTATCTTGTAATGCAGAATCCAAACAACTAACTCCAATAGGAGAATTTAACTCAAATATATCATTTGCATCCTTTGCATGCTGTTTGTACCTCTGCCTCACCTGTCTTTTATCTTGAGGCTTACTTTGCTTCATTTTCCAACCTTTCAAGCTCTCTCTATACTTTTCTAACCTTATAGACTTATCGTATAATAATTATGGTCTCAAAAACTATTAAGCTTAATTGAAAATAACAAAATTATAAAATTAAAGATAAAGGAGTTAAAACTAAAAAAAATACAAGAAATCTATAACCTTTTGTCTAAATTCCAGTATTCTTTTCAATTAAGATTATTCTCCTTCGTTTTAGTTTCAAGCTATTTCCTAATTAGATTTAATTCACTAAATTCAGTTTTTTCTTGACATACAGTAGCCCGCCAGCGCCAAACACGCGCCACATGTTGTTGACTACATGCATTATATTAAAATATAATGGAGAAAAGAAAGTAGAAATTATTTACTTTTTCGGTCAAACTTTTTCTTAAACCTTTCCATTCTGGTTTGAATACCAGTACTATTTTCTGCATCAGCTGAATCTGGATCGTTGGACTCATGTGTACTGTCTTTTTTCTTCCTCATTTTGAGGTTAAGCTTCTCTTTAAATTTTTCAGTTTTACTAATTTTACCTTCCTTTGGTGACTTTTCACTATTATTTTTGTCAGAATATGAAGCATTAACATCTTTTGTTATTTCCAATTCTTTATTAATTGGTTCACTTTTCATAGTGCTTTTAGCACTAGGAGATTCAGAATTAAAATTATTATTGCTTTTACTAGGTGTAACCATTTCTGTCTTATTAAAAACATTATTTGATAGACTGTTCTTTACATTATAAGTCTTAGAATTTGATTTAACAAAAGCTGGTTTAGTTTCCGAGTTATTTGAATTATGAGTTTCTATTACTGTTGCAACATTTGATTCATGCTCAGATTCCACTACATTAGTATCACCAGATCTTTTGCTTTCAAGCCTTTTTTCAGCAGATTTTGATTCATCACTTACGTTGTAATCGCAATTCTTTTTAAATGTAGGGTCACTAGAAAATGTTGAAAGTAATGCTGCTCCTTTGTGTACATTTACTAGTTTATGCAAACCTAATATAACATCTTTATTTTCCACTTTACAAAGTTCAGAAAACTTCTCCAGCTTATCTACAGATATATAAATATTCTCCAAACAAGATTCTGCATGATCTACATTCTTTTTAATATTTTCCAAAGATTTTTCTAGCTCAGTAAGAACTCCTTCAAAAGATAATTGAACATCCATTAAACTTGAATTTGTAGGCTTTTCACTTGCTTGCTCTATCTCACTATTGTCATTTGCTTTTAAATCAATTTCTGTGCTAAATTTAGCAGAATCCACCTCAATATTATGTTTTTTTGATTTTTTTTTATTCTTAGGAAATTTAAGTCTACCTAATTTTGTCTGACCCTTGCTTTTATTATCTGCAGTATCAGAATTATCTGAGTTTGAGGTCTTATTAAACCCCAATGCATGCAGAATATCCGCTCCCATTCCGGATCCATCACTACTTTTTCTCCCCATTTTTAATCAATTTTATACCTCTCTCTTAATCTTTTTATTTGATAATACTAGAATTTGCTCAATTAATATTTCCTTATTTTTTTCTCTCCTACTATTATCTTTTTTTCTCCTTATTTCATCCAATTTTACACATTGAATGTCAAATAAGATCTCTAGACCTTGCTTATAAATTTCGGGCGGCAAAAATTGCCCGCCATGGCCATTGCATATTTGCATGTGGACAAAAAATGTAATATTAATTTCGAATGAACTGATAAATCTGAATTAGGAAATTAATATTTTTACTTAAATATGAAACAACACAGTGAGTATAAAAGTAATTAAACTAAACTTTGATAATGTTATTTATTAACTATTTAGTATTTATTTTTAATTGTAATTACTTTATGAGTGTAGAACTTGCCTTATAAGTTGAGTAGGAGTAGTAATATTAATTCCTCCAATATAAATATTTGAATTGGATTCATTCATAAGTTCGTAAACGCATCTAATTTCGGGAAATGTAATAGACCCTATCACAAATACAATCACAAGTTTGTTTTTTAAAGAATACCTAGGAATAGAAGAATGAGATTGTATTTGGTTCAAGTTTCCAAGCAAGTAATGTGAACCTTCATTAGCATAATATTTACTGATGCAAGGAAATTCTTCGTTAAAACTATTTTGATTAAAACTATTATAAGAAATTAATGAGTTGTTTCCAATATTGAGTTGGCAAAGAAGGTGATAGATTATTGTCTTTATTAAAGGCTCAAATCTGGAAAGATTGATTTCTATATTTCTCAATCTTTGTTTATAGTATTTAACTCTTTCTTTATTATTAAGCTCGTATTTGTGAATATGTTTTCCATTTCCAGCTGCAATATCATCAAATGAGTTACACAAGCCAAGTCCAAGAAGTTTTTTAAGTACAATTTGATCGTTATTCGAGAGCCTTCCATGCTCAATTAATTGATTCAAATCATCATTATTTATTCCTGTATAATGCGAGATATATAGTAAGATCAATCTAAGTTTGTCATTATTGTTATTAATTATTGGAAATTCTCCTTCCGATTTTCCCAATGCAGATTGATCCAACACAGTAAGCAGATTACTTCTTTGCTTATTTGCAGTTAAGGATTTCCCATCAGAATCTAACATTGTTGTAATACATTGCTCAATTTCCCCTATTGATGTAATATCATTCTTCTTTAAAATATTAAAACATTCTCCGATCAAACTAATATGTGTCCAGTATCGGGAAAGAGTTTGTTGATATTGAGGAAGAGTTCTAACTGCTTGTATTGTCTCACTTGTTGAAAAATTTGACCCTTTATTTTCCCCTCTATGGATCTTTGCAGTAACATTATTATGAGTAAACTTTAAAGTTTCATCCGTAATTGCCTGGTTTACATTTCCAATATGTTCATGCCTATATAATACCCATTTTGAATCCCTTTCATCAAGCACTGCCTTCTTTATTTCCTTTTTTCCTCCTGTACTAGAGACTTCGTACTCATATACATCATCCATCTTTTGGTTTTCGTCCTTATTCTTCAAGTTAGTGTTGTCAAGTCTAGTACTTGATAAAATGTTATAATGATCAGGATTACTAATAGATACTGGAATATTCAATAAATCATAAGCTAATGCTTGATAGTGATAATCATGTATATACAATGGAGCAGTATCAAAACTTCTATCTAATAATAATATTGTACATTCTTCATTGCTTTCGGCTCCTCCATTCTGCAAGTAATTGAGCTTTTCAGCCAAGTTCTTACATTCTGTTGACACTTCTACTCTTCCTGATGCTTGATATCTTATTACTGGCTTACTATTAACTCCAAGAGTCTTACATAATGTATTAATTCCAGACATAATTTGTTGTTGAAGCTTTTCAGAAAGATCAAGACTAGTTGTAAATAAACCATCAATATCAATGTAGAAGGTTCTGCTATCATATGGAATAAAGTCTAAATTGACTTCTTTAAAAGCTAATAACTTCTTCAAAAGACCTTCGTGATTAGAAAGTATATCAAAACCTGCCATTCTTTCTCCCCTAAAACCAGTAACAAACAAATGAGCTGACCTATACATCCCTTCACCTTCAAAATCTTTCTGAATCCGTTCAAGATTTCTCTTCTCGTTTGTTACAAAGTAAATACAATCCATTTTTCTTAATGGCTGCCTTTTTGAATGTAACTGCTCGACAATGGTAACTCCTGCCTCAATAATATCATAGAATGAACAACATGAGGAAATTACTTTAAGTGTAAATTGATCAACTACCATAGTTAAATATCCATCACTTCCAGAAGCAGACATTGCACGTACCGGTGAAATGATCTCCTCTATGATCCTCCTCTTACAATGATTAAGTAAACTCATGTCTTCCTTGTTGAAATTTTGGGAGAAAAAAGAAAAACCAAAAAAAGTGTCATACACAGTTTCTACATGATATCATATGTAATAAAAATGACCAGTTATTTAATCAGCTTTTAAATTTTCTATATCGAATAATTCCCCTTTTTTTGACTAATTATTCCTAAAATTATACACTGCCTCCAAAAGTGTGGGGAGAAACTTTGAGGCGCGCAAATCATGCGCATGCACCACGTAATTGGCATTTATGCAATTTCTAATTTTGAGTTAATTTTAGAGGAAATTCTTTGTAAATTAGTGTTTTCAAAATTATAATTAATTTTTTCATGTTGTAACATAAGAGCTGCACCATAGTATGATCTGATAAAAGGAGAAATGGGGGGACAAGTAACGAAGAAATGATCTGCTAAAGGTTTTAGTATTTTTTCATTTGAAATTAGTTCTCCAAGTTCAGAAGAGACTCTTCTTTCAAAACCTGGTACGGATGCAAGCCCGCCACAAATTAATATATTTTGAGAAAGCTCTTTTCTTGTTTCAATATTAGAATTTAATAAAACTTGGATGATTCCATCTAAAACAATATGATGAATGACTTCTGAATTGGGAAATGCTTTATCTCCAAAGAAAATCTCGAATGGTTTGGTTCTGGTATTTTTATCAACAACTAAATTAATGTATTTATCTTTAACTATTAAATTCTCATATGTAAAATCTGTAATATTGGGATTACTTTCAATATTATCGTTAAATTCGTGGTTTACTATTCCGCTCTGAAAGATAATATCATCCATTAAATCGTTACTTATTTCTTTAATTATGTCTTCTTCTGGTTTTTCTTTATATTGAGAAAATAATTCATTCATAAATTTCTTCTTAAAATCATCATATCCACAATTAATTATTTTAACATTATATTCAATTGGATATCCATCGTAAATAGGACAAACTATTGTCTCATTTGTTCCTATATCAACCACTATTCCTGTTTTAAATCCTGTGGTGAAAAGACTTACTATTGGCTCACTAATTCTCTTAACACCAGGAACCTGATAGTTCTCCAATAGAATCTGTTTAATATAATTTGAAAGTTCTATTGGAAAAAATGGTCTTTCTAATAGTATTACTGGATAATCCTTAGGATTTGACATCAAATAATCAGTGTACAACATACGTATCAAAGAACTCCAGCTTCTTTTCCAGTTTATGGGATCTTTAAAAACTGTCACATAATTTGATTCTTTAGAAAAATTTGTATTATCATTTTCTGATATTTCTAATACATCCACACACTTAGAAAAGAGCTCACTTGTCTGCAAAATTACAAATGGTTCCATTTTTTTAGAAAATCCTGCTTTTACATGCCGTCTTCCAAGTAATATTATTATATAGTTTTTATTTGTTCCTATTTCATCCATCTTCTTATGCACCTTTTCCCACTTCTAGATTATCTTTGTTATTAGTTAACTATTTTTGTCTCACACACAATTTCATGCTAATTCTGCGTTTTCTTTCCTGATTTTTATTATAATTGAAAATATATTAATATATACTATTAATTAAAGAATTTATCAATTGAAAACATATTAAAACAAATGGCGCCAACTATTTTGAATTATTTTTTTTTAATCCAAATTGTAACTAACAAAAAGGAAAATTTAATATATATATCTATATTTATATATCTAAAAAAAAAATTCATCCTTTAATCTAAACATGAACAAACCTTAACCAAAAGTGCTCATTTTTCTCCATTCTTAACTCTCTTCATCTTTTCTCGTTTTATTTTAACCCTAAAATTTCTTTACGCCTCTTACCCTTGTAAAATTAAAGATACATTCCCATTTAGGCGCCAGACATGTCAAATTTGACACGTAAGTAAATAAATTATTAATAAATATTTAATCGAAAGTTAAAAGAGAACTTTCATTTGAAGGACTTCCTCATCAAAATCAGGAAATGGAAGTTCAAGCTGATGAGTTATGTGGAGGTGAGATAATTATTGATGGAGAAACAGAAATTGACGATTTATTACTTGCATCCAAGTTCGCAGAACTAGAAAATTACAAGTCTGCTTCCATTCTATCTGCGATAGATTCTTCAAGAGGTAGGAAAATACAAAATGAGAAGACATCCGATAATGTTGATATTATCTTAACAGATGATGAGTTGAATAATTCTGAAGATGATGGCTATGAATCCAGCGAAAATGAGGATAACGAGATTAAGGAGTTAATTAGGAAGGAGATGATTTACCGCCATAAAGTTTCTGAAGTTCATGAATCTAAAAATGAAATTTTGGGTGAGAAGCTATCTGATGATTATTTATCTCAATTTGGTATTATTCTGGATAATAATAAATGTACTAAGAGTACTTTATCTGATATTAGTGAATGCGAAAATGAGATGGCAGAATCAGAAGAAGAGGTGATTAAGAAAGGAAAGCATAGTAACATAAGAAAAGATGGTCAATTAGACAACTTTGAAGAAAAATTAAGCTGGCTACCAAATATTGAGATTTTGGATATGCCAGAAAAGGTAGATCTTACTCTTCCTTGTGAGTTTGTTGGAGAAATTTACTCCATTATTGATGACGGAGCAATATTTGGCATGGAGGGAATCTTTATAGTAAAAAGTGACCCATCCACTATAATGTTAGATTTGGGATCAGTTTTATGTTTGGAGGATAAGACAATAGTAGGAGCAATTATAGACACATTTGGTCCAATTTCATCTCCATTCTACGTCTTATCTAAACAAAGTAATGTAAATAATGACTTACTTAAAAAAGGTACCAAAATATATTGTGATCGTAGACATTCTACTATATTAGGTAAGGCAGGTAAAATACAATGTAGTTATTTATCAAGTACAAGCCATGGAAATAGGAAAAGTACAGTATTTACTTCAAGTACATCAAAATCTCCTTTCTCTAACAAGGAGTTTAAAAAAGACCCTAAAACTAAAGTATCAAGTGCTACTAACTCTAATATGAAAGATGGTTCTTCTTTAAAACCTGAAATTGAAAATGGAGAAGTTATTCCTGATGGATATGATGAAGATGAAGATGATGATGATGGACAAGAAGAGAGTGGTGATGATATTAGTGTTAATTTAAACGAAGTTTCAATCAAGAAGTTTGTAGAAAAGTATGATAATTTGGGTAATATTCAAGAATCTGCTGTTGAGGATTCTATTACAAATAATATCTCACTTAAAAAGCAAAAAGAATATCAAAAGAAGCCTAATAACAATAACCAGGGTCACTACATTAAGAACAAAAACAATAGAAGAGCATCAAACCAAAATCTTACAAACTCAAGTGGAAAATTTCAATACAATAAAGATAAGAACTTTAATCGATTTAAACAATTTGGAAGCGGAAATATTTATGGACAAAATTCCCTTTCTAATTTTGACCTAAGCTTAAGAAAAGATAATCACCAAAATCAAATAACAAGACGAACTTCAGAAACTGAATTTGGTTACAATCAAGGCAATTTATTATTCCAAAACTTTCAAAATAACTATTCACAATTTTCATATAGTGCCCCAAATAATGCATATATTGCACAAGATATTCAACAAAATAGGGGAAGAATTCCATTCTATAACCATAATAATGGACATGACTTTACCGCCTCTTTCCATTCTCAGACGCAAGCGCAACAAATGTACCCAAATTCAAGTCAAAATTCACATATTCATTCACAATACTTTTCACATTCAGATAAATTACAACTACATCACACGCAGTTACCGTATCAAAATGGAAATCCAAATCAAATGACAGCAAATTTTGAAGGTAATCAATATTCAGTAAATAATCAATATAATAATGGAAATGGAGGTTTAAATAATCCATACATTTACAATAATAATAATAACGGCGCCAATTCCAATTTTGCATGCGAAAGTGGCACCGGCAATGGAAATTTTATGAGCATGGGCGTGCATCCAGGTTCGATTCCTGGAGGTCCAAATTTTCCGTGTTATGGGAATAAATATTAAACAAGGTGATGGAGAGTAGATTTATTATGTTGGAATACAAAGAAAAATAGTTATACAAATGAATAAGGGTTCTATATATCAATCTTTTAAAGAGAAAATACAATAAGTTATTAGTTAAATATTTACTTATTTTAATGGACTATGGAATATACATGGGTATAATAATATTTAATCAATGAAAAAGATGTGTTAATATTTATTTTGATTTTATACATTCAAATGAAAATATAAAAAATACTACAATGTGTGAGATGGAATGAATATCTCGGAAGAAATAGATTTTATTTATTTACCATTATTATTACTATTATTATTATTATTCATGTTTCCATCGCCAACTATTTGCATTAAGTAGTTAATGGAATTAAATATCTGGGAATTTCTTCGGCTATTCGTGTTTACGAGAAGATCGTCACAGAATGACTGAATTCTGGGGTTGTACTTATGCAAATTATAAAAATCAAAATTATTTGGAGGCGGATATTTAGATGAATGAGTAAAATTAGGCTTGGAATTGTTATATATATTGGAATGATTTATATTATTATTATTTGAATATCCATTTCTATTATTAGAATTTGGAAAATTATTGCTTGGGATACGTATATAACTTGGCATTGAGAATGAATCTCCTCCATGATCAATTTCCAATATTGGCTTATTACAAAATACCAGCTCATTTCTCATATAAGCGTGTTTACGAGTAAATGGAGTTTCAAAATCAACATGATCAAATACTTGGTTATATAACAAATCATTCCATATACAATTATTGCTAGATTCGAGAATAATTTTCTTTTCTGAACATCTAGAAATTTCGGATAATAAAGGATTATAATTATTCTCACGTAATAATCGAGAATTATTATTAATCTCATTTTGAATATTTTCAGTATTACTAGCCATACTTTTAGAATGATTTAATCTGTTCATTTGAGAAGCTTGATTTACATACTCAATCTGACTAAAAGAATCCTCAATTCTAGGCTCCATACCCAAACTCGATTCTGCTTCTAAATATGATTGAAACTTATAATTATTAGCATTGCTAATATTATTAGTTACGTCTAAAAGAACTGACTTATTCAGATTAAAATTATTATTCCCCACATTTTGGAAGTTATTGGCTTTTCTAAAATCGTTGCATAATGATTTTTCGTTTATTATAAAATCCATCGGTGGTAGCTTCAAGTTATATGAGGATCCTGAAGTTCTGGAATCTATTCCCCCTAGTTTTGATACCTTGGAAATGTCACTCAATTCATTTGTCCTTTTTGGAGAAATTAAACAATCTTTATCTTTTTTTTGAATAGTATTTGCAGATTCTCCTTGAGAATTAGAAATCAAAGAACTCAAGGACGAAACAATACTTTGTATGAGCTCGCCAGTGATTTTCAGATTATCAGTATTTTCTGTATTCATTGCAAGACTATTACTAGAATTTTTTTCTGAAATTATCTGATTCAAACCTTGAATGATGTCATCAGAGTTTACTGGTGTTCCGCTTAAAGTCCTCTTTGCAGAAGCCGCAACTGAAAGAGAATAGGCCAGAGCCAAAGCTGCTGTAGTTGGATGTACTCCAGGGAGCTTTGAACCAAGGATTTGTGTTGCAGCATTATTGTTAATAATTGCTCCATTGCTCATGACGGTATTAGCATTATTTATATTTGCTGTATTCGTTGCCATTCTACCTCTACTAACTGCATTTGCTTGTTCTCCATTCTTCAGTTTCTGAATAGAAGCTATAACTTGAAGAACGGCCGAAAGAAGAACTGAATTATTAATCTGATTAGACTGAATCGTACTATTCGATGCTCCCGAAATATTTGTCAAACCATTAGATTCCACTAAGTCTTTCCTGGACCCCAAAAAATTTGAGTTATTTGATTTTTCATTTTCCCTATTTTGAAAACTTTCACCTAAAGATGATATATTTGAGATATTTCTTCTCTTTGGATCTCTTCCAGAAGGAGTTTGAAAATTTGTGTTTGGACTTAAATTTGAGTGATAACAACTATCATATCTAGATAGACTACCCATCATAGATGAGGGAGCTGTTGTTCTTTCAACACTATTAACCAAAGAAGAAGATTGTGATCCAAACATATTATTTGTAACATCTCCATGATTTAAATCTCTATTTTCTTTTCCAAAAGAGGCCATATATTCAATATTTGACATTTCTTTTCCTTTGGAACACCTTTTAGGAGTTAAGCTAATAATTTGAGCTGAACTGATTGAATCATTGGATTGTCTATCAATGGAATCAGTAGTTTCTAATGTTGGAAGCTCCACTCCTAATTCATTTGAATGCATAACTATTTTCACATCTTCGTCACATTTTAACTCTTTTGTTCGTTCATTCTTTGAATTAAACTTCATTTTCTCTAATTCTAAAAATTTCTTAAATGTAAAATATTAAAAATTAAAATAAACGACACTTTTGATTATAATTCCCAACCTGAAATTAACCTGAATCTGAACCTGTTACCTTTTATTATTTCTGTTATGTTTAAAAACACCCTAATTATCAATTACACTCCCTTATATGTATCTTAATAACTTTATTTGGATTTCCTTTTAATAATGAGTTTCATATAGGTTTAACTTTTGCTTTAACCCTGTTTCTAAATATACCTGATTTATATAACTATTAAACCCTTAAAATTGATCCAAAATTACCTTGGCCTTACTAAAATATATTGAGCACCATTAAATTTTGTGCTTGACAATAAAAAACAAAACAAATCTTTAAATTCACACACTTTATTACCTGTTTACATATGAAAAATAACCTTAGTTCACGTATATTCCCCTTTTTATACCGATCTTTATACCATATTATTTGCCATAAAATACACTTTAATATTTTATCTTAATCACAATTTCTTTCCTACTTTGTATTTATTACTCAAGTATCAACTTTTTTGAAATAAAACCAATAAGAAAAAATATTGCAATTAAATAGCAATAAAATAATATTTATTTATAGGTATATTATTGTTATTATAAATAATAATAATATTATTAATAAATGATATTGATGTTAAGATCATTAAAATAAAATCCAATGCATCATATAATATCCTTCCACATCCACCCTCTATTCAATCCAATTCCCAAGTATCATAATTTTGTGTGTTTGCCGCCAAAACGGAATTTTGGTATCTTGATATAATTAAGTGAATTTTTGCTTAGTAAAATGATTAATAATTTAATTTAAATACTTTTACCAATTAAATAATATGAATTCGTGATTTGTTAATTTAATAAATACTTGTTTTGAATATTAATAGAAAACTTTTTACTTAATTTTTTTTAAATCTTCTTTTCACATATCATTCCCATTTCCTCCTCTTTATTCACAATAATAAAGTTTCTCACTTATATATTCCATTGATATTCTTCCATTTCCTACAAAATATATTTCAATCTCTTAATTTCTGTAAAGAATATTATTAATATTATTATTATTATTATTATATATATATATATATATATATATATATTTTACCCACACGTACAAACATTTATCAAACTAAAATTATATGCCGGTGCTTTTTATTTGCAGACTTTGACAATTAATGCATGCGTCCACATGAAAATTATTATTAATAATTAATGCATGTGGATAATTATGAAATAATGCCGGTATCAGCTAAAGTGCGTTTGTGGGGGCTTTTTTTTTTTTTTTTTAAATAAAGTTGATAGATATCAAAAATAAATGGTAAAATGATCAAAAATGTTAAATAGAATATAATTTCTCAAAACTGTTTTTATATGCAACTCTGAATTTTTTCTGAAATTGTTAAATCTTGTTAAAAATTTTTATTTCCATTCTTACATAACTTGTCATAAAATTATTTTATAATAAATTTCTTTGATCTGTTGGCGCTACTCGGCGCCAAAAACTGATTTTGTGAGTCTAAATGTAAAAAATAAACACAAAATTAAATAAGGAAATTGTAAAGAAAGGAGAAAGAGATTAAAAAAAAAAAAAGAGGAAATTAAAAAAAAGAGGAATATCTGTGGGGATTTTTATGAATTAAAGTATTTTGAAAAAGGAAGTTCAGTATTGCATTGGCTTCTCTTAAATTCTTTTTTCAATATATTCTAGGTAAGTTTGAAAAAGGCGTAGAAATTTGTCTTTAATTCCGAAATTTGCCACAAATTAATTTTTTTTATCTTAGTGTGAAGTTAAAATTGATAATCTGAAAAGTCATTTATCAAATTAATTAATAATTTCTTTCAAACTTGATATTTGGATTTTTCTTTCACCATTTAATTAATAATATATATGAAGTGGAGCTTGGCTTGAATTTTGATACATTTTGATTACTATTTAAAAAAAAAAAAGAAGGAAAATGTCAAGACAAGAAAAAGAACAATATGATTACTTATTTAAGTTTATAGTAATTGGAGATGCTGGAGCAGGAAAATCATGTTTACTTCACCAATTTATAGAAAATAAATGTAAGTTTGTCTTCTAAAAAGAACCTCTTTCCCTCTATTCTTCTTCTAATCGAGAATTTGAATCATTAAGAGGTATCTATTGTATTTTCATTCATTATAAGAAACTATTAACTTTTATTTTTTCCCCCAAATTGAATTCAAATATTAGTCAAGAAAGGATCATCACATACAATTGGAGTTGAATTTGGATCAAAGATTATTACTGCAGGAGGTAAAAGAATTAAACTCCAAATTTGGGATACTGCAGGACAAGAAAGATACCGTTCGGTAACAAGATCTTATTATAGAGGAGCTGCTGGAGCACTTATTGTTTATGATATAACAAACAGAGAATCATATAACCATCTAGTCAATTGGCTTGCAGATGCAAGAACATTAGCCAGAGTGGATATATCCATTATTGGGGTTGGAAATAAATTAGATCTTAAAGATAAAAGACAAGTTACATTTCTAGAAGCAAGTAGATGTGCTCAGGAAAATGATATACTATTTCTAGAAACAAGTGCATTAACTGGTGAAGGAGTAGAAGAAGTCTTTGTGAAAGTAACAAGACTTATTCTAAGTAAGATTGAAGATGGAACTATTGATCCAAGTACAATGACATCTTCTGGAGTTCAGGCTCCATCTAGAGCACAACTTACTTCATCCAGTAAAGATGATGAAACTAGGAGTTCTGGGAGATGTTGTTAAAATGATTAAAGGAAAATCTGCTTGGAGAGATAGATCAATAAATAAGTAAATAGACTTTATTTTAAATCATTTATAATAACAATTTTCTTTTATTTATCCCTTTAAAATTTACATATTTTTTTCAATAACAAGTATCCAAAATTATCTCTATTCATTTGATTGTTGAGTGAATAATGGATAATTCTCTAAAACATTTTCCCAAGTAATTTGTTGATTAATAATCTTTGAAATTACAGATGGAACTTCTGATGATGATATTCTAACTTGTTTCATTGAATCTCTCTCTCTTAATGTTACAGTATCATCTTTTACACTTTGAAAATCTATAGTAATACCAAAAGGAATACCAATTTCATCAGTTCTTGCATATCTTCTTCCAATTGAAGCAGATGATGTATCTACTTTGCATGAAATACCATGATTAATAAAACTTTTATGTAAAAGATTTATCAAATCATTAAAAATTGCATTAGAACTTATAGGTAATATTGAACATTTTACTGGAGCAATTAAAGCTGGTAAAGATAAATAACTTCTCTGCATTTCGTTATCAGGTGAATTATTTGTATTTTTATTACCAGTACTCTGATCTTGAATTTCAGATAAATCCTCTCTAATTTTAAAACTATGTTCCAATAAACAATATATTATTCTTCCAATTCCAAATGAAGGTTCAATAACACCAGGAGTAAATTGCTCTTCTGTTACTTTCTTTGTCTGGAATTCAAATTTGGCCATTTCTGATGATATCTCCCATTGATATTCTTTTCCATTTTCGCATGATTTATATTTTAAAAGAGCCTTATTAGATTGATTGAGCTTTTCCTGGAAACTAATATCTCCTTTATTTGCAATCTCTTGTAATGCTTCTGTTACTAATGATGCCTCCTGTTTAAATGTTTTTCCTATTAATGGTTTATTTAATGTTAATACTAAAACTGTCTTGAATTGAGGCTCATCATACTTTTCAGATGCAAATAAATCAGTTTTTGTTGCTTTTGAATGTTGTAATAAGTCATAACATGATCTATCAGCATGACCAGCACATTCAATCCAACCATATGATGTCAATACTTCAGCATCCCAGCAATCGCTTGCATAATGTGCCATTTCAGTACTTAAATGTTGTCTAAATCTTATTCCATCTGGATTAATACCAATAGAAATAAGAAAATCATAAGTTCTAGATAAGAAATAAGCTAAAGTTTCATTATTAATAATCTTTTCTTCACCATGTACTGCTTCTTTTAATGTAATATTTCTCTCAATTTCACCATTATTAAGTTGAGTCTTACTTGAATATAATGGAAGACATTTTAAGGCAACATCATCAAATTTAGGATGATCCTTTCTATCAGGATGTATAAAATGTTCAATTTCTGCCATCTGGAATTCTCTAACTCTTAAAAGTCCATTTCTAGGAGCAATTTCATTTCTAAATCCCAAACCAATTTGAGCTACTGAAAATGGTAGTTTTTTTCCATTATATTCATATAATCTTTTAAAATTCACAAAAATTCCTTGTGCGGTTTCAGGTCTCATAAAACCAACACTATCATTCTTTCCTTCAACCTCTTTAGGGCCAATTTTTGTTCTGAACATTAAATTGAATGGATATGGTTCTGACCATTCTCCACCACTTGGTGGCTTAATTTGGTACTTATTTAAACTTTCTTTTATCTCATCAATACTCATTGAACCTGCCTTAATTCCCAAAGTTTCTAATTCATTCTTCTCTTCCTCTGACTTTGGGGGATTTGAAGATTTTTCCTTTAATCTATTTTCAACATACTCTTCTAAAACTTTATCAGCTCTATAATATTCATTAGTTTTTATATCTGTTATCATTGAATCAGTAAATCTATCAACATGACCCGATGCCTTTAAAGGGTTATATGGAGTTAAACAAGTTGCACTAATCTCCAACATATCTTCAGCTAATACAAAATGTCTTCTCCAGAAACTCTCAACTTCTGACTTTAATGCACATCCTGGAGGACCATAGTCAAATAGTCCTGCTACTCCTCCATATATTTCAAAAGATGGAGCTATAAAAAACCTTCTCTTTAAAAGATTCTCAAGTGCTTCTCTTCTTTCTATAAGTGTTTTCCGATTCATTCTTTAATTTAAATGTACTTATTCAAATTAATAATGTTTGATATTATTATATTAATCTCAGTCAATGATTGAATTCTTTAATTATCCTTCAATCCCTTATTTTTATAAACTATAATAAATATCTCCAAAAAATAACAAAAAGGTAATGAAGAAAATAATCTCCCACTTTAAGTTTATTTTTTCCTTTCAATTTTTAATAAATTGATTTTTGTTTTCGTGATCAAGTTTTAATTATTCCTGTATAATATAAATATTAATATAACACGTAATTTATTAGGCTAAAATATTGACAATAAATTTGCCAGAAGTTACCGCCTTTTTCTTAAATAGTACCCATAAAATATATAAATTAATACAATACCAGCTTTATTCTTAACTTTCTTCATTAAATGAGCTAGTTTTTGTAATCTTAATATTACCCCCAGGTGTACTTTGAGTGAGTTTGATTTCATTATATGTTGCAAGAACTAATAGATGATAGAAAAAAACTGCAGCAGTACATTTTGTAGCAGTTTTTTCTGGTAATAATTCACTTAAGTAAATTGACATTTCTTCTTCATTATCATCAGATTCAACATTTCTATTGTCTTTTTTCTTATTGAAAGTTCCAGAATTTTCTTCCTCTCTATTATGGCTACCTATATTTTCTTTGTTTGAAGTATTATTGTCCATTAAGTAGCCATTTTCTTCATTAATCTTTCTAATTTCTCTAATTTCTTTCATTCTAGTTGCAATGAATTTCTGAACAGTATAAGTCTTCAAATTATAAGTTCCACTACTTGTAGTGATTCCACTTTTGCTCCAATTAGATGATTTAATTTCCTCCATACAAAATATATCACTAATACTGGTTGCAATAGAATTTGTTCTGTATTGTTTATCGTAGCTATTACCTACTATTGATCCACTAAGCCTTCCAGATCTCACAATTCTTTGTAATTCAGAATTAGACGAATCTCTTCGGATACCCATTAAGTTTTTTTCAAACTGGAAAGGAGAACTATTGTATGATAATACTGACCCAGTTTCTAACATGGTTGATAACCTAACTCCATCATTGGAACCTCGTCTACTATCTGAGAAAATCATAGACTCTCTTCCACTTTGTAATCTTGCTCCACCTGAAGAATTTGCACCATCTCCATAATAATTAACTGAGCTTTCAATAGTATCACGGCCATTTCTAAAACGATTACTTGGAGATCCAACAAAACCATTATCCAAATTAAAATGGTCAAATCCCAAATCAACGTTACTATACTCAACTCCTGTATCATATTCACCTCTATGTTTTTCTATTGCTTCATACATGTCTAAATTACTACCATTTTGGTTTGATACTGAGATTCTCTTGGATTTTTTCATACTACGTATTGCAAGGCTTTGGAACTTTATTAGAAATTGACTTTTCTCATTTTTTTGGGTTTCTGTTTGCCACCACTTATATGAGTCCCAACCTCTTAATCTTTCATCCATACCAGCAATTATTTCATCATTAAATACCAACATTTCAAGCTGATTCTTATTAATAGAGCTAATTCCTTTAAACTTTAAATCAACATCAAGATGACTTAAACATCTAGATCTTTTTCTATTTTCTCCTCTATTTTGAGCTTCACAAACTATCTCAGTAGTCTCCTCCATAAACTGATTTTCTTTATCTCGATCCGATAATTTGCTTCTTTCAGCATTTAACTTTTTTCTTTCTAATTGTTCAAGTAATTCTTCACTTTCTTCTCCCTGAAACATAAAATCCTCATTATTTATTGAAGACCATAGTACTATCTGGCTTTCTCCTCTTCTATCTGATGAATTTTTTATGCTATTTTTTCCTCCACTATTTCCACTTTCATCTTCATTTTCTTCATTATTACTCTCCTCTAGACTTACGAAATCCTGCTCAACTCCAAAATCTCTTGACAAGTTGGATTTATTTCTATTAATTTCAGGAAGAGTAATATCCTCAATCCTTCCAATATTTGAACTATTTCCATTACCTTTGAAAAGAATATTTTCAAAATTCAATTCATCAATACTTTTGTTTGCTAAGTCCAAAACAAAATTCTCAGCATCCAATGACAAAACCAATTCACCATTTCGATCATTATTACTGCTATTACTCAAATTATCGCCATTCAAACTAAGTGATGAATTTATTGAAATTAACTCAGTCAATAAAGAATTCTTCTTTTCTCCTCTATTCCTCCTAACTAATGTGTTACAATTATTTTTATTTTCTGTCTCATTTCTTCCTTCCCTAAACTATTTTTAGTAATGATTTGTTAATAATGATGATCAAAAAAAAATTTGTAATTATTTTTAGACTTACCCTCAAATATAAATTATCCAAATCTGATTCTGAATGAGATAAAATAACGATTTAGTATTAAACTTTCTTATAAGAATCATCCCCAAATTGGAATTAAAGGCCAAACTTACCCAAATATATCCATTGCTTATCATAAATGAGCATCAATCCTCTCAACAGTGTAGCTGAAACTCTTAAAGAATAACTCATATTATTCGCCAAAGTAACAAAATCTGCCACTTCTGACTTTACGACTACTTCCTGAATTATCTTCTTGTTAAAAGGTTTTTTGTTTATTCCATATGTTCCTGCAATCCACAATCTACCTGCACTAGCTAAATTTATTAAAAAGAAACAGAAAAATAGTTAATCACTTTATTCTAAAATTTTTTTCCTTCAATGATATATTTCCAATAAGCAGAAATTTTATTTTCTACTATAATCTCCTCTTTTTATTATTTGAAACTTACTCTCAAACTTTAATATTCTTGATTCCATTTTTAACCTTTTGAATAATTAATTCTGTCTATCTTTAATATGTTTGTTTATATTGTTAAAACTTGATTTTTTTTCCTCCTATGTATAATATACATTTTCTTTTTGTCAGGCTTGGATGTCATAATGCAAATACATGCACATGCATGCATTTGCATTGCATGCATTTGTCCACTTGCAAATATTATGAGTGGGTTGGAAATTTTAGCAATATATATTAAGAATAAAAAATTCAAAATTTTGAGTAAATATTTGAATTTGATACTAATTTTCAATAATTCTTTTAAATATCTCCATAGTTGAAAACTTTAATACTTGAGAAATAAAAAAGTTACTTATAAAACTCTCTTTACTTTCAAAGTATTTGAATTTGTATTTAAAACCACAGATAAAGCATCCAGATCCTCTATTATTTCTACAATTTGAGGTATTTTTAAGAATATTTCCATTTCTTGAATTTGCATGTTCTCTTACTAATGTTATATTATAGTCTTGAATATTTTCATTTTCTTGGTTTTTAAGGATTTCTTGTATTAATTTAATAATTACTCCGTTATTTTCTGCATTGTTTTTTTCATCTTAATCAGAAAGAAAAAGTTAATCAAATATTTTAAAACACGCTCTATATATATTTCAATTATTCAGAAATTAACTTACCTTGAATATAACTAGAAGATGAGTTAGAGCGAGCCATTATTGTTTCTTGTACAATTTTTAAAAGAATCTCTGTCAAGCTAATTAAATATTCTCCAATATTGTCATTCTCATCATTATAAATAATTGCGGAAGTTTGTAATGATTTATAAATCTTTCCAAGTTTATTTATGAATGTTAGATTGATCAAATCAGAAATATTAAGCCACCAAGGAGTAGTCTTCAATATAAAAACCAAATATGAAAATAATACAGAATAATGAAATATCATACATGGAGAAAGATTTAAATTTTCAACTGGATTCTTGTCAAAGTTTAAAACATCACAAACAAACTCCTTTACAAGGAATTTTTGAATATACAAATTATGTACAAGGCTCAAAGACTGAATTTGGTCATATGATAAATATATTGACGATAATATAATTCCCATATATCCATGACTTACTGATGATGCTTTATTATTTGTATTTAAAATCCCTGAAATGCTTTGTAGAAAAATATCTTTAATTAAGTTACTTTTTGATATTGCTCTACTATTTACATGATTTAGACGTAGCAATGCCACAATAATAGAAACATTGGTTATTAATTTAATATCTTCTATGTTATGATTGAAGCCAAAATTAAGACAATAGTTACATAGATTGAAACTCGTTGTATTGTTATCTATAAGCGAATTATCATATTCATCAGACGAAAAGCGAGAATTTAATCCACATTTTGAGCTTTTTTCAGCATGAAATAACAATGTTGGATGAGCTAAAATAGAATCAATAAGACTCTCTAATCTTCCATTAGTTCTGAATATTTTGATTTTACTTGATAACATGGAAAGTAGTAATATGGAGATACCCATTAAACAACTTGATTTGTCCGCATCCAAATTGTTACCTTTTCTTCTGCAAATAATGATATAGTTTAATATCTTCTCTATTAAAGAAACAGTAGAGTCACTTTGAACTAAATTGATTAGTGATTGCCTTATCTTGAGTTTAAATATTTCTCCTTTTTCACCTCCTGATCCGATATCCATACTTTGAGAAAGGATGTTATCTCTAATTCCTAATTCCAAAACCAAACTTGAAAACGTTTCTAAATAGGCAGATACATAAAACTTGTCAAAGTTGTTCATATTGAAAATTTCATTCATCCTGAAGGTAAAAAATAATTAAAAAAAGTATATACAAATATAAAGATATATTCGTCTATTTGATTAAATTAGTATATTTAAAAAACTTACCACTTTGTTAATTCATCCATCAGATTTACTAGAATAAATAATAAACTTGAAGTTTTTCTGTTTGAACTTTTTCCAAAGTTATCAAGACTTGTAAAAGTTTTAATTCCAAATACTTGTGAGGACGGATTCGATTTATTTAATTCTTGAAAGTTTGACTCTCTCCAGCTTGGCTTAAAGAAAACTGAAATGAATTTTAAAGTTAAATGGCCAATAATTGCCTTAAATCTGAAATCAAATTCATCACTATTAATATTTAAAAATAGTTTTAAAGGTAAAGTAACTTCTTCAATAGTAAGTATATCAGCAAAATTAAGTTGATCGTTTCTTTCGATATAACTTTGAATTGAAAAGATGAACAAATTCAAGTTCATACTTAGCTTTTGAATGAAATCCTCAAGTTCATATTCAGTACAAGTGTTGGGTTTTATAGAGCTAAGATTTAGTAATTGTTTGATCTGAAACTTAATAAATGATACATTTTGCAATATAGATTTCTCTAAAATAGGGGAAATTGAGAAATCAACCAATCCAAAGTAAAAAGAAGATATTGAAAAAGGTCTAGAACTGACCTGATATCTTGAATAATCGATATTTCGATCATAGATCCATTTAAAGATTTGCTCTTCAATTTTTTTCTGTTCTTGATAGTTTCCTATTTCTCCTCTTGATTGAATAAGATTATGTAATGAATTTGAAAAAAGTTCAATTTTGTCAAAATTTTTTGAATGCCAAAGTAGCCATTCTCTACGTCTTAAATTTGAATTAACTAATATGGAAATAATCTTAGCAACAATTTTGTCTTTTTGGAAGGAATAATCTTGAAATAAATCAATATTCTTTTTACCATTTCTACTGGTATTATCCAAAAGTATGGATGAATAATAAAGAAGTACTCTAGTTGGGATATTTCTTGTATTGGAAAGATTTCCAAAAGCAGATGATTTTCCATAATTATTAATCTTTTGAGCAATATCTTCAGAAATATTACATATTCCTGGATATTCAAGATCCTGAATTTCTTCTCGATTAATATTTTTTAAAATGAATAGAATAACTTGATCTGGAAAATAGCCATAACAAAATGTTAAAAGAGAAATTACAATAGAAATTGTATCGTTTGAAGCAGAGTCGTCTAGTAGCAAGGAAGCTTTAATCCTTTCTTTGGTTAAATACTTTAATCTGCTACTAATCTCATTTTCATTCATAATTGGATGTAATAATTGTTTAGAAATGTGAATTATCCATCTTATTAAAATGTTAGTTTTAATTCCATAAATTTCTTGATCGCCAATATTAGGATTTTTAATCCATTGGAATATTAGCTGAGCTCCAACCTTATTATTAATTAATAGCTTAATTTTGCTATCTGCCTTTTGCAGAATTTGGTCATTTACTTCATCCAAATCTTCAAGATTATCTTGAATTCTCTTATCAATTTGAAGTACTATAGAAAAAATATTAAATACTAAATTTGCTTGAGGATCTTTATTTTTAGTTAAAGAATCTTTTACCTCGTATTCACTTGTTAAGTTTGTATCAAAAATATGCTGAATTAAGTATAGTTGGGACAAACAAACTATATTCCGTTCCTTATTTTTTAATTCTCGGGTATAAAATTCAAATAACTTATCAGTAGAATCTAAGAATTGAATAACTTTAACACCTTTAAAACCGAATAACTTTTCTGTAATTTGGAGGATATTTGAAAAATATTCTAGTAGCAGATCCCTACTGTAAACTGTACCATTAAGTTTCCATAACTTTTTGATATCCACTTGATAAAAGCTTCCATTAAAATGTTCACCTTCTAATTTAGAGTTTCTTTTACCCTTGCTATACAAACATTTACACATCCTTTCTGTTAGAGAGATTAATTTGTTAACAACTTCTACTTGAACCTGATTTATAGTATCAATCTGATTAATTAATCCTTTTTGAATTTGATTCACTTCTTCATTATTTTGATTACTTTCCTCACTAAATTTTGTAGAAATACTTAATAGTGCATGCTCCAATGGTTGATCCATATTAGCAGCTTTCATTACTAAATCCATACTTGATGAACCATACAAAGGAACTGGTGGCTTACTTTTTAATACAGATTCCTCATTCGAAAAACCGTATAAAATAAATTCCATAAACCAACTTATTGCAAATATCTGTCTAGGACATGATTGAATAGCAACCCCATCTGAAATATTATTTATTCCCTGAATTATTTTATATAATACCTCCTCAATCTGCTGCTCATTATCGATTATATATTTGTAACTTTGGTCATAAAATGATAAACTCTTTGCATTTCCACTCTTTCTTCTTATAAAATTTAATCCAAATTTTCTTAAATAATCATCAAAAAGTTCTAAAAAAATATCCAACAAATACTGGCCATGTTTTATTACAAAAATCTGGTGAAAACATAATTTTCCACATGATTTATTTTGTTCTATACCGGTATTATTGTCACATTTTGACCCGCCTTGCTTGCATGCATTTACACGTAATTTATTTTTATCCACATCATTAAAAGTTATTAATTTTTTTTTTGGTGGAATTTCTTCAATTCTTTTGAAAGTTACTCTTTTGGATTTCATATTTAAAGGTTTCATATTAAAAATAAAATCTTCCGATTTATCTTCATTTATTAATTCTATATTTGCGGAATTTTTTTCCAATAAATTGTTTTTATTATTATCATTATCTTTTTGATTTATATTAAGGTCTGAAAGCTCTTCATCAGCTTCTGATTTCTCTTCCTCATAATTACAGCACTTTTCTTGTGTGAATACTTGCAAAATACAATCTAAAGCTAAGTTATCTAATTCAACTTCTATACTATTTCTTAGTAATTCTATTATCCATTCAATTATTTTATGAACAACTTCAAAACACTCTCCTTCCATAATCCATCTGTTTTTTTTGCAGTTATTATCTATATTTGAATCTACTTCATCATCTTCTAAATCTATCTTTTCTTTATCAGAATTCCAAAATAATTCCATTTTATTTTTATATAGCATAAAACCTTTAAAAAATTGAATCAATTTCTTCATTAATCTATTATCATCTTCTTCCCTATTTCTCAATAATCCAAACATATTAATTCCATCAACAACTTTCTTTTCTTCCAATTCATTTATTTCCATAAAATCCTTTCTTCCATAACTTATGTGATTATTATTCATGTTCATAATGCTACTTCCAATACTACTATTGCTTATATTCATCCTCAAACTCCTTTCACCATGCTCTCCCATCTCCTCTAATATATTATTTTCATTCATAGAATTATTAATTAAAAAATTACCCATCTTGGGAATAGAACCTCCCTGCTGCATGTATTCCAAGTCACTCATTGAAAATTCTGTATCTTGAAATTTATCAATATCCAAGTTTCTGGATGAATGATAATTATTGCTTTTAGAGTATTTACTTGATCTTGCTAGAATTATTGCCATCTTTTCTATTCCGACTAAAATGTTCAAAGATAACTCTTCTTTACTATTATTACTTTTTATATCCAATCTATTACTGTTATCTATTAATAAATTTCCAAATTGATTTGGATAGTTATTTAATATATGTAAATAAAACTCTAAAATATATTCAAAATAAATCTTCTTATCCGTAACTTCACATAATAATCTTGATAAATGTAGTCCTTTATCAATCAATAAATTATTTATTACTTTCTCAGGATTGCATTCTATTAATTTAACTATTATAGGAATTAAATATTGAATATTCTCTATGTCCATTCTCAAAATCATCTTTCCAAAGCTTGATAGATTTTTTGTATCTTCCACTATTCTATCTATTAAACTATTCGAGTATATTGAAAGTCTATCATCAAATAGTATATATATTAATTTTGCCATTGATCTCATTCTTATATTCAAATTATTCATCTAAAATTATTTGTTAAATTAATTATATTAAATCAATATTTATAATAAAATATTTATTACAATTTACTTACACTTTTAATTATTATATTTAATATATTTTCATTTAATTTTTGTCTTTGTTTATTTTCTGATATTGAAAAATGTTTGTTTAATAATGTTAACTTCAAATTTATAAGATTATTAAGTAACATTTCATCCTAATTATTAAATTTATCATTTAAATTATATTATTTTTATTATTTCATTAATAATTTTTTAAATATACTTCAAAAACTTACGTCAACTTTATTAATTTCTTCAATAATGAAATTACTTTCATTTCCCAAAATCTCACTTATAATAAATCTTACAACTCCTTTACCTCTCTCACATTTTATCATCTGAATTTTTTTTTTTTTTTTTTTAATGAAAATGAATTTTATTAATCTATTTTAACTTACCAACATCAAATCTTCACAAATCTGTGATAAATATGTACTTGATTTTTGGTTATTTTTAAACATATCAATAATACACTATATATCAATTTATTTTATTAATAATATAATATTTAATTTTATTAATTTCACCTTTTAACTTACCTTAATACAAAGTCTTTTACCATTTTTATCAACCAAAGTTGAAGTATTCTTATGAAATAAATGAGTCCCATTTTGTACCCAAAGTGAAATTGGAATGTTAAAAACTGTCAAAAGATCTTTATACTGAAAATCACTTTGCATTATAATGTATAATATTCTTCCGTCCTTTTTTTTTCTCCCCTATATATTTTGGTACTAAATTTAATACCACCCTTATCACAAGTAAGTATTGCTTGAAATTTGTAGATTTTATTTGGAGCCAAATTATTCAATACAAACCCGGAAGTCAGAAAATTATACTAACAAATTGGTAACAGTAATATTATTAGCAATAATAGAAAATCTTATTCAGCTAATTATTCAAGCAATCTGTATTTAACATTATATTTCAAAATAATATCATTCAGAAAATTCCCTCCAAAAAAAGAAAAATTCTATTTTGACTTAAATTCGAGACTTAAAGACAATTAAATCTATTAATTAACATTTCCTGAAAATCTACACAAATAAATTATATAGCAATAAAAATAGTAAATTAGATAATTAAAATGATAATAGTTTTTTTTTGAATACGAAAGGATGGATAAAAAAAATATTATAGTGAAAATAGTTACTTCTTATGTTTTCATAATTTTTTTTCTTTCCCATATACAATTTCTTTATCCAATTCCTTCCATTATAAACTTACATTTTCACAAATTCCTCTTCTGTTAAAAATGTTAACCTATTTGCATCAGGAATATCTGAAATACTCAAGAGTTCTTGGAAACCATCCTCCTAAAATATAGAATTCAATTCAAAATATTTAAGCTTAGCTTAAAAAACAAGAGTTAATTTATGTAACTTACAGTCAATTTCTCTCCAATATTACACAAAATATGTTTCAAATCACTAACCAAAACTTTACCATTTCCATATCTATCCAAAACATTAAAGGCAGTTCTTAACTCTTCCTTATCAGCCTTTAACATAACTTTATGAGATACTAAATCGAGATATGTCTGGAAATCGACTTCCTTTGAACCAAGTCCTAACATTGCGAGTAATAAGAATTTTTTTATTTAATTTAATTTTATAATATTAAAGATGAATATATTACAATATTAAACAATTTTTTCTTTTTTTTTTTTACAAATGGAGAACAAAAAACTTACCATGACATATTTTGTCAATTTCATCAAGTGACCAAACCTGGCCTGTTGCTCTTAATAATACCAGTAAACACTCCTTGGAAACTAATCCATCACCATTTCTATCTTGCCAATCAAAACATTCCTTCAATTCAACAGCCTATTTGAAGAAAATAATAAGTTAAGTTAATCAATAATTAATAGAGAAAATTAATTAAATGATTTCTCAATACTCTCCCAGAATTAAGAAATCATTACTGTTTAATAAGAAAGAAATTCTTTTAAATTAAGAAATTCTCACCAATCTCTTTTTTTAAGCTTAATCTAATAAACTTACAAATTCAGGTGTTATATTCCTCGGAAGTTTAATCTTCTTCTTAATTACTGTTGTCATTTCTATTTATTCATTTTATTTCATTATTCTCTCATTTATTGATCACACTTTTCTTCTCTCCACATGCAACTTTTAGGCGGGAAGTCATGCAATTGCCCCCCACATGCATTATTGAGAGTAGTAGCTTCAGTAGTGATTGAGATGATTAAATATTCAAAAGATATAAATTAATTGTTAATGGAAAGGCTAAAATTACTAGAAAATAATATAATGGCCTAACTATTAATTATTAAAATTGAAGCCAGACCTAAGAGATATTGGAGGCTTCTTTTTTTGTATTTTCTTAGTGTTTTGATGAGGTGAAGATTGTGTTTCAATATATTCATGGTTGTTATTTCTTTGTATAAATTCCCTGTTAAGAATTTCAGATTCTTTTTCTTCGCATACTTTACCAATATGAGGAACTAAATTTGCTTGGTTTTTGGTTGGAATATGATGATGGAGGCGGAGGTGATGATAGTCATTTGAGTTTCTTTTTTCTTCCTCTGTTCCTTGTTTTTCTATAGTAAGACTGTGGTTATCATTCTTATCTTTAAGGCTCTGAGTCTCAATGTCTCTAATTAATATAAGGTTGCTAGACTTTCTTCTAGTTTCAAAATTTCCATTTGTATTGTTAATTTCTGTTCCTATTTGGTTTTCATGCAAGTTTATTGGCTTCACATTAGCACTATTATACTGAGAAGAACGGCGAATTTCATTGTCTTCTGTTCTAACCTCTCTAACAGAATATGTTTGTGTGTTATCGACAGTAGTAATTACCTGTTCATGTGGTGTTGTTACTGGGATTGCTCTAGTTATGGCTTCGGACAAAACTGAATTAGTAACATCAGAAGTATGAATATGTGTTGGAAGAGGATATTGAGAATGATTTGGAGCAGAATATACAGAAAATGCTGGAGATACAAATGTAGATGGAATAGGTGTTGGAGAAATTGTTGGAGAAATACAAGGAGATACTGTTGGAGATGGATACGATGTTATAACTGGAGCAGGAATAGGCTCTGTAGGTTGAATTAGGACAGTGTGTTGAGAATATTCTTGCCTTGGAAGTTTGGATAAAGAATCTATAGACTCTTTTTTCTTCGATTCAATTCCTTTTTCCTCCGTTCCCATTCTCTTTTCCTCTGTCTCCACTGCTCTATCCAGTTCCACCTTCTTTCTCACATCTATTCCCTTTTTCATATCAATTTCCTTTTCCACATCCATTTCTTTCTCTGTTTTCATTGTCTTTTCTGTCTCCACTTCCCTTTCTGTTTCCACCTCTCTCTCTGCTTCCACCTCTCTCTCCGCTTCCATTCCCACTTTTTCCACTTCCACTGACTTCTTCTCATCTCTTTCAACTTTAGTACCTGACTTTTCATCCAAGCTTAAAGTAAATTCTTTAAGCAAGATATTGTTAGTATCAGGTAATTTTTCGCATTGAAGCCTCAAGATCTCGTCAGTAAAACTTGTTAGAGAGTGTCTAGAGATATTATCAAATTTGTAATCCTTGAATAAGTTCATAATAGCAATAATATTACCGTATCTATCCGAAATTAAATTCTTGAATCTCAAATATAACCTTATTATACTAGTTATATTTTGTTGAGTATCGAATTTCATTTGAAAGCCTCTAAAGTATAATCTATTGATATTCCCACGTAATTTATCAATAATTGTCCCAATCAAAATAGTTTGAGATTCAACAGAAAGTTTAAAAGATGTTGATAAATCAAATGATACATTTTCAAATCTTTCATCTGAATTTCTTTCAATAAATAAATCATCATCCATTTGACGGAAATATTCGATTGATTCATTTAACATAAATAACTCCACTGAAGGTAACCTAATTGAAATCCTTACATGTACTTTATTTAATAATGAATTAATCTTATTCCATTCTATTTTATTTAACTTATTAATAGCATTATATTTGTTTAATGATAAGTTAAAAGGGTGGCAAAGAAGTAATTCAAAGTTATTCTCTTCTCGAGAACTCTCTACTAATCCATTACCACTACCACTAGTACTAACTTCTTGTACTAATAATTCTCTAAATCCATCAGTAACTGGAAATGCTCCAAGTCCTTTATACTGACTCCAAATAGTCAATAGACATACCTGAATTAATTTCAAAATTTCACCACGAATATTATCAAGAAGCTGTTCGTTAAGTACAATAGTTACAGGCGTCAAATTAATATCCATCTTTAAATAAAAAGGTAACTTAAATACAAAGCTTAAAAAATTGGATTCTCCATTTCCTCTCACTTCTCCTTTACTTTCTTTATTAGTCGAATTATTTGGTGGTAACATCACCAAACTCAAGTAATTCCATCTTCTCATATATCTTATAATACTATTTGTTTGATTATTATTCATAGTACTAGGTACCGATACTGATGTTGTATTATTATTATCATTTCTAATACTACCAAAACTTGATTCATTAGTTAATTCAGAAGAAGCTGAAATGACTGAAGAATTCTTTCCTAATGAAGTTGAACTAGTACTTATTCCTCTTGAATCTTCAAATCTCACACTTTTTGAAGATGTCAAACCACCTTGTCGTCCATTTCCAACAATATATGACGAAAATGTACCTCCATGTGCTTCGTCTACATAATGAGTTAAAGATGGAGAACTATCATATTCATTTAAGCTTGAAGAACCTCTTCTATTTGGAGTTTGGACTTTATTTCCATCAACTCCTCCTTCAATTGAAGGGTTTTCGGGAAAGTTATTCATTTGACCCATTCCTATTCCCAAAACTTCTAACCTTGAACTTGATCCAGATCCAGATCCAGATCCTGATCCTGATACAGAAATAGATCCGGATACAGTTGTAATACTACTACCCAAAGTATTTCCCTTATTTTGTACATAATTTGATGATGATGATGATTCATTACTAGTATTTTGTCTTTCATCAGACATTGAAAATATGACAATTTGATCATCTCTGATCATTTTCTTGTTTACTGACCTATCCGACTTGATACTGGAAATGAAATCTCTCATCAAGTTACTGTCATTATAGTTCCAAACTATCAACTCCATCCTCTTAAAGCAAGAACTTACTCTAAGGCTTGTGCATGTACTCATATTAAATCCTAAGCCAGTAATCACAATCCCAAAAAGCTTTCTTGGAGTAAATACACTCGTTACCATAGTATTATTACCAGTATCCTGAGCATTTCTACTAAAATATCTTGCTAATGAGTGGTAACTTCTTTTGATTCCATCAATCCTATTTGAATTATTCGGGCTAAATCCTGTAGTTTCTACATTGGATTCACCATTATTTGGTCCAGATTTACCATTTCCTGTAGATTTTTTACTGTCACTAACCAAATGACAAATATTAACCTCAAATTTAGGAATACAAATCCCAATAATTTTATTTGAAATGATCTTAGGAAGGCTAATTCCAGGTCCTGCCAAATCACTCAGCCATTCTGGAACATTTGATGAATCTTTAAAGACATATGGTAACTTTTTCTCAAACTTGAATGATTTCTTTTTAACAGATGTACTATTTATAATACTTTCCTCCTCTACCATCTCATTAGACTCCATACTTGCGTATTCTTTATTTAATTGATTCATAGAGATACCTGATTTAGACAAATTATAGATTTCAGACTTATCTGTATGATTATCCTTTCCAATATGATCCATTTCATTCCTATTCTCCTCAGATTTCTCAAGTTTAGTTGAAGAAGATGACAAAGATAATGAAAACTCTGGATCTCTTTCAATGATCGATATTTGTTGACTCTTTGGTCTTGCCATAGTCACATTTGTAACTCCCATTGACATATCAATATCTTCCATAGGATTTGAAGATGTAGCCTGAGAAGAAACTAAAGTTGAGAAACATAAAGAATCACTTTGCATTGAAATACTAAACAATTTGTTCATTTGCTGGAAGTCTAAGTGGTAGCTCAAGTTCATTAATTGATTAATCTCTAAAGTCTCTGAAATAGCTAATGGAAAGGCTTCAAAATATTCATCATAAAACCTCCCCCATAAATGTAACCTAAGCCTGATTGCATGCCAATCTCGTCTCTTCATTAGTAACTTAGAATTCAACCCCACACCAAAGAAGTCAGATAAAATATCAGTTTCAATTAAACTTTTCTTAAAGATTCCTGTTCCAAAAATAACATAAGGATGTCTTTCAATATTTTCTTGTATAAAATTAGATATTTGTGTCGGTACCGTTGATGGAATTCCTGAAGTTAGTTTAAATTCAAAAACTGATCCTCCACTCAAAAGTGATGATTTAGATTGAAGACTCTCTTTAATACGGTTACTCAAAGAGTCATCTTGCGTTATTCTCCTAATAAGATCAATATAACTATCTCTTAACTTACTAATTAACTCCCAAACTGATGAATCAGTCTGAATATGAAGGCCATAAGCTAGTAAAGTTAAGATATTCTTAGTTTTGATATCCATATTATGGTTTACATTAGAAAATGTATCCATAGCTCCTTTTTGCTTTTTTTGGATAGTTGAACTATTTTGAAATAAAGCAAACTCAATTTCAAACTCACGTTCTGCTAAAATATGCCATTGAGATACCACCCAATAAGAATGGTGTTGCAATACAGTTAATATACATCTCATATCATCACTTTTCTCTGATACCTTTTGTAAGACTTCAACATCGTATTGCCAATATCTACTTAAATTAAAAGATACACCCAAATGATTAATAATAAGAGAACTTAGACCGAGAATTGATGACAAACTTGGATTACCATTCAAATTCGAATCCAGAAATGAAATAGAAGTTCCAATACTTTTAGCATATTCATTCATCTTGCCAAATTCGGCGGGCCCACTCATCCCGCCAAATTTGCATGCATTATACTCATTAGTACCAGTCCTGTGTATAATGGTCCCAGAGTTCAAAATAGGTTTTTGGCCAGTAATCATAAATTCGATCCATTTCCATTTTTTGATAATCTTGATATATTTTTTTCTTTCAACCCTGTAGTTAATTTCATCTCTAAGACTATTTTGTTTGTTGTCTTTGTATTTGATATTTCTGTAATATTTAAGACTAAAGATCCACCAATCTCTACAAATTGCTCTGACTTCAGCAGGAGTTTTACCACTTCCTGGCCTTTCAATTGGTCTAAACCTCCTTACTTGTGTCCAAAATTGAAACTGATTATAGAGAGTTACGAATCTAACAAGTCCGTGAATCATTTGTGGATAAACATTAATTTCAAATCCACTCTGTATATTAATATTCAGTAATGTAGCAATATTAGAACCAGTATAGTAATCGTTCAAATAATCTTTTGCTATATAACCATTATTTTCAGTTGAATTTTTGGAAGTAGAAGATGACGATGAAGACGAGGATTCTTGAGAAGATATTGGTTCAGAGGAAGAGCCTTGTCCAAAGTTACTACCATTAATCATACTATTGCTACTACTATTATCACTACCATTAGCACTGATATCATTGCTTTGACGACTTTTTTCGTTAGAAAGCTTGTGGATGAAAGGATTTACAAACCCAAACTGAGCAGAAATATTAAGATTTGAAATAATCCTTGTGTGATAATGTAGATTAGAGTTGACTAGATTCTGGATATCATCAATAGTTACTGCTGAAAATACTCCAAATTTATCATTTGAAGCTTCAGTTTGCTCTAGCAATGAAATAGGAATAAATGGAGCAGATTCATCATCCCAAAAGGCGCTTAAACCTTTAACTTTAATACTGAAAATACCCCTTGGATCTGCACTAGAATTATTAATTGAAAGAGGATGCTGTGTTTTACCTAAATTGGTTGGATCAGTCTCAGAGTCTGAGCTACCCTTTGAAGTAAATCCAACTTGTTCTTTCTCTTCAGTTGGCCATTGAAATTCCCAACAGTTTCTAGCGGGATTAATAGTCACAGAATTAATATGAATTCCTGCTGACATTGGATGAGAAGTATCCAACACATCATCTTCATAGCGAATGTAAAGATTTCTAATACTAAGGGACAAATCAGGAACATACCTAAAAAGCCATCTAAGAAGTGCGTTTAATCCTTCTTTACTTGACGAGTTAATATTGAGTAGATTCTCAGAAACTTCCCCTTTTTGGGATCCTAAACCTTCCTCAAAACTATCATTGTTGTATCTAATTGTTTGGATATGCTTAAATAGTTCAACCAACCCAAATACATTGTCCATTGAATTCCTTATCACATCCTCGTATGATTTATAAGCCAAATTTGGGCCTACAATTAATACAACCCCTTCAACTTCCATCACCAATTTTGAGTGAGCTAACAAAACTTGGATACTTGCTCTTCTTATATGTCCATATTTAAGTCTGAAAGGTATATCTAAAGAATACCATTCATTGGAAAACGCTCTTGTATTTAACATTACATCTTTCAAATTTACTTGGTCTAAAAACCCACTCAACCAAATACTTTCTGGCAAATTGATAAAGTAATTCAGCAAATTTTCATTTATCCTCCTTAATACACTCTCCACAAGCATCTGAGTCGATCCCACTACCAGTTCTCTTAAAGACATCTCGAACTGAATGCATATCAATCTAAAATCTCTTAAAGGAAACCTTTTGATGCTAGAGCTAGATCATAGAAGTATACTGTGCTCTCAAAGTTATACTAATTATGGCATCTAACAACTAAGCACAATCCTCAAATTATTTATTTGGTCTAAATTATACAAAAAGTTGCTAATTAGTATTTGTGTGCTTTTGGCGCCAATACATTTTTTTTTTTGTAATTTGCGGTTGGGGGATTTTCTCTAATTATAATTAATATTTTTCTATAGTTGAAAATTAAATTTTTTAAGGATTAAAAAACCCATTTTTTTTTTTTTACTTGAAGAAAAAAACAAAACAAATCCATACCCTATACGCATTTCAATACTTAAAGTGATTCTACTCTATGTCATTTTTTCCTTCTTTACAAAGTATTTCTTGATCTAAAAATTATATACCGGCTATTCAATCCACATGGATGCATGCAACGGTATTGCAATTAAACAAAAATAATTTGCAAATTTGCATTTAAACACGTAATTTTCATGTAATTAATTAATGTGGAAAAAAAATTAATAAATAAAATATTTATATGTAAATAAATAAATAAAATTCCTTAAACAATTAATATTGTTACAAAGTTAATAATTAAAATTATTAATTAGTTTACATTATAACTGGCCACATTGATACATCCAAATTGCTATTATTGAAGTTATTACTATTTATATTAAAGCTATTATTACGATTATTACCGTTATTCGATTCATTGTTATGTTTTGCTAGAACATTACTAAAAAGTTTTAAAGATTTAAATGGCCTGAACAAAAACATTATAAATAATAAAATACTGTAGTCTATCATATAATCAAAAAAAGTATAAATCCAATCATCAAATCCATTTGGCTGGAGTGTGAAAACTCTACATAGAAATAAAATTGAAGGTTTAAGAATAAAAATAGCGAATACCCATTTAAAATTTGAATAAGCTTCCAATATATTGTAAAGAATTCCAAGCCTTGATGAAATTGACTGATCAGAAATTGTGTTTTGAAGAAGAGTTGTATTAATATTTGTTGCTATAATTATACATAACGAAGCAATAGCTTGGAATATATACCTTGAAATTTGGAAAATTCCTAAAATTACTTCAAAAACTCCCAAATAAAAAAGTAGTGTAAAGAATCCTATTAATAATTTTGCTTCCATAGAGAGTAAGCTATCTCTTAACACCCTCCAGCCAAGTGATATTAATAACATATACATTATAAATAAAGTCTCGTAACTTCTCATTAATATTCTTGGAATAAACCAAGATGAAAATTTTACATTTCCATATTGTGTAAATGCAATTATATTTAATTTATCATAATATAAACAAATTGGTTTAATCAGTAATAATATTAAACCAATTATTTGAAGACTATTAAATTTAATATATATCACACTTCCATAAGTCTGTACTAGAGCTTGGTTACTATATATTGAATAAATTAAATATCCTAAAATAGTAGATATATATAAAGTCAACATGAAATCAACCACAAAATTATCCATTCTCCTTTCAAATGAGAGATGATTGAATGGAAATGGATTCTTTACGACTACTTTTCCCTTAATATGAAGTGGAATTCGATCTCCATTTACTATTAATAATGTATATCTATCCATTTTTGAAACTTTATATTCAAGTCTTAATGTACGATCTTTAATTGGAATCCTCAATACGCTTCTAATATAAGAACTTATGTTAAATCTTGGATAAATTGCCGAAAATGAAAGGAGAGCCAAATCTTGGATTGGAGAATGGTTTAATGATGCTAGTTGTTCACTATTTAATAATAAAAGAAATATATTTTTCAACTCTTTACTTGCTTGATTACTTTCATTTATTAACACTTTATTAGTACCAAAATTATTAATGGAAGTTACCTGATAAGATGTTTCTCTATTCAAATGATTCTTTGAACTCTTTTTTTCTGAATCTAATGAAATCATATTACTATTTATTAATTCTGTCGAATTTGTGATATTTCTTAAAATTGTTGAAAAATAATCCTGGCACTTTTTTTCTATTGATTTTGAAATACTTTTTGGCATGAAATAATTTATTATACTTTTCCAATACAATATTAATTGCCTAATTAATCTTTTAAAAACTAATATTAGTCTATGATTTCTCCACTTAATACCAATAAAAACATCATTCGAATTTGCAATATTTAAATCTCCAACAAGCCTATTAACTTCCTCTGACTTTAGAGAAAACACACAACTCATTGGAAGATCTTCAAATCTTATTAGAGGAACTCCTGATGTTAATAACTGACTTTTATTTATTTTATATATTTTATTTCTTTTGCTAATTAGCTCTTTATTATTATTTTTTAATGATTTTTTTTCAGTTTCATTTTTGGAATCTACTAAATTTTTATCCTCTGTATACTCCCAAAAATCGAATTCTAGATCTAAACTTATTATTGATCCTTTCATTAATCCATATGAATATCTTGTTGGCTCATTAATACTCTGAGATAAAATATTTGGTGATTTAATTAGCCAAATATAGGCATTTGTTCCACTGGGAGTTCTTGAATCAATTTTTTCCACAATGCATTTTACACACGTAATTCCCACTTGTAAAACGAATAGTACATGTAAAATACTTTTAACAGTTAAATGAATTTGTCTGTTAAATTTATTCATCACTATTTCTTACAGAGAATATTCATTAAGAAATCCATTCAACTTAAATCTTTCTTAAAAGTTATCTCTCTTCTATTCAATCTTTTCATTTTATTTATTATCGAAATTTTGTCCTTGCAATTAATGCATTAATTAATTCGAGTACCGTGTTTTACCGCCAAATTGTGGCGCCAAAGCGCCACAATTTATCATACAACATATGTTATTTTGTATGTGTTTTTTTTAAAGAAGAGAGAATTTAAGACTAAAGTGGGGTTCACTCAACAGAAAAAAAAGGTATTGTAATGGAATGTAATAAAGCTATTCTGGTGTTTTTACGACACATTTAGAGTGAAGAAAATAGAGAAGGAAGGAATGATCAGCCAGTTTTTAATCTTAAATGTGAGGGGAGATACAATCATATTTAGGGATTTCCGTGGAGAGAAAAGCTTAAGTGAGAGTCTTATCAAAATTCAAGATGTGTTCTACAAAAAAATCAAGCAGGGAAACAGTGATGAACCAACAGTAATCTACTTTGAAGAACAGATATATATATATCTACGCCAAAGCAGTCTTTTCTTTGTATTAACTAGCTATTATGATGTAAGTCCAACATACATTATTGAACTTTTGTACAGAATAATCAAGTTAGTTAGAGATTTCTGTGGGACAGTTAACGAGGATTCAATAAGACGAAATTTTATCCTTGTTTATGAATTAATTGACGAAATAATTGACTATGGATACCCTCAAATAGTTAGTACAAATCAACTTAAATATTGTGTATATAACGAAACAAAAGTCCTAAGCTCTGAGAACTTTAATAGAAGAAATGAAGTTTTTGGTACAAATCAAATACTTGGATTAACTAGTACTGTATCAGGAGGTTTATCCATGCTTCCAATTGGAATCTTTCCTTCTTCTAGTGGCAAACCTACACAAAATCATGGTAATATTTCAAATAATACAAACAACTTTAGTGGTCCAAAAACTATTTCTAGTAATGCTTCTCAGAGACCAATAAATCCAATGACTACAGTTTCCAATAATTCAGCAGAAAATAAGGTAATGACTTTTCTTGGAAATACAGGTCCATGTGTTGACAGAAATAATGAGGTTTTTGTGGATATATTTGAGAGAATTAGCTTGGTTTTAAATCATTTGGGTGAAATTTCTCGCTTTAATATTGAAGGAGGAATACTTATGAAAAGTTATTTAATAGGTCAACCTGAACTTACTTTAGGGTTTTCTAATAGTATCGTTTTAAAAGAGGATGACGAACTCAGCCCTTCAGAATCTAATAATCTTTTCAACTATGCCCCAAGTACTATAATTGATGATTGTAATTTCCATGAAAGCGTTAATGTGAATGAGTTTTTAAATGATAAAGTACTTACATTAAAGCCTCCAGAAGGTGAAATTATTGTAATGAATTATAGAATCTCAAAAGGCACCCTTAATATACCTTTTAAATTCACAACTTTGATTGAGGCTTCGGGTAATTCAAAAAAGAATTCATCCAAATTTGACTTTGTTATTAAACTTAAGGTTGATATTCCTGAATCATCTTTTGCTACAAATCTAACTATGCTATGTCCACTACCAGAAAAAACCAATACAGTTTCCTTAGAAACTATCCATCCTCTTATTCCAGTTCAACAAACTTCTCAATATGATGATAAGAACCAGAGGATTATCTGGAAAATCAAGAAGATTCATGGTGGCACAGAGATTATTTTAAAATCAAAGATCTGCCTTTCTTTTGAAACCGATTTAAATTCTATAAGAAAAAAAATTGGTCCTCTCTTCCTCAACTTCGAAATCCCAATGTTTAACCTTTCTAACATACAAGTTAAGTATCTAAAGATTTCAGAGAAATATGGACAGCAAAATAACTATAGATGGGTAAGATATGTTACTCAGTCTAATTCATATATCTATAGGCTATTTTAAATTAAAGCTTACTAACTTTGAAATAAAGTAAATATATTAATTTTTACAAGATCTTTTACTCATTTCTTTTTGCTTTTCTTCTTAAAGCTTGCCTCATATGCTCCTTTAATTGAATCCTTGATCACAGGAATAGATACCTGCCTCTTTTCGGTTTCGAACTCAACTACATCTTTAACCTGATTTGTACTATCAATATTCATATTCATATTAGTTGTGTTTATAATTTCAACATCTCTACTATTTGTCATATTTCCGTCTCCCATAATACTTAGAATTGGTATCTCCTCACCTGGATAGTATTTACGTCTATTCCCTGGGCCCATATATCCTGCAATACTACTTATAGATTCTGATCTGAAGTCAATAGATGCATTTCTGTTTTTTTGTGGAAAAATAGCATTTTTACTTTCTGGATACAAGAAGGCATTCAATGGGATTTCTTTTTGTACATAGGTACCTTCTCCAATTTCTCTTAGAGCATTAGACTTTTCGGTATTTCTACTTAATTCTAAAGTATTCTTAATCAGTAGCCTTTTGGCTGTACGAAACCTTCTCTTTACCTTACTTCTCAAACCCTTCGCCATATTTACTTGATAGCTTGCTTTTAAACCCGAACAATTTATAGATTATCCGAAACTACTTAAGTTTAAGTCTTTTACATTATCTCCTGAAACCCAAAGGAAACAAGAGAGAATAAAGAGCAGAGTTTGCAAAGCTCAATAAGACTAAAATTGAATAATTTTTTAACCAGACTGAATAAATTTATAATCCTTCAGGGAGAATAAAACCTAGTTAGTGAAAAAATGATTTATTCACCGATTTTCTAAGTTTAATTAATTAACTTGTACGAAAATATAAACTATATATTGTCTTCGATGACATTCTTTCTAGGCGGTCAGACTGGCCCGCCTTAATTGTGGCGGTAACTTTGCAATATTAATAATTAAAATGTGGGAAAATGTTTATTGTGAAGAGAGAAAAATAAAATAAGCTTAAAATAATTTAGAAAATTTATTGGGAGGAAAAGAAGAAGAGCACGTTTCTAAAAAGAGCAGGAGCTATAATGCAAATTTAAGGAAGTAAGTTGGTACTATATTCTCTATATCTTTGTAAACAAAAAGCGCAACTCGTTATTTAAGCTAATAATAGAGCATTTTCAAAACAATAAGAGTGGTAATTTAGTAAAAAATATATCTATATTTAATTATATTAATACGTATAATGGATACAAGAAGCTGTGAGCAAGTTAATGAAGAGATGATTGATCAAAAAATTGAAGAAAATAATACTGCTAACAATTCAGTAAACACAGAACCTGGTCAGAAAAGATTCGAAATAAAGAAATGGAATGCAGTTGCACTTTGGTCATGGGATATTGTAGTAGATAACTGCGCAATATGTAGGAATCATATTATGGACTTATGCATAGAATGCCAAGCCAATACAGGATCTGCTCAAAGAAGCGAGGAATGCACAGTAACTTGGGGACAGTGTAATCATGCATTTCACCTGCACTGTATATCTAGATGGTTGAAAACAAGAAATGTATGTCCTCTAGATAATACAGAATGGGTATTCCAAAAGCAAGGAAGATAATTATTATATTTAAGACAATTAATTTAACTTAATATCATATTTTCATTCCCATTAAATTTAGTTATAGTTATAATTTTTTTTAGATTACATTATTTTTATTTATAAAGTTTTTTTCAATGTGGACAATAGTCATGCAGTTACGTGCAAATTATTGTTATTTTTTTGATACCGGTATATAATAATGTTGCATGTGGACAACTTAATTTGTGTGCATTTTTTAAAAATTTTGCATTATTTATAAACGATAGAACTTTAGTTAATTATTTAAGACAAAATGGTTTATTTTAGATTCACAGTTTTTTGAATAATGAAGAGAAGAGGAAGTGTTTAGCTCAAGAAGAAAAGTTAATTAAATAAACAATCTCGAATTCGAGTTGAAAATAATCAAATTTTTATGGTGAAATTCTTTAAAGAAAAACCATTCAATAAATTATTATTGTCATTATAGTAATTACTGAGTTGGATGGAAGAGGTTTGATTTTAGACAATTTTTGTAAATATAAGTGGAAAAAACTATCATAAAAGTTAAATTTAAAAGAAGTCTCCCTAATCATTCTATATTAAGGAAATATCAAGCCAATAAACCATAATCTATTAAAACATTGGCAAAAAGTAATAAAAAATGAAAAATATTAAAACTGAAAAAATATGTTGTATTGGTGCAGGATATGTAGGTGGCCCAACAATGGCAATGATTGCATATAAGTGTCCAAATCTTAAAGTATATGTTTGCGATAAAAACATAAAGAGAATACAAGAATGGAATTCTGGCACTACTCCAATATATGAACCAGGACTCAATGAAATATTAAAGAAAACATTAAACGTAAATTTGTTTTTCAGTCATGAAATTGAGAAAGTTATTGAAGAATGTGATATAATTTTTATTTCAGTAAATACACCAACAAAAACTTATGGTAGAAATAAAGGTGAAGCCCCCGACCTATCCATGATGGAGGATTGTTGTAGAACAATTTCTAAATTTTCAGAAACTAGTAAAGTTGTTATTGAAAAATCAACAGTGCCAGTAAAAACTTCAGAGTCTTTATTAGAGGTATTATATTCATGTAGAAAAAGAAAGGATGTAGATTTCACAGTTATTTCAAATCCTGAATTCTTAGCTGAAGGAACTGCTATATCCGATTTGGAATTTCCCGATAGAGTTTTAATTGGAGGGAGAACAGATTCAGAAATAGGTAAAATTGGAATGGAGATTCTAAAGATGATTTATTTGAATTGGGTTCCTGAAGAAAAAATTTTAATGATGAATGTTTGGAGTTCTGAATTAGCAAAGCTTGCTTCAAATGCATTTCTTGCACAGAGAATCTCTTCAATTAATTCATTTTCTAGACTTTGCGAAGCTACAGGTGCTGATATTTCTCAAATTTCAAAAGCTGTTGGAAGTGATAAAAGAATTGGAAATGAATTTTTGACATCATCAGTTGGATTTGGAGGGAGCTGTTTCAAGAAAGACGTTTTATGCCTTGCTTACCTATTCGATCATTTTAATTTGAAGGATGAAGCTGAGTATTGGAGACAAGTAATTCACTTGAATGAAGTTCAAAAGACTTCATTTTCTGCCAAAATTGTTAAATCAATGTTTAATTCACTTAATAACAAGAAAGTCACTGTACTTGGATTTTCATTTAAAAAGAATACTAGTGATGTCAGGGAAACCCCTTCTGGTACTATTTGTTTTGAGCTATTAAGAGAAGGGGCTAATATTACTATTTTTGATCCAAAATCAAAGAAAGCAGAAATTATTTCTGAATTAAGTAAGTATGGTATCCATAATATGTCATTTCAAATTGGACAACAAGGAGAAGCTAATATCCAAACTGAACAAACTGAGAAAAAAATCATTCCTAACTCTACAGGTCCTAATAATATTCAAATATCATCTGAATTGGAAACAGCAATTAAAGGTTCCCATGCTCTAGTTTTTTGTACTGACTGGAATACATTTAAAGACATAAACTTTCAACAAGCGTTTAGCAATATGGAAAAACCTGCTTTTATTTTTGATGGAAGAAATTTCCTCCAACATTATCAGCTTTTTGAGATTGGATTTAATGTCTATCCAATCGGAATGCCACCTCTAATACATTCTAATTCTCAAGTTTGTTCCAAATTCCAGTCAAATTCTCCTCAAATTGAAGCGGTTCACTCTAAAATGCATGTAAATAACGGTAGTGCAAAATATGGCTCCGAACTCGAAAATTGCATGTACGAAAATAGAGCATTGAATTATTAATAAAAAAGGAATAATGAATCAAAAATAAATATTTTAGTCCAAAAGTTTATTAAAGTTACTATGGTTCTAAATATAGAAGTTATTGAGGTCAGTATTTTGGCAATCTTCAGTAATAAATGGTTTATCGATGTTTCTAATCATCAATTCCCCACAAATCAAACAATCATTGTTTACTAAATTTATTAATTGTTTATATAAAGAATGTAAAATAGAGTTGGAAGAGTTTTCACTAATTGATATCAGGTCCATTTTCTTTTTGGATTTGGTCATATTTATATTCTTCTTTGAATTCTGATAATCCAATATATTTCTAGAAATTATTTTTGAAGGCTTATTACTGGTATCAGATTTGAATTGGGATCGCATATTCTTGTTATAGTTCTTTGAATATATGGCTGAATGCTTACAGATACCCTCTATAATCCTTGTTGTTTTATTAATTTCATCATGGTTCATCAGTGATGTATATTTCAAAAGCATACATCCAAAGTGGAAGCTATGGGAGCAGGGAAATAATAAAACATTAGAATTCAAGTCATCATTCAAGAATTTATAATATTGAGTTTCATCAAATCCAGATGGATTATTTTCATCTATTTCAGCTTTCTGGTTAATTACTGTTCCAGTATCCTTAAGTTTTCCCTCATTTTGACTCCTTGATTTTACCAGGAAATAATTTATTAAACTGCTAAAATGGATTTGATCTAAGTGGCTAATTCTTAGAGAATGAGCAAACTCACGAATATCTTCAAAAGTAAAGCCTTGATAATTGAATAATCCTCTATAACAAACAAAACAGATATCATTCTGAGGATCTACTACATTATAAGAAGTATGACAAGAAAATAGGTCCATCAAAAGTTTCTCTCTGGATTGTTTATAATTATCATATATATTCGTTCTCTTAAGCAGCAATTCGTCAAATTGATTAATATTATTCGAGATTAAATTGCTTAGAAATGAAAGTTGGATATCATCTGGAATCACCATTAATACATCACTTAGAGTTAAAATATACTTTGGTGAAGCTGCAAGGAGTTTTGTTAGCCCTTGAATATCTCTATTGTATCCTAAGGGCTTAATCAAATTCAAGATCCATTTTCTTCTTTGGTCATAGCTCTCAATAAAGTTATATATGATATCTCTTGTCAGTTTAGTACTATTTAACTCTTTAAGACAAACTGACATTGCAGAATCGTAAAATCCTAATAAACAGTAAACGTAAGCTTTCAACCTTTTATATTGTTTGGTATTGCATATATTAAGTAGAAAAGGAAGATCAAATTCCATTTCAAGCTTTGATTCTTGTGGGTTTGAGTCATAAAGAGAACCTTCCATCTTAGCTTTGCTAAGTAAAGGAGTTATATAAGATAAAAGCAGTTCTTCTCCTTCATCAAGTTTTGAACACAAGATAGCTAATACATTCCAGATTGTTTTATTACCTTTCCAAGTATCTGTATGTAACATTAATTTTACTCGAGTTGATACTCTTTCCATTTCAGATTGGTTTCTCTGCTTACCATTCAAATTAAGAAAATTCTCTATCAACAAAATTGCAAGCTTGTCAAGCTCTTCTCTTTCATCCTTTGCTTCTGAAGGATCCTTATATTGAATGTCTATTCCATTTAAATCAAGCAAGTATGGGAGAATTAAATTCAAATCAATTGAAGTAAAGGATGGTCTCTTTAGTAATGAAAGAAATCTCTTTGGATCTAAAAATGCAAGTATTGGGGAATATTGAATCAAAAGTTTATCCCTTTTTAAAACGCTACCCCCTATGGAAACAAAGATTTCAAAACATCTTCTAACTAGACTTGGATCCATTATTCCAAAACAAATATATTCTTGAACTAAGACATGCCAATCCTTTCTAAGATCTGAATAATATTGAATTGCAACTCTACGATTATATTGAGTGAGTATTTGATATACTTTTGTCTCTACTTCATCAATTTGATATATCAACTTCAAAACTCCAATTAAGCCAGAGTAATAGTTATCATCAATATTCTTCTCTCCTTGAGAAAATGAGACAAATGAATTCAACTCTACTAGCCAGATGCTTAATACAACAAACTTTAAAATAATTGTTTCATCCTGGTAAACAGAACTGGTAGTAATTGGATCTTTATGATTGGATCTTAATTGCTGAAGCTTACAAGTCAAATATACTATTAAGCCTTCCCAACATCCATTGTAAATGAACATATTACAAATTTCATTAAATGATAATTCATCATCTATTTTTGATAAAAGTTGAGCTGCTTGCTTCACTTTTCCTCTCCTAAAGAAATCAATGAATTGGAGTCTTCTAATCATTGACTTCTTTTTTGATTTCAAAGTTGTACTTGATATCTTCTCAGTACTAATAAGAGCTTCTTCATACATCCCAACATAAAGCCATTCCTTCCATAATGCTCCTCCTTCATTAATAATATTAATCTTGTAGATATTATCATTATTATATCCCCAAATAAAGCTTATTCTGTCCAAGATTTCCAATTCCTCATTATTATTGGAGTTACTACCTCTCAACACGCTTAGATTATTAAAACTGGACGATATTTCAATGGCCAAAGCCTTAATGGTTGAGACCCCTCCATCTCCTGCCAGTTGCAAGTCTTGTATGACTTCTCCTCCTACTACTAATTGCCCAGGAATACTCACAATTGAGACTTTATATATGCTTTTTGCAGTAATTGGAGAAATTACATCCAAATAATCCTCAAATAAAGCAATAATATGATATCTAGAGCATTCAACACTATTGGGAATCTTGTTGGAATTGGAGAAAAAATCATATTTCTTAAGCTGTCCAATATAATCACAGGCTTCTAAAATAGAATGTTTACTTCTATTAACATAGTAAATGGATATTTCTCTACTGCTAATCCAAATTAAAAAATGATAATTAGTTACCTCCAGTAATCGTATTTTACTTGTTAATGAAGCTGTTTCAGTAGATCCAATTTCCAAACAGTACCGAGATGATTCTCCAAGATCATCATTTTTAACGAACAAATCAATGATTCTATTTTGACCATACCATAAAAGTAATTTCGTTGGTGTTGAAACAGATACCACATATTGTAGTTTATTCAATGATGATTCATTGTTTTGATTATCATGAGCATCATCAGAGTCTTTCATCCAAATTGAATCTAGCATGACTCCTAAAATTGGGGTACCCGAGATTTCATGTAAAACTCTGATTACTGTGGAACTGGATGATATATCAGGGCCCAGAATTGTGGTCAAAATGGTTCCCTTTTTACACCCAATAATCACAGAAACTGCACTATTTCTTGAAGTCTCCCAGTTATTCCAGGCTACACTCAAGATAGAATAGTTACTCAATTTTTGGATATGTCTTGCTTTTACTTGTGTTGAATGTAAATACCATGTCTCTCCGGTGTTATGAACAATCAATGCATGATCTCCTGTCTGATCTACAAAGATTTGTGGTGCCTGAGGAGATCTTCCCCTATCGATATTTTCATAATTCTTCCCTAATCCTCCCATACCACTGTTGCCACCATTGCCACCGCCTCCAGAAAAACCTACAGGAGGCTCAAGAACTATCAAATTTGTTGTAACTTCATCTGGATTCCATCTTAATAGCTGACCTGTAATTAAAGATATATAAAATAAGTTTCCACTTCTTACAACTTGATCAATTATTATTGGAAACTTGAGAGAATCTGTTTGTTTTAGCTTTAATACAACATTATCCCATGAATTATCAAAACTATATAAACGAGGTTGAATTGTAATTGACTCCTCCTTCTTATGATACCCCTCTTCCTCTCTCATATTCCACCCTTTCACACTCTTGGTAACCTATTAATTCTGCTTTGTGGGTGTGTGTAAATATATCTTTGACAATTAAAGAAACTATTTCCAATTCATCCCTTCAGAAATTCTAACTAACCAAACAACTCTATAGGACTTCTTTAACTAACCTTTCACAATTTCAAACTCTTTTTACCTAGTTACTCTATTTGAAATTAAATTAATACTTATTATTTGCTTGCTTAGTTCTTAAAACTCCAACTTGGCGCCTAATTGAAATTCATTCCTGCATAAATTACGTGGCGGAATTGGTAACTTGAACAATTTCTGCTATAAAATATTGAGAAAAATATTAATAAGTTTGCTAAAATTAACCTAGAAACATAAAGATATATATGAGATTTAATCTATTTGTACCTAATCTAAACTCTTAATTGAAAACTTATTCAATTTTCCAACACAATTATAAATAATTAGTATTTACATATATAGATGTTGGCGCCAAAAGTTGGCATGGATTTAAAATATTTTGCATGACTTTATTTAAAGTTTGATGGGGACTGTTTTGAGATTCAGGGGTTTCAAAGACTTCTTGGCCATCTTCTTGTATGCTGGATGTTCTTTTTAGGAATAGCTCGAACTGAGGATCATCTAAGGGTAAAGTAGAGATAGTTACAATGCTAAGCCCAGAAGGTATTTTGCCAGAACGCATTTGTGAAGAGCATTTATTAAACTGACTAATTAGCATTGAAAAAGTAGGTATCTGGTTACCGTTATTAAATTCTCCAAATTTCGGAGAAAGAATTCTTTTTACCTTGAAATGTTCTATAAGTTTAATGAGAAGTAAATATCTTACGTACAAATTTATTTTGAATTCTTCGGACTTAAAGTCATCAAGGCCATTAATATAAGTAATTAGATGGTTCAACATCCAAAATAGTTTAGGTATTAGATAATTATTTGGATTTTCTAGATTCGGATCACTGAGTTTATTGTGACTGTTTTTTCGTGAAATACACTTTTCTAGATATCTTTCAAGTAGTAAGTATAGTAAAGTTATACAAGAAAGCATGAATGTAATTGATGTAATATCTTTATTGGCTTTAGACATCATGGTAATATCATTGGAAAGTAACCAGCTATATTCAGATGGTAATTCAAGAAGAATTTCAGTAGCATGAGTAAGATAGTCTTCATTGATAGATTCTTTAAGAATACCAATAATAGATGATGAATCAAAATTAATTTCCATACCATTCTCTTGGTATTTTAAGTATTTGATTATTAGACTTGATAATGAATTATCCATATTCTCTGTAGATTTAAGTACAGAGTAAATAATTAATGTATTGAATAGGAGCCCTGGAATTTTTCTAGTAGAAATCCATCTTGGTAAAATATTAAGTGAGAAAAAGATGATTCTTTGTCTAAGTTTGAGAAGACTTTGTGAATATTCTTCATTTAATTCTTGTGAATTGGTGCTTATGATATATAAAGTCCAGAAGATTGATTTTGAAAATCCAATAAAATCCAAACTTTCAGACTGTTTTTCATCGTTTTCAACTTGGTTTTGGATTAGATCTAACAGCTTGTTAATGGATTGTATCATGAATGTAGCCTGATTAGGTGAAAGTTGTTTTGTACCATAATATATAATGAATTGTTTATATGCTTGTATCAATTGAGGAATATTATCCGGGATTTGGGGTAAATTCTGATTTGGAGAATCTCTTATATGTTTGTCATCATTAGTATAGTTATTAAAATTGTCTACATGGTTGGACTCAAATAACGAGTCAAGAGCCTCAAACAGAGTAAGTTTTAAATCTTGAAATTCAGGTTCAATAGCCAATTTTTCAATGGTACCCTTTATATCAGTGACTAATTGTACAAATCTGTCCTTATTTAAATCCTGAGATAAGTATAACATAATTTTTTCTCTAATAGATTCAATTTGCTCTTTTGAAAATAATTTTTCCTTCCATACTTCTCTATCCACAATACTAGGTATCGAGTATAATGAAAGTATTTGAATAAGATCTTCAACATTAGAATCTTCTAAAAAACAACAATTCCAAAAGTTAGGATCAAGTTTCAATAAATGAATAGTTTTCTTGATTTGTAAATTTTCTTTGAATATCAAATTTTTCAAACAAGTCTGAGAGTACCAAGTAATCATATCTAAATTTAAATCATTCTCCATTGTAGAATCATTTTGATTAGAAAGTTCTTGATTATTATCAAAATCTTGAATGGACTCAGAAATTTGAAATCCAAAATCTATAATATTAGAATTATTTATGGTTTCAAATGAGGTATCCATATTTGACTGATTTCCTGGACTAGATACAGGAAATTGGCCATTAATGCAGTTATAAATGAGTCTGCAAATAAAGATCAAAGAAACCAAGACAAACTCACTATCTGAATTACTAAATAGTTGGTCAATTTCATATTTAAAATGACTGAATATATCCGATTGGTCATTTTTGGAAATGCCTAAAATAATTCCAAATACTGGAAATAATGGTTGTAATTTCTTGCTTTGATTAAATGAGTCAAATATTTGATTTTTTAGCTCGTCCATACCTTCAATCCTAGATAAATCACCATCCTTCAAAAGTGTATTATAAAGCTTGTAATATTGCCTGAACATAAATATAATATGGGCTTCTTTCTTATATTCAAGCTTGATTCTTCTCAGGCCATGGTTTAAGATTGGAATTAGAGGCATAACACTGGAATTTTTAATTTGGAATCCTTTATTAAGCGCAAGTTTAGAGCTGGAAAAAGAGTCTAAATACTTTCTATATGCAATGTTAGTTTCAAGTTGAGAAAAACCTCTCCATAGTATTAGAGAACTCTTGTTTACTCTCAATCCCAAAAGAATTGCAGACCTAGCTTCTTTTGAATTTCCATTTTGTAGCTCTCTATCAGACATTATAAGCCAAAAAACACTATTATTTGGGTTATGTTTGAGAGCAGAAATTAAACTTCTTTGAAGAGCCTTTGAAGATCCTGATTTTAAACAAAAGTCAATGTTTTGAAGCCATAACTTTTCATCAGATGGAAACTTTCTGAGAGCTCTTTTGAAAATAAAGTGGATTAAACGAATAATTGAGTAATCACCAATAGTACGTTTTTTTAACTTTAATGCTTTTGTTCTAGTATTTCTAATTCTCTCAAGTTCATATTCATGACTTAAATATTCTAAAAAATCTCTCAAAATTGGAGTTCTTGAAGCTATTTTATATTCAAAGTTCCTTCTATGCTTGATAATTTCTCTGATTTCCTCTTTTGAAAAAACTTTACGTTTTCCAAGGTCCAAGAGCTCTGGAACCATGTCCTCCATCACTCTTTGTACCTTATCTGCCATTTTTAACCTCCAAAGACTCTAACTTAAAATAAAATGACAAAAAATTTTCCAACTAATAATTTCTTTAACAATTAATTATTGATGACGTGTCAAAATTTGATTTTTTTTTTTGACAATATTTTTTGAATTTATATACCGGTGGTAGTTTGGCGCCTACTCCGGTATACATGTTTGAATTTTTTTATTGTCAAAATAATGTAAAAAAAAGTTAATTTGTCCACATGAGTGCATGTACACGTAATAATATAATAATAATAAATAAAAGCAGATAAGAGAGGTTAGAAAATATATCTATTTAAAGTGTTATTCATTTTTTTCAGGAATTAATTATTTGAAATTAAATTGGCATAATTAAGAAATGATGATTTAAAAATTAGAAGAGGATAAATAGTAATTTTAAAACTATTGGATGATACAAGATTTTAAAAGTGTTTCAAGCTTATTTTTGTCAATTTTAATTCCCAAGAAGAAGAATTTTGAGTTTTCAACTTGCTCGTTAATATTAATGGGTAGAATTTCAAAAATTTGTCCGACTCCTTGCAAAGCATATATATCAATGGAATTGTTTAAATGATCAGATTCAATTGAATTTTTAGCCTTAAATATACCCTTAAATCGAATGAATTTTCCATATTTAGAGTTCACAGAGTCATATTCTAAATCTCCTTGATTCTGTTCTTCCAAATCCTCATTTTCTAAGCTATCATCTTCTTCCCAAGCAAGCTTTGCAACTGCTCTCTCAACAGACTTAAAGTCAAATACGGCATTTGAACTGAAGGAAATGGTATGAGAAGAGATATTTGGGAGTAAAGAATTATTTGAATGTGAAGAAATTAAGGAATTATTGAAAGCTCTGTCTATTTCATGGGTTATTTTATGAATATTAAAAGCATCAAGATCAAAAAGCCAGTCCATTTTCACTTGGGATTTAATTGAAGTGACAACATTAGCAGTTGGGTTAATTACTTTAACAATTGCTTCGACTTCTGCAACTTTTTGGAGATTATTTGAAGTTTTTTCCAACTCATTTTCAATTAAAAGATCAGTTTTATTGAGAACAATTTTGTTTGCAAGCATTATTTGCTTAATTATTTCTGGTGATAAAAGTTTCAATGATGAGCTATTTGGACTTGATTCCTGGCTTAAATGGTTTCTATCATTTTCAAGCAAATTTTTATTGGTTTCACATTTTACTTTCTTATTAATAAGCTCCAAATCTAAGTAATTCTTAAAATTATAAGTATCAATTACAGTAATTACTCCTGATAATTCAACACTAGTTTCAAGCTCACAGTCAAGCCAAAACTTTTCAATTATTGGTTCTGGATCAGCAATACCTGTAGTTTCCAAAAGTATCTTCTCGAATCTTTTCATTGATAATAGATGTTCAACTGCCTTTAATAGTTCGTCTTTAACAGTACAGCAAACACAACCATTTGGAAGCTCAAAAAATTCTTTAAATAAGTTACCATCTTTATCCTGCATGGTAGGGGCCTCAATCCCCATTTCATCAGAAAAATCATTTTGTATTATAGCTATCTTTGCATCTTGATCGTGACTACTTATTATATGACGCAAAAGGGTAGTTTTCCCTGATCCCAAAAATCCAGTAACAATGTAAATTGGAACCTTTGACATAGTTACAAGATATCCAAACAACCTCAGTATATTAAATTAAGAGTATATAATTATTATTCATTTGCTTCTGCAAATATTTATTAACTAATTGGAAATATAACTACAAGTTTAATGTCAATACGATTAAAAGTTGCAGTTGGCGCCAACATTTCTTGATTTTGATATTTAATTAAATTATATTTTTCCAAAATTAATAAGAATCAAACAAGTAAAAAGGATATTGGAAAAGAATTGTATTTTCTTTGACTAAAAGTCAATAAATAGAGAGGTTCATATTGAAGTTTTCAAAATTACGGTAATATTGCTATGAATTCAGACCTTTCTTCTTCAGGTGTTAATACTAATTTAAATATTGCAGGTAATGTTAATTCACTTGTGGATACTCAGAATATGAGCTCTTCTCAAGCAAATGGAATTAGTAGTGTAGGAAATAGAATGGATAATCTCACTATTAACAATACTTCTGCTGCTTCAAATACTATAAACTTGCAAAGAAGTCAGCTAGGAAACTCAACAGATGGATTAACTGGCGGACCAATTAGATCTTCAGATAAGTTATTATCTGATAAACAAAATGATTTGGGAAGGAGCAATCCATATCCAGAAAGGAAAATACAACAAACTATTGGAGAAAGTGAACCAACTCAACAAGTTCCTGCAATACCAGCAACTATTCAAGCTGGAATAGTTTCAAATAAAGATTTTGACAAGCCAGGAGCACTTCCACATCTATTTAGAAGCTTTAGAGCTACCAAATTTTGCAAAAGATGTGGAGCTGGAAATTCTATTGTTGTATACGATTCAAAATCTGGGTCTGAAATATGCACCAGATGCGGAGTTGTTGTTGAAGATAGAGTCATAAATGAGGAACAAGAATGGAGATCTTTCTCTAATGATGGGAATGATGGGAATTCTAAGTCTCGTATTGGTTCTGTAAATGATGTTTGGCTAGATGATGGTACCGATTCTCAGTTACTTGTTGGTGATAAAAAATTAATGAAAACTATGTTAAAGCACAACACTCAAGCATCGAGTGATCGCATGATTAAAGAAGTTTTTAATCAATTAAGGCAAATAGCAAATAGTTTCTCACTTCATGATAACATTATTGAGAGATGTAAGGAGATTGTTAAAGAGCAAAGTAATTTGAATATATTAAAAAGTGGTAAAAAACATGTACTTGCCATTGTATATTTGGCATGCAGAGAAGAAGGTGTTTCTAGAACAGTTAAAGAGTTATTATCATTTGATAGAACTATTTCAGAAAGAGAGTTAGTAAGGTCAATTAATAAATTAAAAAAAGATTTACCAAGAAGAGGCCCAACTTTAAGTTCTTCAGCAGCAGAGTTAATGCCAAGATTCTGCCATTATTTACAGTTATCTCATGAAATTGTTGGTATTGCAGAGTATGTTTGTAGGACTGCTGAACAGTATATCAATAAAAGTCATCGTCCTAATTCACTAGCTGCTGGAGCAATATACTTTGTATGTAATTTATGTAATATTCAAATTGAAATGAAAAGTGTTGCAGTTGCAGCAAAAAGTGGTGAAACAACTGTTAGAGGGGTTTATAAAGAGCTTCTTTTAGTTGGTGAAAAGTTATTACCAAGTGATTTTACTCCAAAGTTAGTAGGAGGAATTGATACATTAAAGAGAAGATCAAAGATTTTTGAATAAATTTACTAAACTAGTTATATATAATTAGTTTTAATTTTTTGAAAAGCTAATTTCATCAGCACATATACGTTCTTGAATAAATAATGGAACTTTACATGTTTGTTCATCCAAATTCTGACAAAGTTCATTTGCTTGTTGAATTTGAGATTCTGTTGGAGAATTAATATATAATGAAACTCCTGAAAATGGTTTATTTCCTGTTGGATTAACAAAAATCCTCCCAAGTACAGATTTAACAAAAGGGCAAGAGCTTCCATATGGAGTTATTATAATATGAGGTAGTTCACCAGATAAAGCAAGCTTTTGAAGAAGTTTGGGATTTATTGGATGTTGTACTGGGAAACAAGGATATAAAGTTCTTTGATATAAAAATTGGCTAAGTACAACTTCTATAGGAAGATTTCCACTTCTAGTAATACAAGAATTAATAATTGGCGTCACAATATCAGAAGAAGTTATTGAAATTTTTATATCATTAATATAAAGTTCACATGGATTTGATAGAAAATGAATATTTCGACAAAATGTCAATGATTCATTACTTGTGTTTGGAAAGAATGATTCTTTAAGTCCTGGTTGTGGAATTGGAAAGGGATGTGCTGCATCATATTCTGATGGAATGATATATATCTTAACCTTTTCATTCTTTCTTGCAAAACTTTCAATTGAATTATAAATATTTCTTCGAAAGAGATCTTCAAAAGTAATAAATGTATTCGAGCCAAAATCAAATAAATCACCCTTTTTAATTGATTCATTTCTTACATCAATGAAAGGACCTAATAGGATAAGTACGTGTGGTTTTTCAATATTTGCATAATTGAGTATTTCATTAAGATAATCATAATTGAGATTTTCTTTATCAGTTGTGAATGGCCCAGAAAAGATCATACATTGTACAGGATGTTCTCCTTTTCCAGCGTAAAATTCTGGAATATTTTTCAATTCTTTAAGACTGGTCTCTGCAGGTTTCGGTGGTAATCCACCAATAATTTCTTTAGCAAGTATACAATTTTGTCCAAATTCATCGGTCTCAGTATTACCCAATATTGCTACAACTTGTCCTGGATATAGAGCAAAATCTCCATTCACATTTCCAAGCTTAAGTTGGGAAATATTTCCTGAACTAGAAGCTCTGGTACCAAGTAATATAACGCTTTGTTCGTTCAAATTTCCTTCATTATCACATCCTATTGCTCCTAAAGTAACAATAGCTTGTTTTCTTGTTTCTCCAATTGGAATAATTGGGTATTTATTTCCTTGTTCATCAATCCAAAGATCTGAGCAGTTTGATACAATTTCATCAATCAAACTTTGAATTCTTCTATCAATTTCTCTACTATATGATTCTAAATCAGAATCCAACCAAAGTGAATCTTCTGAATTTTCCACAATTCTTTCTGCATAATACTTAGTAAAACTTTTATCAGTCAAACATCCTTTTCTACGCAAAAGATTTTCATTATATATGGGCGTAATACTACTTTTGAATGTGGTTATTTTTGAATTTGAAGAACTTTCTGATTCAATACATTCATTACCAAAATCTTTCATAAAATTGGAAAAGCTTTTGATATTTGTGAATTTGTAAGAATTTCCAGATAATCCTTTCCTGGATGGAGAATATCCTTTTATCCCACTAATGCTTTTTCTATTTATATTTCTTGATGAAGATTTATTTAATTCAGTTTTATGATATCCAAAATCCAATTTATCATTCATTGCTGAAATTGGGTGTCCTAAATATTTCTCTACATGGCTGATAAACTTATGGGGATTGCTTAATGGATTTATTTTATGAATTACTTCAAAGCTTTCCTTATAGTTATCATATTCTTCCCCAAGTAAAGTTTGGATTCTTTCAATTATTTGCTCTCCACTTTCAGTAGAGCTCATTTTTTCCCCCTCTCTTTCCCAAAAGTTTGGTTACTTTACAATTTAACTATATGAAAAAGAATAACGATAATCCTAATAAACTTGCCCTATTAATTTGTATACTTGAATATCTTATTAAATTCAAATTATATTTAAAAAAGAAAAAAAAAAACTTAACTTTCCCACATTTACAGTGTTAATAATTTATTACATTACCGCGCATTTATTTATTTTTTACATAATATATATATACCGGTATTTTTGCATGCAAAGATACCGTTGAATATTATGAAACTAATTTATGAAAATAAAAATGTATTGAAACAAGTCAAGTTTAAATATAAATCTGTACTAATTTCGTAATAAATTAATTTGGTATACAATTTTTTTTAATGCAGTGAATTTTTTAAAGGTATAATAATCTAATTTTGGCTTTTATTTCCTACAAAAGGTTCCTCCCCACTTGCTTTAAGTTAAATCTACTGTTCATTTTCATAAATCTAGTTTTTTTATAATACTATATATTTATATATTCTAAATGAATAATAATAACAACCGTACGAATTAACCCAAATAATATTATCAACTATTATTAAATCGTTTTTTTTTAATTCTCACCTAATTACTATTATTCATTTTCCAAAATTAATTTTATTGTGAATCCAAATTGCCGCCAAAAGGCGCCAAACTCACAGTAATACCCCTCAAAATGAGAATATTCCTTGCAATGTGTTAAAGTTAAAAGAATTGAGGGAAAATAGAAAAAGAAAAGAAAGAAAAAAGGAAATTAGATAAATTCTCTTTCTTTTCTCAAATAATTTTATTAAGGAAAAAGAAAAAGTGAGATAATTTTTTTTTTAAAAAAAAAAAGGAAAATCAACACAATTTCTCCATCCTTAGTAGTTTTCTATTTGGTGATTCTCAGAAAATTCTACAAGAACTGGACTTATTGAAAGGATTTCTTTAATAATTTTGGAATTAAAAATTATTATCATTAAGGAAAAAGCTGATTTAATTTTATTTAAAAGTGAGAGGAATTAATAATACATTTAAAGTGGACCTTCTTTTCTTTTTTTATTTTTTAATAATATACAGTATAGAGTTTCTTTTCCCAGAGTGGTAATAGTAATAATAACAATAATTAATTATTAATTAACTTAACTAAAAACTTTTCAATCTTTGTTCTTCTCTTAATAATATTTTCTATTTTATATGTGGGAAGAATATGTTGATTAAGTGTGAGAGCAAAAGTACCCGAGCAAAGGGTTTATCCTTTCATCCAAAACTACCTTGGGTTCTTGTTAGCCTTCATAATGGTGTAATTCAATTTTGGGATTATAGAATTGGAAGCCTTCTGGATACATTTGAAGAACATGAAGGACCTGTCAGAGGAATTGATTTCCATGAAAGCCAACCAATATTTGTTTCAGGAGGAGATGACTATAGAGTTAAAGTATGGAATTACAAAGAAAGAAAATGTCTATTTACACTCTTAGGACATTTAGATTATATCAGAACAGTTGAATTTCATAAAGAATATCCTTGGATTCTTTCTTGCTCTGATGATCAAACTATGAGACTTTGGAACTGGCAAAGTAGAACCTGTATATCTGTGATTACAGGGCATAATCACTATGTAATGTGTTCCATTTTTCATCCTCATCAAGATATCCTAGCTTCAGCAAGTATGGATCAATCTGTTAGAATTTGGGATTTTACTGGGCTTAGAGAAAAGACGGTTAAAGGACATTCCTCATATTCCAGTTATTCTACATCTATTGGAGCTTCTCATACTATGCCTGCTCATGTTGATATGTTTGGAGCTAATGATGTACTTTGCAAATTTGTTCTTGAAGGTCATGAAAGAGGAGTTAATTGGGTTGCATTCCATCCAACTCTTTCACTATTAGCTTCAGCTTCAGATGATCGAACGATTAAGCTTTGGAGATACAATGATACTAAAGCATGGGAAATTGATACTTTAAGAGGACATTTTAACAACGTTTCTTCTGTTATTTTCCACTCAAACAAGGATTGGCTATTATCTAATAGTGAAGATAGAACTATTAGAATCTGGGATCTTACAAAAAGAGCTTGTATTCACACTTATAGAAGAGATTCTGATCGATTTTGGACAATAGTCAGTCATCCAACTAATAGTCTTTTTGCTGCTGGACATGATTCTGGTATGATTATTTTCAAACTAGAACCTGAAAGACTTCCTTCAGATTTCTGCTCTTCAATGAATCAACTTTGGTACATTAATGATAGATTTCTTTACATGTATGATGTTAAAAGTAAGAATGTTCATTCAATTCTTCCCATGAAAAGCAATAATATATCCAGCAATATGCTATGTCCTAGTAACTTTTATATTAATCCATTCAGTCCAAATGAGCTATGCTTTCTAGTTTACTATAAGAGAGATGCATTCAATGGATTGAATAGTAGCAGCTCTTCAAATAATGGTATAACATCAACAAATTCAAATGCTTTACAATTCACTTATGATATTATCACAATCAACTCTCTCTCACAACTGATTAATAATAGTTCTGGGCAAAATAGCTCCTCCAGTAGCTCAAAATGCAAGAGTGGACTTCCAGGTGTTACTTCTGTGATCTTTCTTTCAAGAAATAGACTAGCAGCCCTTGAAAATTCTGGACAAACTATTTCCATAATATCTTTAGATGGAGATATTCTCAAGAGATGGGAGCTTCCTTGGATTGCTCAAAAGCTCTTCATGGGAAGTAACCAACAGCAAATCATAATACAGTCAGATGATTTTCTTTATATATATGACATCTCACAGAGAGAAGTAGTAGCAGAGCTTGTCATTTCTAATCTTCAAAACCACCAGGTTGCTGTCATTAATAATAAGATTGGGCAAAACTTTCAACAATGTCTGACATTTAATACAATTTGTAATGAAACAGGAGGTTCCTCCACTGGAGTCAGAACAATTCAATGGAGCCAAGATAAGTCTGTGATTGCAATCGTATGCAAGTATAATATCATTTTCACTAATAGTGAGCTTCAAGTAATTGCAACTTATACCGAAAATCTTACAGTAAAGTCCGGAATTTGGCATGAAACTCTTCCAATCTTTATATATACTACCCAAGGTCATATTAAATATGCAATTCCAAATATCAATGAATCAGGAATAATTCAAACAATCCCTGATACTCTTTATATTAAACATTATGAAGACTCAAGGAAGGAATTAATTACTTTAAACAGGTTTGGTAGCGTCCAAATAATTGAAAAACTGAATTTGAATGAGGCATTATTTAAACTTTCCATTATAAACCAAGAAAGCGGAAAAGTATTAAGATATACCAAGGATGGGAATTTGAAAGGACTTTCAACATTGAATTACCTTACACAACATGGATATCCAGAAGTAGCAATCCAATTAGTGGAGAACCCAATTTTGAAGTTTTATTATGCTGTTCAATTTGGTGAAATTATGCAAGCTTACAATATAGTAAAGGATTTGCAGAATTTGGAAGCTGAAAAGGAAAACTCAAGTTCAAATTCCTATTTTAAAGGAAATAGTAACCATAAGACTATTCTTCCCATTTTGAACTCAACAACATTGGAAACAATGTGGGACTGCCTTGGAAGAAGTGCTCTTTTACATGGATTTATTAACGTCGCTGAAAAATGTCTTCAAGTTACTAAAGAGTTTGAGAAACTGATCTTACTTTATTATGTAATTGGCCAGAGAGAATATATGGAGAAGTTAGGTAAAATATCCGAGAAGCAAAAGAATTGGACAAGAAAATACCATATTGCCCTTCTTATGAACGATATTCCAGAGAGAATTAACATTTTAAAAAGTTTCGGTCAAATTCCTCTTGCAATTGCTTTAGCTCATACATATGGATACAATCAGGTAAAAGAAGAGCTCCTTTCACAGTATACTGAAGCTTATAGTGTGGATGGTGCTGATGCTTTTGAGTTCCTGAATATTCTTAAAGCTAGTAAACCTTCAGATCAAGTCTGCAATGAATCCTCCAAGTCTTGCATGACAGCTCCTTGTATTCCAATTCTGGCAGCAAAAAAACTCACCATTGAGGGACTTAACTGGCCAAGAATTAATATCTCAGAGATATCATCAGAAAATATTAGAGCATCCGATCAAAATGATTTTAAAAGCGTCGGAGGTAAGAGCTTAAGTCAGATAGATGCATCTTCGATAAATGGAGGTACTGGATTTGGCTCGTCATCCCAGCCAGAATGGGATGATATTGATAATATTGATGTCCCAAATGATATAAAACTGAACGAAGACCACATTTTTGAGGGAATCGGAGGCCAAAATTTGTATACAAATGAGGCTCCTGAGTCAAATGGGTTATCAAAGATGAACCCAGGTCCTTCATTCCAAGACAGAATATTATATGCTCCAGAAAATGCTCCAGCAACGTCTCCCAGATACTCTATCATTAATTTGATAGTGGCAGGAAAATACGAAGATGCGCTCACAATTCTTTTAAGGAAGATGGGAGTTAAAGATTGTCAGCCTTTCAAACAAATCTTCAAGATGATTGCTCTCAGTTCTACTTATAGCTTGCCAAGCTTCTCTGAAGGACCTAGCATTAATCTACCCTTAATTTCAGAAGGGTACAAACTCTTTAATGAGAATTCTCCAAATGGACATATTTCCCCAATAATCTTATTCAACGAATCCAATTTGATAGAGTTAGTGAAAACTGGACAGAAGCTGGTAACTTCAGGAAAGTTCCAATCAGCATTGGAAGTTTTTCAACAAGCAATAATCATTGCTCCCTTGGTTGTGGAACATTACTCTCTCTATTCGCAAAACATTGACCAACTCAAACAACTTTCAGAATTAATATGTCAGTATTGCATTGGAATGAGGCTTGAACTTGCTAGAATTGATCTTTTAAATAACTGTCAAGACCAAAATCAGGCAGAAATTGTAATCCGGAATTTAGAACTGATTTCATACTTTTCATGTTGCAAACTTCAGCCATTACACACCTCTTTAGTCCTTAGAAGAGCAATGGGTATTGCATGGAAACATAAGAACTATATAACAACAGCAAGCTTTGCTAAAAGGCTCTTGGGTATTCCAAATATTGAAGACGTCGAAAAGACACAGAAAATTCTCGCAGCATGTGACCAAAAAGCCACAGACGAACATAATATTAACTTCGACCCACACAGAGATATTGACCACATCATTATTTGTTCGTCATCTCTTACAAAAATTAATCCAAAATCTCAAGATTTTGTCAAATGCCCAGTTTGCTCTAGTAATCACCTTTCACAATTTACTGGAGAAATTTGTCCTAATTGCAAAACTGGTGAAATTGGTCTTAGGGTTATTGGAATCCTCTAATAACCATTTAAACATTTTCTTCAGAACTTACTCATACTGTAATATTTATTATTTATCTTATAATTCTCTATTCAATTCCCATTATTTCTTTTTTCATCTCTTTTTAAATAAATTAAATATAAATGTTTAATCTTTCCACATAAAGTGTTTAATAATAAAACTGTTCGCATGTATGCATGTATGCATGCAAATCATTTCAAATATTTTTTTGACGGTTAATTATACACGTGGCGAGAAAATAAATATATTTGCCTTTTATATACCGTAAATGACGTGTTTTGGCGGTAAAAAATATATTAATAAATAATTCTTACATCAAATTAAAGAAAAAAAATGGCTTATTTTAATTGAAAAGTGGTTTTATTTTGAATATGAACGAATATTTAAAGTATATAATTGATGAATAATAGTTAAAGATTATTATAAGAGGACGTGATTTTTTTTCAAGAAGTGTTTTAAGGCTCAAAGAAAAATTTTTTGAATACACATTAAGAATAACTTATTACTTTAATTAACCTATATATTGTGACATATTATTTGCAAATAAAACTTGATTAATTAAAAAGACTTATCAATGAATTCTTTGGAAAATCAAAAATCAATTAAGGAAGGTGAGATTGAGTTGGAAAATGTGTTAGTTAAACAACCTATATTAAAAGAGGTTGATGAAAAAATTGAAAACTTTACAGAAAATGACTCAGAACCAACTGTCCAAGTAAACTTGAAAGAAGATTGCCACCTTGTTGCATTGAATATTGGAAGTTTAAATTCTGCAAAAAGCAGTGTTTCTAGTTTGGAGTTTATCCGACAGTATACTGATAAAAAAGAGGCTATTTTTCTATTTGCAGAGTATTTACTATTAATCTCTTCAATAATTCTTGGAATATACATTACTTACCAGGAATATGAATTAGAAAAGTTCTTAAAAAATAAAAATGGTTTTGAAAAAACTGCTAATTATGTAAAACAAGCAAATATTATGACCATTATAACAACTACAGTAATGGCAACTCAGCTAATTATTAATTGTATTTTTGGGATACTTTTTATATTATTTAAACAAGGAATCATAGTAAGATGGATTAACATATTCAAATCCAAGTTATTTATTGATCAAGTTTTTATTTGGCAATCTCCATTTATTTCTTTACCAATCATAATTACAGCCATGGTAAAGCTTATGGTAAATTGTAGATCCAATTTAGAGGAGATTATGGTACTTCGAGAATCTACCCTCATTATTGAAACTTCAAATTTTGCTCTAAATAAGCTTTATTTCATTATCATTTACTACTCAGTTTACCTCTCAACTAACTTTGTTATGGAACTCTTTGTAGTTAGAAGACAATATCTTGGGAACTTCATTCAATCTCAAAGACTTGGAATTCTTGATTACTCTATTGCATATATAGGAAACGCTGCTCTTGTTGCTTCATTAATTCTTTATTTTTTCAAATTCAGATATTCTAGTTCAGCAGAAAGCAACATAGACCTAAAATCACAAGTAGACTATTACTATAGAACCGTACTTGCCGCTGCTACCCATTCCGGCTTAATTGCTATATTAGTTGGTATTCTTGGCTACATTGCCTCCTTATCCTGCAGTAAAATGCTTATTTTAATCTCCTTAATAGTAAAGTTCTACTCAACATTTGTATTCTCATGGTCCTGCTCGCTTGTTTGGTTTGGAAATCATCTCCTAAAGTTATTTTGCAATGTTGATTCAATTGCTCCAAATTTATATAGTTTACCCACACAAGACTATTTGGCTTTTAAAAATGCATGTTTTACCCGCCCAAATTTTTATATGATTACAGTTTTAGTAATTATCCAACTTACTCTCTCCATATTTACTTTGGTTTTAAACTTTCAATTCTTAATTAGCAAGAAGATTTGGAAGTCTGAGTCTAGCTAGTTATTAGATTTAAATTTGGAGAAATCGAACGAAGTTACAAATGTTAGATAATAAATTTAAATAAAATAAAATGACTAAAATTGTTATCTAATCTACTTTTTAAACCTTTTCGTAGTCCAAATTCCCTTCCATCTTCTTATTTTCAGCCAATTTCCTCACTGCTTTGAGAAAATCTTCTTCAATAATGTAGTCTCTTTCAGCTCTAATTGCAAACATTCCTGCTTCTGAACAAACATTTCTCATATCTGCTCCGTTAAAGCCATCACAAAGCTTGCAAATAGCATCAAAGTCTATTTCTCCTTGTTTAGCTAACTTAGAGGAATGAATCTTGAGGATTTCAACTCTTGAGGTTTCATTTGGAAGAGGAATTTCAACCTTTCTGTCAAGTCTTCCAGGTCTTAATAGAGCTGGATCTAACACATCAGGTCTATTTGTAGCCATAATTATTTTGACAGCCCCAAGTTCGTCAAAACCATCCAGTTGGTTTAATAATTCCATCAAGGTTCTCTGAATCTCACGATCAGCAGAAGTACCTTGGGAGAATCTCTTTCCGCCTATAGCGTCAATCTCATCCATAAATATAACGCATGGTTGGTGATCCTTAGCATAACCAAACATTTCCCTTATAACTCTCGCACTTTCTCCAATGTATTTGTCTACTATTGCTGATGCAACAACCTTCATAAAGTTACAATTCATGGATGAAGCCATAGCCCTAGCCAAAAGAGTTTTGCCAGTTCCTGGGGGCCCATACAAAAGTACTCCCTTAGGAGTCTTGATTCCGACTCTTTTAAATAGCTCAGGATTAGTCAAAGGAAGCTCAATAACTTCTCTTATCTCCCTAATCTGCTCATTCAATCCTCCTACTTGAGAGTAGCTTACGCTTCCAGGATCTTCGTGAAGCATATTGTAAACCATTGGATCAACTTCTCTTGGAAGTCTTCTCATTATGGTCAAAGTAGTTGCATCTAAAGCAACTCTAGTTCCAGATGTTAATTTGCTTTTATCAAGCTTTGATCTACATCCTACAACATATCTAGGTCCTGTTGAAGCCTTTACTATACACTTTTCATCATCCAAATGTCTCAATACTTCGCCTATTATCTGGCCCACACTCTGCAATGCCTTCAAATCATCCTCTGTCTTATCATATACTTTGCTTAGCTCCCTAATCTCCATTCTCTTCTTTTTCAAGCTAACTTCCAGTTCCCTATGCTCTTTAACTTTTTGAGCGTAAGTTGCTAAAGTATTCTTATGTTCATCTTCCCCACTCATCTTTGTCTGTTCTGCATCCGCCTTTGAATATCCAAGTTCTACTATTTAATATCTTTTTAACAGAGTATAAATATACTTATTTATGAAAACTATATTCTATCTCTCTCCACACAGAATTTACTCTTAAAAAGTTCTGTAATCACTTGTTTCCACCTATTTTCCAATTATTTACAAATCCAAAGAGGATCTGACTACCTCCCCTTTATTGAATTACGCAATTGAATGGTCCTTTCCTTTGAATCCTTTCTGTTACAACTCTCCACCTCAAACTCTAGTAAGAAATCTTCTCACAATTATCTCGAAGTAAAGTAATTTTAAGTGGCTTATTTTTCCCCACTTAATCAAAATTTTTTTTTTTGCTTTTTCTTTAATTCAAATTAAATTATTTTTTGGCTCCTCTTTTTATTTTTCATTACGTTAATAATTAAATTTCAATACCGGTGTTAACTGGCGCTGGCGCCAAATAGTTTACATGCACATGCAAATATTGGAAACAGAAAAATTGAAGGAAAAAAAATTTAATTGGAACTAATCTATTTGAAAACAATTCAAATATAGTATAATCATTGCTCATTGGCTAGGGTGAATTTCGTATTATGCTGAATTTTTATTTTGTTTTCGAAGCAAATATCGTTCTCTTGCTTGTTGTATTTTAATAAGTTTCAAATCCTTGCTAGTTTTTGAAACTTCGTCATCATTTACAACATAATAGTCTTTGGTTGTGGAACTATTAGTTGAATTAACATTATATATATTCAATTCTTCTTTTGGACTACCTGAAGCAATTTGTTTATCGCTTTCTTCATTGTTTAATTCATTCGTTGACGGGGAAAGTCTCATTTCAAAAATACTTGAGGGCCCACTAATCCTAGGATCCTCACCTTCTGATAACTTCCTATTTGTTAATAAATTTTTGAGTTTTTTTCTTTCTTCCAAAACATCTTTATATGCATCAGTAATAAATACTTGAGTGTTTCCTTCTTCTTTTATTTCCTTTTGAATCTTTTCTTCTTGAATTTCTTGTTTTTCAATATTTCTCAACTCTACATACTCTTGTATTCTGCTTAAATACTTTGATTTACCTAAAGAAGCTTTCTTTGGCTCATCCTTTTTCTCTTCTTCATCCTCAGCTTCTATTCTTTTTACCTTATTTGACCTGTCAAAGTCCTTCAGTAACTCTGGATGTTCATTATAAAACTTAATAGATTTTTTGTATTCATAGTTTGTGCTAATACTCTGAAAATTATCTGAGTTTTTTGAGCCTAAGTCTTCTGCACTATTATTTTCATCTTTCTCGCTTTCAAACACTTTTTCCCCCAAAAAAACATTTCCCAGACTTTTTGGCCCCTTCTCTTTGGATTTTCCTAAACTAAAAGAAAATTTTCCTTTGCTCATTCAAAAACTTCTCACATTCAAGCCTTGCAAAGTTTATATATTATAACTTGGTATACTTGGCGCCAAAACGTGTTTTTATATATAAATATATATCAAGTTATTCATTAATATTTAATTATAAATATATATATTATATTAACTTATTACTCTAAGTTGGGATGCCATTTTATAGTATCTAGTAGTAATAATATTACCTCTGTGTTGAAATATTTGGCTTTTCTTTTTAAATATAGGATTTATTTGAGTTTCTTTTCTGCTAATACTTCCATTTTTATTAACATCGCAGATAATTTGAGTATTTGTGTTGATTTTGTATTCGCTGCTATTTTTTATGGTGGCATTATCACTTGCAATATTATCTTTTTTTAGACCTGATACAGATGAGGCTTGAATATGCTTGAGATTCTCCATTTTTGAAGGTATATTTTCTTCAAAACCTCTAATATTCTCTATAGATTGACTATTTTTAAGTAATCTATTTTTGTCAATTACTTCTCCTTTTTGAGCAGTAATGTTTGTATCTGATTGAGAAGAGATAATATTTTGAGTTAAACTTAGCTCTCCTTGATTAGCTTTCCTATTTTTGCTGTCATCTTGCATCAATTTGTTAGTAATATTATTATTAGGAAAACTCTTTTCTGTATCAATAGCCTCACCTAAATTTTGGCTTTGCAACAAATTATAGTTATCATCATTATCATTTTCCCTTCTAAATTTCCACCATTCCTCCTTACCTCCGTTCTTCTCCTTCTCTACTAAAAACATTAACTTTTTAGATACTCTGTTGCATTCAATATCCTCTCCCTGAAAGCATCTATTCTTATTCAAATCAATTCCTGTTTTTCTTAAGTTGTAGTCTTTTGGAGGAGTTGGAAGTGATTTAGAAACGAAACATATCGGATATGGAAATACTTTGGAATCATTTGATAGTCCTATTCTGCATTCATCCACATTCTCAATGCCTGATTCAACTATAATTTCCGTATTATCTTCTTGAATAATCCTATCTGAAACTAACGTATTCTTTGAACTAGATTCAATATTAAGAGAAAAATCTAGCTCATTTTCTGAAATTAAGGAGTCCCTACCTATTTTTGACTCATCTTGAGAGTTATTTTTTAAGAAACTTTCCTGATTTTCTTCCTCTCCCTTATTTAACCTATTCCTAAATAAAACCATCTTCTCCTTTAATTCTGCCATCAAGCATCCGTAATTAAAAGCAGCATCTCTGTTTTTCATTATCGGCATTTTCCCTATAAAATACTCATAACACTGGCAAATACTTTAAGCTGTTCAATAATAATTTTACAACTCTTCTTATTTCAACCTTCTAATTTCTATTCTTCCTTCCCTCCAAACTATTAATATCTCTCTTAATTATTTTTTAAACCAATGATTGTAATTTCTATATTTTTTGTTTATGCTCAAAAAATCAAAAAGTTATTATAATAGTCTAGATATTGTCCAATATCCTACTCCTTCTTTCTCTTCTTTCCCCCTTTTTAACCTCTATATTTTCCTTATTCCTATTCTTCTTGCTACTTCCTTCTCACTTCATACCTTAACAGAAATGCATTTTCTCCATGGGCGGGCCAGTGTGTGCCGACCCTCTTTGGGCGGCAAAAGTCCGATTGGGCCCACTATTACAAATTATTTGCATGCAAATTAATAAGCACAGGTATTGGCGGTAAACTTGGGAATTTTAATTAATGAGCAGAAAAAAAAAAGGAACAAAAGTAGTTGAAAGAAACATTTTTTACGAGAAAATAAGCATTAACTAATTATATTTGGATGATTAATTTATCAAGTATTATGTAATGCGTGAAAATAACTCAAATACAAAGTTTTGATGCCAATTTTATTCTACCGACATACTTTTCCATAAATATCGCGTATTTTATTTCATGTATACATTAGTGTACTGTATTCTGCTCAAATTTAAATAATAGAACAGAATGGGAAATTAAGATAACGGAATTATCGTTCTGATTTCAGATTCACTCTGTTTCAAGACTGATGAAAAACCTGCATTAAATAATTAAATTTTCCCGCTCCAAAATTTTCTATGAGCTAATAAAAGCCCTCAAAGTAATGTGCTCTAATTTCCACGTAATTATCCTTAAGTTTGATTCCACTACGCCAAAATAAGGAACATCAGAAAAAGAGATATTAAAAACCACATACTTTGATGATTTATACTAAATTTCAAGATGAAGGAAATGTGTTCATATTAAACACAAATTCTAGTATTTAATAATCTTAGCACTAATATTACTATATGCTGCTTTTGCAACAGTGAAATAAAGTAGGCTTACCAGTGAAACCGAAAAATTTCCATTCAAAGCCAACAGTTGATTTGTGGTATTTAAGATAATGATAGGAGTGGTATACTATAAGACTTTAATTTTTGTTCCTACCCCCTTGTTTTTTCTTTAAATAATTATAACTTAAGAAATCTGTAAATCACTCACACTATTTAGGATTTCACTTCTCCTTTCTAAGTTGTATTTCCCTAGTAATTTGCTTCAATACTTGTTGGTGCAATGTTCACCTTTACTCCCTATTTCCAATTTAAACTCCCTATTCAGACAAACATCCTAGCACTAAATATAGATAATCCTCAATTATTACCCAACAAAGAATGAATCTATTATAAGGTCTTCATCCCATGCATTTCTTTTGTACCATGGGTTTCCATTGTTACGGTTCACATCAGAACTAACATTTCTCCGATCTGAGTTCTCATTATTTACATTTATGCTTCCACCATTAACTGATCTCTCATTTTCACTGTTATTTCTACTTTTGTTCCTATTAGAGTTATCTTCGTTATGATTACTCGAGCATTCTTCAATAGGTCTTCTAGATCCAACAACTGAAGTCGAAATATTTTCTGTTCCAGATGTACTCAAACAATTTGTATTACTACTTTCTCCAGAAGTTCCCGTTGTGAGGCAACCTCCTCCAATACTTAAACTCTCATTGCTTTGAGAAGTGTTAGTACTAATTACATTTTCATTAGTTTTCAGTATTGGAACTGCATTATTATTAACAGTAGAGCCGTTATTAACACTTCTAGTACCGATAGTAGCATTGTTATTAGAATTAGATGTAGCGGATGTAGAGATAGTTCCACCAATATTAGTATTATTGTTTGACTTGCCAACGGAACTAACTAAATTGGAATTAGTATTCATAGATGAAGAAGTCATTGCTTCATTGTTTGCAGAAGAACTCCAACAATTATCTTCAATAACTGGAGAAATACACCCATAAGAAGATTCTGAAATTCCTATAGCATTGGGAAATTGTCCAGAATAAGTATTTCCCGATGCTGGAAATCCCATGGAAATTCCTTGAGTTGATTGTGTAAACATTATTGGCCCTTTTGATGATATTCCATTTCCCTGTGAAGATGAAGATGCAGAAGATGACGATGATGATGATGATGAAGGCGAAGATTGAGTCTTTCCTGATTTTCCTAACCCAACCAAACCTGATTTAACTGAGTAAGTAATTCCTTCTCTTGAAGAACCTGGAGCAACTGAATAGGGAGTTTCGGAAATTGAATGCATCATGCCAGAAACCACTGTTCCAACCCCAATTAATGATTGTTTTTCTGGAGAAATAATGGTTGAACAAGAACCAACTCCAATAGAAACAGGAGTTGAAACTGAGGGAGAAGAAATTTCTGGAATCATCATAGAAGTAGAAGATGATGTTGCAGTAGAACTTGCTGAGGAAATTATCTGTCCAATTGATGGAGATGAAGCCAACTTTGAAGTACCCGTAGTTCTAACTCCTCCGCATGCAGCAGTAGCTACAGATACTCCAACTCCTCCATATGATGAATTATTTAGTAACTCATCACTTTCAAAAGACTTTTGAACTTGATCATACCCCAAACCACCTAGTGAAATACACGTTCCAGCTAATCCTCCTGGGGTACTTGATGGAGTAGTAGAGGCAGTAGAAGAAGCTGATATATCCAAAATCTTCTGTTGTATAGGATGATCTTTAAATCCTGGCTCAGGACCCACAAAACTAACTCCAGAAATGGAAGGATGCAAAATAGACTTGTTTTTTGGAGATTGGCTTGAAACTATGGGAATTTTTCCAGGGCATGGCTTCTGATCAGTAACAGAAGCTGAAAATTCTGCATTACCAAATGCTATCATCCCATCCATTGTGGAATACACAGAATTTTCCACTAATCCAGCTCTTCCTTCTCCTTCTCCATTCTGAGATACAACCCTTGGAGACCTCGATTCTATTGTGATCATTGTCTCGGAAACTCCTCCTTTCCCCCCCCCTGTACCACTAGTGCTATGGCAATTTCCTGTGGAAATTGTCGAAATCTCGTTCAATACCTCTCCAACTTTCGGTGTGTAGTTATTTACATCTTTCAAATTACATACACCACTGCCCTTATTTAATACTTTCGTAGGAATGCAACCTGGCATAGAAGTTACAACAAGCCCTCCTGCAGTCGTTGCTCCGTTTGCCTCCCTCTCCATATCTACCCTAGATGACCTTCGCTTCCTCCCAGTTCTACATCTTGCACCTCCTCCAGAACCACGGTTATCCTCATATATACCATTAGAATTATATTTACAAACACACTCCACACTTGACTTTACGCATGTAGAACGTCCGCATGAACCAGAATTTCCCGCCGCGCCATTTCCGCATCGCATGCATTTACCAAAGGCGCCATTCTGTTGTCCATTTGGTCCATTTGGATTTGAATAAAGATAACGAAGTCTCCATTCTTCAGCAAGTCGTTTAGCTTCGTAAAATCCATACTTGTTAACAGAAAATGATTTCTGTTGTCTGTTTTTTGAGGGACCATATACAGCTCTCCATTCTCCTTTTTGGAAATGGTAATAGACTTGTTGTACGTGGGTAAAGTAATCAGTCTCAGGAACGCCTTGAATAAGCTTAGCATCAACTGGAATTTGGGATCTAAATCTAACAATTGTACCAGGAACTAGTGTACTAATAGTAGAAGAGGAATTTTGTCCTGGAGTTGTTGTATTGGTAAATTTAACATTACTTCTTTTACCTCTACCTGAAACAGAGGGAGGATTATTATCGTTGTTACTACTACTATTAAAGACTTTCTCAGTCATAGAAGGTTCTTGGGGCCCAGGATTTCCAGTAATTCCTCCTTGAACAGGTGTACCTCCTCCAGTTCCTCCTACCGATAAAAGCCCTCCTCCTAAACATAAGTTATTATTCGTAGTAATCAAATCACCCTGAACTTCTCCAATGCTTACAGGAGTATTTGTAGAAGCAACTGTTGAAATTGAGCATCTTGAATTAGGAGTTCCAAGCTTCGAAATCCCTAAGTGTCTTGAGAATCCACTTCCTCCACCGCAAATACCTAATCCCACATCGTTTAAATTGATATTCCCTCCAAGAGTAGAAATTGTTTTTTCAGTTCCTCCTGAAACTCTTATAATATATTCAATATTAGAAAGCAATTCTAATGCTCTAGTATAGTAAAACTTCCCATAATCTAAGTCAAAAAATGGAGATTTGGGATTAAGCAAGTGACTCTTCAACCATGTATAAAGACTCATCAAAGTCTCTATTGAAGTTTGAAAGTCCTTACCAACAACCATACTACCCTCTTTTGCTACTCTCAATGAACAATAATTTGACTCAAGATTTCTTTTATAAACATAAATCGGTAGTGTTAGATCAATGCTGCATTTTACTGCCAATAAAAAGCATGGAGTTTTGGTTGACAACTCAAAATTGGTCATTCCAAGCTCAACAAGATCTGGCCTGCAAGCAAAAACTTGCTTTATACTGCTAGCACTCATAATTTCTATTTCTATTATAGTCTTGATTTCTCCAACCTCCAAATATGGATTCAAAATAAACATGTTTCCAGGAATTCCAATAGGAGAGCCTGCTACTATTCCGTATTTTGTTATTCTTCTATTAATGCAAGTCTCACCATCCTTCAATTCAGTATCAGTATTCAACGATGGCTTTGTTAAATTTCCTTCTGAAAAGTGTTGAGACTCATCCTCCGAGCAATTCGAATTTGGGCTCAACACACAGCATGTTACAACTCCATTATTTGCAACTCTCCCATATGTCAATTCTATCATGCGCGCCAAAACGAAACATACTGACTCTCCATATAGTAAAAATCCAATACCGATATCATGTGCGCGCCAATCTTTAAATTGTTTTGGAGTTTCAGCATTTAAAGGCTTAGATACTGGTAAAGTAGAAATCTTTTGTGAGTTTCCATCAATGTTTTCGTCCTTATTATCAGGCTTTGGAATTAAATTAAAGTTTTTACTTTGGGTTGAATGATTTTGTCTTTTGAGAGCCAATGATGAATGAGTAGAAATTATTGTGTGGCATCCATTCGCAGGATTTTCAAAGTTTTTTTGGATGAGATATGAGAGAGAAGGAGTAATTGAATGAAAATCATAGCTTTCCATGCGCGAACCCTTTACAAGGAAACCTTCCCTAAACAAAAAATGTACAAATTCCTCTGTTTCACCCCGCCCCACATTGACTGTTCCTCCTGTGTTTGAAGCAGGAATTGATGAAGAAGTTGTTGTTAATGATGAAGATGATGATGAAGATGTTGATATAGGTAAATGTCCCTTTTGGATAGAGCTTGCCATTGTTAACAAAGTCTTTGACTTCCAAAAAACCTACTCCTTAAAAATAATGCCACGATTTATAGTTATTCTATATTACAAATAAGTATTAAAAGCGTTACTTTATTATATAAGTCTTTCAAAGCGTTATTTCAGTTAATTACCATTAATACATTGAACTTTCTTATTTAATGAGCAATAATTTCAATATCTGGCTTCTTTCTATTAATCTTCCACTTAATACACTTCTCTTTAATGAATCTCCAATATTAAATATTTGAATGAATCTTTGAATGGATAAAAAAGATAGAAAGAAAAAAGAAGGAAAGAGAGAAAAATCTTGATTCGTTTTATCACTTGGATGAAAATATTTACAATTAATGTAACTTTACCAAATAATGAGGTTCTTTTCTTTAAGCTCACAGTGCTTGCTTTCACAAAAAAAAAAATGTGAGGCTATTATTCTCTCTTTAACTATCCAGATATTTAGCCAGCCTCTGGGTAATTAATTCTTCTTCTTGTTTATTGTTCCCTTTCAGCTCCACTAAATGTATATTTCAATATATTTTCTTAACATCTAGTAGACGACCATAAATCATGTACTGTTTTGATTGTGTGAGGGATATTTCTTGGATTGATAAATTATATTAACTAGTTAATACTTGCTATATTAATAGTAATACGCATATAAATATATTACTTTTAAATATTAATGATACGTGTATATTTATATAATGCTTGAATATATATTTGAATTTATATATTCAAATATAAATCAACTCATATATTTAGTATTTACATATATACATTATGTATATATGCAATAAATTCTTAATTTACTAGACTTGACTTGAATTTCCGCTTTTAACTTTATTTATATTATTAATTACTTTTTCAAACGCTTATTCAGATGTTAAACTTATATCTTTATTTCACTTATTTGTTGTCCCTATTTAAACTGACTAATTTATTTATCTCTGGTCCACTATACGTATTTCTTATTTATTCACAATGCTGCTTCTACCCCCTCTTACTTTTTTTGCATTCTTACAGTTTTTTCATATTATTTGTATATATGTTCCTCTATTTAACGATTACTTACAAGTCTACTTCATCATATCGCTTTACCGGATAATCTATTCTCTTATTAACATGCTCGGTATTTTGTAATATATTATCTCCCGATAATGCAATTCCCGCCCAAAAAACTCCCCACATTAGGCGGGAAATCCATATTTATCATTGATAAAATTTGCATTACAGGTACCCATAGAATTTTAACCATTTAGAGGAAAAAAAAAAAATGATGAAAATGTTAATTTTAGTCACAATGAACTTGTCCTGTTTTAATCAAATAATTTAATGTTAATTTTGTTTGAAATTTTTTGTATATGTTTTCTTAAAAATTCCAGGTTATAAATAAAAATTTAAATTGCAATTTAATGCAACGTTTCCTTTTTTTCAATATTATTGGTTGCGATCAACTTTCTTCATATCCAAGATAAATATTAAAATTTATAGATACTTATATTTATCCATTATTAAATGATTCAATTCTTTATATAATCAGAAATCTTCTTATTATCTAATCATACAGAGAATCTTAATCATATTTCTATTAATAGACTAATTAAAACTCGTCATCTCAAAATTTGCCGCCCAATTTACTATTAATTTGAAACTATATTGTTTTTGTTCGAATAATTAAAAAATAACTCAAATTACTAGAAAATTTTGATTACTCTTATTTATTACTCTGAATTTACTGTGAGAGGGATAAATGATTTGCAAATAGTAACTATTCATTAAAGAATGAACTCTTATCTTTTGATTTAATGTAAATAAGATCATCATACCGATACCTCCAATTAAATGTTATTAGCAAAGCCTTTTCTCTACACTAAGCCAGCAAAAAAAAATGAATAATACATCCGCTGAAATTAAAGATTCTGAAATTGACTCTATTAAAAAAATTAGAATCTCCAAGATACACTCTTTGTCAGAATTACTTAAAACAAATAACGAATTTGAGAAGAAACAAATTGCTTCAGATAATTCAATCACTTTAGATGATATCAAGAAACTGAATTCAGAAGCTTCACCAGATCAAGATAAAGACCAAGAAGAATACTATGCTGAATTTATCAAAGCATTAAAGTCCAATAATAATATAACTGGAAATAAAAACCAATACTCTGATCATTCTTCTTTGAAATTGGAATCAAAGATTGATTTTGATGATAACTTTGAGTTATCTGATCAAGAAGATGATCATTCTGAAAGAGAAGATGATCAAAATGAAAGTAATTCATTAGGCCATATGAATCCAAGTTTAAGTAAAATTGAAGAACTTCTCTCTTTGGATAAAAAGAAGAGAATACCAGAAATTAACCACGAAGTAATCAATTACCCACCAATTATTAAAAATTATTACAAAGAAGTTAATGAAATTAAAAAACTTAAACAGCATGAAGTTGATCATATTCGAATTACTAATAATGGTATCCACATTAAAAAAATTAAGAATATCAATAAAACTTCAAATGACTTAAATCAACCATATTCTTCAATAAAGCCGATATTAAACTTTTCACAATGTGGACTACCACTTCCAATTCATCATTATCTTAAGAAAAAAAACATTATTAAACCATTTCCAATTCAAATGCAATCGATACCAATATTAATGTCTGGATATGATATGATTGGTAATGCAGAGACGGGTAGTGGTAAAACCTTAGCTTATATTCTTCCTCTTATAAGACATGTATTGGTGCAGTCAAATAACAACTACCCATTCAATGCAGAGATGGATATACAAATTAACAAAAATACCAACCTTGCTAGGGCAATGATTATTATTCCAACTAGAGAGCTTGCCCTCCAAGTTTACAAACAAACCACTCAGCTTGCAAATCTTGTAGATCTCACCACCAATATTATATGTGGTGGGCTCAGTATTAGTCATCAACTCAATAAAATTAGATCAGGATCAGATATAATCATTGGAACTCCCGGAAGAATTATTGATATTATGACTCTATTACATAAGAAAATTGTTATTTTCCAATTTATTTCATTTCTAGTTATTGATGAAGGGGATCGATTATTTGATATGGGTTTTGCTCCCCAGCTTCTTAGTATTATAAGTATTATAAGGCCAGATAGACAAATTGCCATATTTTCTGCAACTTTCCCAAATATTATTGAACAGTTTACAAATAAAATACTCCATAATCCAATACAAGTAATTGTTGGAAAAAAAGGCCAAATGAACCAAAATGTTAAACAGTATATTGAATTGCTTAATAATGAAAATGATCAATTTCTAAGACTACTCCAACTTCTTGGTGAATGGGCAGAATTTGGTCTTATTGTAATTTTTTGTAATAGACAAACTGATGTGGATGAACTCTTTGCTAAACTTATCCCTTTTGGCTATAATTGTTTAACTTTACATAGCGGTCAAGACCACTATGATAGACATTCAAATTTAACTACTTTCTCAAAAACTAATATGAACTCCAATCCACCTCCTCCATCAGGCCAGAATATTCTAATAGCAACATCAATATTTTCAAGAGGTCTTCATGTTGACAATATTTTGCTTGTTATTAACTTTGGAGCTCCACACCATATTGAGGATTACATTCACAGAATTGGAAGAACTGGGAGAGCTGGGAATTTCGGTACCTCATTTACTCTTTTATTACCCAATGAAATACCCCAATCTTTTGATTTAATTGAACTTGCAATGAAATATTCCAATAATAATGCTTCAAATAGGCATATCTCTCGGAATGTTCATGGAAATGATGATGATAATAATAGCAATGCCAATTCTAATAAATTTGTTGATGATGATAGCACCATTATTATTCAGCCAGAGATTATTCAGCTTTATAATGAATTAATACAAAAGAATAAGAGTGCATCATCAATTTCCAATAATTCATCAAATAAGAGAATCCGAAACTTTGGTTTCGGAGGTAAGGGATTCAAATTCTCCAAAGATGAAAAAAGCTCCCTTCAACTTCTTAAAGATGATACTAAAAAAGCTCTTGGGCTTATTCCTGATACAACCAATATTACTGAAGAACAAATCTTTATTAACTCAAATTATGATGATGACTCTACTACTACTACTAATAATAATAATAATAATATTAATAATAACACAACTTCAGATGCCAATACGCTATCTCATTCTGAAATTGCTCATATGCCAGAAGCTGAAAAAGCTTTGCAACTTGCCACAATTAATGCTGCAAAACTAAACAATGTATGTAATATTCAAAATACAAATATAATTAGTATTACTGATTATAGTAATCCGAACTCAATCACAATTCCTAATAATCTTCATCAAGTTGTCAATGGTAGAGTCATTGGAATCTTTGAAATTAATGATTATCCTACTCTTATAAGACAAAAAATAGTCCATAAAGATATTATAAAAACTATTAATGAAAACTGTGGTGTTATCTGCCAAGTTAAAGGTATTTATATTCCTCCAGATTCATCCAACCCTTCAACCAATTCTGTTCATATTAGTGAGAAGAAGAAGTTATATATTGAAATTAACGGGCCAAACCATCCAAAAGTACAAAAAGCCATTCACGAAATTAATCTTATCATTTCTTCAATTAAACAACAATCAAATGTGATTAAACATTCATTTACTACTGGAAAATACACTCTTTCAAATCTCATTAAAAAATAAAGCGTTTTTTTTTTTAAATTTCAAATCCACTAATTTGCATTTATGAAAATCAATTTCTGCCGTATTCAAACATGCAAATCTGCTCTTCAATTTTTAAATGCATGTGGACGCATGAAAGTATTTTTCAAATTTTAGTTGAAATGCTATAGCAATATGTACATTAGGATTATAAATTTTTTTTAATTGATATGAAATACGTTCAAAAATTGCGAATTATTGTAATGAATTAATACATTATTATTTTATCTTTGAAATCTTAAAATTTTTGTGAATTTCCCTCGTATTAATTGAATATATTTCAACACAGGTACCAATTTTTTACACGTTGAGCGCCAAACTCGCCCCTCTTTTTTTTTTTTTTAAATAATTTCTTAAATAATTCATATATACACAAATTGTAAATTTACTATTTATATTAATCAATGCTTTGATCTCACAATAAAATCAAATAACTTTACACGGGAAAACTAAATAAAAAGAAACGAGAAAACAGTGATTTAATATTAATCGTTTTAGTTTTTAATTACTAATATTATTTAGTAATTTTCAAAGCTGCTATTCCAAATTACTGGTATAAATATACTACTGATAACCGGAACCTTGTAATTATTATTCATTAATACCATTAATTGCTCGTATTATTAATAGTAATTACTTCTATTCACATAAATATCTTCTTTCATTTTCTAAAAATTTAGATTCTAACCCCAACTGGAAATATTCATATTAAATTGGAAATGTCCACAAATAATAAGACCAAATCGGATAATAAATCAAAAACAGGTCAATACGAAGGAAAGCTTCCAAATGCCATTCAAGGACAAGTTGTGACTAGATTTCCTCCAGAACCTTCAGGTTACTTACATATTGGTCATGCAAAAGCTGCTCTGCTAAATTATTATTATGCAAATAAATATGAAGGTAAATTACTATTGAGATTTGATGATACCAATCCCGTATTAGAAAATGAGGAATTTCAAGAAAGTATTGAAGCAGACTTGAAAATACTCGGGATAACTCCATTTAATGTTTCATTTACATCGGATCACTTTGATACCATAATGAATTACTGTGAAGAAATGTTTAAATTAGGTAAAGCATATGTTGATGATACATGCGTTGAAGTTATGAGAGAAGAAAGAGGCAAAGGTATTGAAAGTAAGAATCGCAATAATTCTGTTGACGAGAATCTCAGACTTTGGAAGGAAATGATAGACGGAACAGAACATGGACTTAAATGTTGTGTTAGAGCAAAAATTGATATGCAATGTAAGAATAAGTGCATGAGAGACCCAGTTCTTTATAGATGTGTACTCACTCCACACCATAGAACAGGAACAAAATACAAGGTTTATCCAACATACGACTTTGCTTGCCCAATTGTAGATAGTATAGAAGGTGTAACTCATGCATTAAGAACTAATGAATATTCTGATCGAATTGAGCAATATAATTGGGTTATTAATGCTCTAGGATTAAGACCAGTCGAAATTTATGAATTTTCCAGACTTAATTTTGTGAATACAGTCCTTTCAAAAAGAAAACTGACTTGGATTGTCAATAATGGGTTGGTAGAAGGATGGGATGATCCGAGATTCCCCACTGTTAGAGGAATTGTAAGAAGAGGGCTTTCCCCAAGTGCTTTATTACAATTCGTCACAGAACAAGGACCATCTAAAAATTCCAATCTTATGGAATGGGATAAACTCTGGACTATTAACAAACAACTTATGGATCCTGTAGTTCCGAGATTCTTTGCTGTTGGGCAAGATGCCGTAGCTTTAAATCTCAGTGAAGCACCAGAAGAACCATTGATTAATCAGCGTGACCTACACCAAAAAAATCCTGATCTAGGTAAAGGTCAAATAGTTATGTACAAGTCAATTTTGATTGATAGAGATGATGCAACTCAAATTTTATCTGGGGAAGAAATTACACTTATGAAGTGGGGAAATGCTATAATACAAGATATCTCTCAAATAGATAAACAACCAACTGGCATCTTTGAAGGTAAGCTCAATCTTGAAGGTGATTTTAGATCAACAAAAAAGAAGATCCACTGGCTTGCAAATCTTCCTTCAGTATTGACTAAATGTATTCTAAGAGAATACGACCATTTAATTAACAAAAGAAAGCCAGAAGATGGTGATGAAATTCAGGACCTTGTCAATACTGAATCTCTTTTCGAAACACCTGCATTTTGTGATCCACTAATTAAAGATCTTAAATCTGGAGATAGACTTCAACTTGAAAGAAGAGGTTACTTTATTGTAGATAAACCATTCTGTTCTGATAAGCCAGAAGAACCTATTATACTTATTAAGATTCCAGATGGAAAGTCAAAAGCTTCTTCGACAATTTCATCCAAAGTTGATGCTCAAAAGTTGGCAAAGGGGAAGAATTAGATGCTTATTTTTTGTTTGATCATATATTGGGATCAATTTCTTTCATTTATTTTTTATTTTGATATAGAATGGAATTTAATGTTTTCATGATTTTTATTGATAATATATTAAATCTACTCATAATTTTTTTTTGTTGTATTCAGTTGATATTTCCTTCCAGATTTGATCATATTCTGTCTCAAATTTGTTTTCAGGTGCTATATTTCTAAAAGAACATGGATCGAAATCTGGATGTACGAGACGTTGGTCCTGTTCATTAAATGACATAATTTCCATAAATGCTGGATGAAAATTAATATTTGGTGCATTCAAATTCCAGTTATCAACGGAATCCCATATAGAGTTGATGTCTTTTTCTTCTAATTCTTGAATTGTATTAATTTTATTGTCGTTGAATCTAGGATTTTGCTGTTTTGACATTAAAAGAGTATCTTTTTTGTTTTGCGTAACATCTAAATACGATTTTTTATGTTTATTAATTCTAATATCATTTTTTGACTTGTTCCCAGTCTCCACAATGCTAGATAATAACAAGTACGGATTTTTCAAAATACCTTGTGAGTTATTCTTGATTACTTCTTCAATAGATTCTCTTACCTTTTCTGGAGCTCTAATTTGTTCAATACCATGAGAAAAAGGGCAATAATATCTATTACAATTTGGATATAATGAGCACTCTTTAGTCTTATACATAAGTGGATGATATAACTGCTCCTCCTTTGAATGAGCAAATGTACATAACTTCCCTTTTCTGCACCTTCTTATTAAATTCATCTTTTCATTGCTCTTTACAAAACATATTTCTGGGCATAATTTAGGTGAATAGTAATGATCATTTGGATTCCTTCTTTGCCATGTCAAGCAATGACTGAATGGGCAGCTGTCAGAATTCTTACATTTCCCCTGCAAATGAGAACTGCATACCACAGTTCTAAATACATATAATTCGTATATTGTTAATAAATAATGTTTCTTATTTGAGTCTTCCGCTCCATGAATATTGCTAATTAAGGCATTTTTTTCAACACCTTGATTCAATGATTCCGTTTGATTTATCTCATTCTCCTCTTTTTTAACAATAATACTTCTATTATAGTTCAATGAATTGCGATCTTTTCTCATTATTAGTAGAATTATTTACTTCAGTTTTTTCATCCCTAAACTACAAAAAAAATTATTATATTAAAAATTTTTATTAATAATTCCTCCACAAGGAGCTATTTCACACGTCATTTTTTTAAATATAATTGCCACGTAATGCAAAATACCGTTAATATAAGCAAGATTGCATGCATGTATCCACATTAAAAAAAAAAATTATAAATTAATATTAGAGTAAGAACAAAGAGGAATCAAACTAATTGAATGATTTATATTCATTAGAAACTGTTTTTAATTTTGACAATGCAGATTTTAAGCTAGAAATGTTTTGATCATCAGAATCATCACCTCTAGCTTCAACAGCTGATTTAATATTAACTGAAGCACTATTTTCTATCGAAGAATCAGACTCATCATCAACATCATCATTAATTTCATTACTTTTTAATTCAAACTTATCAACTCCATATGATATCTTTTCAATTAGCTCCCTAGAAAATCGTTTATATTTATCTGAATTTACGCCAGTAAAATATTTACCTTTAATAATACTGCTATATTCATTTTTCTTAGTTTCCTTAGAATTTAGCTGCTTTTGGAATGCTAGTTGTTGACGAATAATAAGCAGTTCGCTTTCCAAAGAGCCAATTTTAAATAAATAATCTTCACATTTAGAATTAATTTCGTCCACTTTAGGTTTCCAGACTTTTTCAATTTCCTCTCTAGCTGCAGATTTAATATTTTTTATATCATCTTCCAGTTTATTGTTGAGAAATTCACACTTTTCTTTAAGAGTTTTAATCTCCATATCTCTGGCCTCAATAATAAGTTTGGAGGATAAAAGATTCATCTGACTAGATTGAACATCCTTTTCATATTCTAATTCCAATTTTTGTTTTTCTTTGGATAGTTGTATTACCTGTTTTTCTAATAGTTTTGTTTGTTTATAATAACGATATAATCTCAGCATCATTGCTGTACCTGTCATTCCTTCTAATTCTCCTAAATTTGCTAATTCATCTCCATTCATTTGAGGAGGTGAATGACGAAATAAAAGTGAATTAATATCTTCAAACTCGATATTTTCCTGAACACTCAAAACTTCACTGTTATGAAAACTATTCTTTTTATATGGGATTAAAGACTTCCCTATTTGATTACTTAAGCTATCACCATCTTTTTCAATAGAATGTAGCTTAATTCGGTTTTGTTTGAACGATCGAATCCTACCCTGAAGCTTTACAATCTTATTAAAGCTATCACTTTCATTCTTCACCTTAGTTATGCTTTTCGACTCCTCAACAATCTCTAGTTCTGTATTTAATGGCTCAATATTCGACACATCAATATTATTTCTTGAGTTTACCAACTTCGTAAGACTAAAGTCATCAATGTTCCATTCTGTTTCATTTTCCAAATTGACACTAGAGGATTCACCAAAAGTGTAACAACTCATAACATCATCGTCTCCATTGTAGTTTGGAACATTTATACCTCTTTCAACTTTATCATTAGTCACTTTTTTCTCTTTTTCTGTGTTTTCATTCAACATCTTTCTAAGGTAGTTTATCTCACCTATGAGTTCGGACTTTTCTAGAGAATATTTATTGAATTCTGATTCTATCTTACTTGAATAACTCATCCAATCTTTATCTTTCCGTATAAATTCCTCAATTTGATTTGACTTTTCCAGGTACATATTGAATATCTTTGAAAGAATAGATGCAACAATTTCTAAAAGATGTTCTCCTCTATAAAAATCCGCATTCATAGTATCATATCCATTATTAATTAAACTTTCAAAGGCTTCCGTCAAATTTTGTGGCTGACCTATAAATTTCATTATAACTTTTTTCAATTCTATTATATCAAACTTCAATTCAAGTATTACTGTTTTTAAAAATTCACACTTTCGGCCTATTAAATAATTCCTACCCAAATCCCTTTTAATTTGCTTATCTTTACAATTCTCAACTCTAACCCCGTTAATCTCAGAATTAAACTCTTTATTTATGTTTACATATTCTTTAACATCTTCAGTCTGAGTATCTACATTCTTAGCATAGTTTTTGAGCAATTTTGGGACAAAATTATAATCCTTAAAAGCCAAATCATACAAACTAATGTCATTCTCGCTCCTTATCTCATCTTGAATTTTTTCAATATTCACTGTAACTTCGCTCTGCGTATTTTGCATGTCAATCGTAATATTACCGGTATTTACATGCGCACACACATTTTCATCCACATGAGTTTGAATTGATTTATCTAATTTTGATTCAAAATTTAAATCCATTTGGATTCCAAGGCTACCAAGTTTTTGAATACTAAGTTGATTTTTGGGATATATAATCTGAATGCTAATTGTATTTCTGCATAATCTTAATCTAGTATGCTCATATTTCTGTTCATACTGAGTAGCTTTTGCTTCCATAGTCTCAATTTCATGCATTGAAAGGCGCGTACTAGTACAAGAAGAAATCAAAATTGGCTTTTGAGTTAAATGTCTTATATTTGCAACTATCGATTTATTCTTCTCCATTTCAAGCTCCTCTCTTAATTTTATCAATTTCTCTTCTAACAAGGAATTTTCTGAAACCAACTGGATGATTTCCGTATTGCTTCGAATCTCTTCAAAGTTTTCCTTAATATTCAAACAGACCTCCAAATTTGTCCCTAGGTTTTCTGGATTATATTCAGAGGTAAATTGCCTATTTTCAGGTAAGCCTACAAAAATAGGAACTGAATCATTATTCACAAATTCTCTATCTTCCTCAAGTTTATATCCTTTATTCCTATTTATTACCATCTCTGTTTCTAGTCTCTGAAGTTTTCTCATTGCCTCAAAATACTTTAGCTTATAGTTTTGAAGCTCCAAAATACCGTTTTCACCAAAGTATCCTAAACTTGAGTCATTGGCATTTTTTTCTCTTAATTCTTGTCTAAGATGTTGATTTGCATTCCTCTCCGCTTCAAGCATTATTTCTAATGACTGCTTTGTTGATACAAAATCTAATTCCAGTTTCTCGTAGTTTCGTCTTGATTCTGCTAAAGCTTCATCCCTTTCCACAATTTCCTTCTGTAATTGCAAGTGACTTTCTTCACTTTCTTTAATTATTTGCTTAAGTCGAATTATTTCAAGTTTGAATTCTGATTTCTCATAACTATAGGTTGTGTTTAAATTGTTCAATTCCTTTTCCTTAATCTCAATCAGAGACTTTAATAAGTCAATATTTTTCTCTGTAAGCTTTTTATTATGGACATTTCCACTTGAATAATCAAAATTATTATTTTTTGGAGAAATTACATAAGGAGAAATAGGAGTAGCTACTGAAAGAAATTCATCTTTTATAGACGAATTTATACTTGCATTACTGTTCAATTTCCTTTTTCTTACTTCAGTCCTAGAGCCTCCTTTTTTTCCAGACTGGTCTGGTAAGATCAAAATACTGCTTAGCAAATTCTCTGCCTTCGTTCCATCAGTTGTCTTATTAAATCTCCCCATTTCACTTCTGACCCTTCTAATGTTATTAATACCACTGCTTAACCTTCTAGTATCATGATCCTCATGTAAAGTATTTAATTCACTCCTGCTTGCAGAAACAGACTTTTGAATGTTGTCTGGACCAGGTTGTTCCAGTTCTTCGCCAAATACACCATAAGCCCTAGGAACATCGCTAATATCCAAAGATTTACCTCTTGACTTCTGCTTTATTCTTAATTTTGGCTTTGGCTTGAAAAATTCTAAAAATGGCTCATCTATTTCAGGAGGCCTATTCAAATTATTCAAAGCTTTAATGCATAACTCATCGCTATAATCTGCATTTTCCTCAAAATCTCCCATATTACCCAGATGTAAGTAACTAATTTCTTATGAAAATGTACTTCTATTCAATTACTACGTGGTAATCACGATTTCACTTCCTTTCAAGTTATTTTCTGTTTTTTAAAAAAAATCTTTATAAAGATTTCATTATATCCGACAAAAATACATTTCAATAATCACAACCCGAAAAAGTTCTCCACTTTTTCGCTTAATCACGGCTCAATAATCTTCAGTGAAATTCTTTTAATTTACTCCTTTTTTTTTTTCTAATTTCACTTTACCAATTTTCCCTCTTATTTTTAATCTATTTGCCATTAAAACCGGCTTTTCTCCCCACACCACAAACAGCAAAAGTGCACCTTGGCGCCGGCGGCAGCTTGACCGAATTTAAAATTAAGATAATTGCCTTAAAGTTGAAAATAATTATAGTAAAACGAGGCTAAGGAAAAAAGAAATACGAACAGAAAGAACAAGAAGGTGAAAACAAAAGTATATGGACTTGAAGATTTGTGGCTCTGTTTCAATGAGATGATTTACTTATAGCTTTAGTTCACTTATTAACACCTTTGACAGCTATATTAACTTAACAAAACAATTTGAAGGTATGATTCTTTCTTTTCTTACCTCTATTAAGGAGTTGTTAGTTCCAAAAGGGTCGTTTGGGAAGGGTCCAAATTCCAAATTGACTGAAATAGTGGCTTTAATCATCATTTCCTCCTTATTACTACTTGGTCTCTACTGGGCCTTTATCTTCTTTTTTATTTTTCTAAAAACTGGCCAACTTACAAATATTTCTACCACAATTGCTGTATATTCAAGATTAGAAGTTCCTTCAATGACTATATGCTCCCTCCCCCATGTTTCTCAAAAAGATAGTATTTTAGATGCTTATCTTAATGACCGGCTTAAAGTTATTTTAATATATAAACATGCGAATAAAAATTACTTTAGTTTTCATCCAAAAATTAGAAAATGTTATTGGGAGAAACAAAGTATTAGTAATCATGAACAGTGTTTGTGTATTGATATGTGGAATCAGAAATTTTTTAGCAGAAGAAGTCATGCTATTTTGAATCCTCCTTTTTTTCTTTTTCAAAGACCAACTCTTGATGGATTTGATGTAGATAGTATATCTATTGGAATCAAATATTTGAAACCAGTAAATTCCACTAATCCTCATAAAGATTCATCTTCTGAGCATGGATTCATGATTAAGAATAATACCCAAATTACTAACAATACTAGGGAAAGTTATTCCATTAGTGAAATATTAAAGATTGGAATATATGATCAGCCTATGATTATTGCAAATCAGCATGCAGAATCTGTAGAACCTTCTTGGTTCTATTCTAACATTGGTAATTACGCTCAGGTTTCATTAAAGTTGCTCAAAAATTATGTTTTTGATGTAGAAAAATTCTATTTTTATATAATTAAAGGTTATGTTTCGAGACAAGAAAATGAATATGAAATAGTAGTTTCACAGAAGAATTTTAATTCTAGAATGTCCAAAGTAAGACCTGAACGCTGTAGAATGCCCTATTGGATCAGAATTATGAACAACAAATTCTACCATAATTCAAGTATTAGAAGATGTATTGAAAAGAGTAGTTCTTCAACTCAAGAATACGAAGTTGCTAGCTTTACTAAATTTCAAATAAGCTTTCGAGATTTTTCAGTTACTGAAGTTTTTAGACTTAGTGGGGCATCTGTAATTGCTTCATTTCTTACACTTACAGTTGTTTGCTTGTCTGCATTTAACAAACAACTCATCTATGAGCTACTTTTCCCTTACTACGAAGATATAAATGCCAAATATACAGTAACTACAATTGCCACATTCTTTTCTTTTGGGTATTTAAAAAAATATAGCGAAGATTAGCTCACTTAGTTTATAGAATGTAACTTACATATTAATTTATAAAATCATTAATATTTATATTTGCTATCATACCCTATTTCTATTTATCTCAACTAGGCAGATATTACCCTCATTCTCTCCGATATTCCTCAGTTCTTCATAGTATAAGGGTTTTAAGTACTTTTATGATTAGCATGGAGGGAATAGAATGAAGTAATATAAAATTAAAACTCTATATCCCAATCATACTCATCCATCTTGTTTCCTCTTGTACTTACAGAGTGATTTTTGGAAGCATTGAAACTTATTTTCTGCTTGGACTTAATATTATGGGTATTAGGACTCAAAGCCTCCTCATTCTGACTAACTTCAGTAATATTCTCAACTATATTCTCATTTTCTGTATTTTTTGCAAAAACTCGATACTTCCTAACTAATGGAGCAACATAACTCCTGCCTAACAACCTATCAAAATTAAAATCCTTAAAAAATACATTGTCCTTGATTTCCTTATAGCCAGTAGCTGAACATCCCATCCTAACCTCTGGAACCCTACATAATAATCTCTTTATTATATTAACAGTATCAACATCATTCAAATGTCTTGGAAATACCAACTTTGAAGTCAAAATATCCTTAAAAATCTCCAAATGGTCAACAGCATCGTTTCCAAATGGAAGACAACCACATAAAAACTCATATAAGCAAATTCCAATAGCCCATGCATCACAACTTAAGTTATATCCCTTTCCAAGAATAACCTCTGGAGCCATGTAATGTGGGGTACCTGCCAAAGTATAACTTCTACCAGCAATCTTTTTTGCACAACCAAAATCAATCAATTTAATATATCCCTGAGAATCTAGTAATATATTTTCAGGCTTCAAATCTCTATATACAATAGATCTCTCATGTAAATACTCGAGAGCTAGAATAATTGAGCCAATATAAAATTGAGCTTGATACCGTGTTAATAAACCAATTCTTTGTAATGCATCATATAGCTCTCCTCCAGGAATCAATTCTGTCAACAAATATATATTTTCTGAATCCTTAAATGTTCTAACAAGTTTAATAATAAATGGATGGTCATTGAGCGCCAAAATGGACCTTTCCAATTTTACATGTGCCTGCATATTGAGCGCCAAAATTCGTGACTTGGAAATTTTCTTAAGTGCATATTTATTTCCTGATTTAATATTTTCAACCATATAAACGACTCCAAATGTTCCTTTACCAATTGTTTGAAGAATCTTTAAATCACTCATTTGCACTCTGGTTTCCTGTAGCTTTATTCTTTCATCAAGATATCGTCTCATTGGAGGTTCAACAATTTTAAGAAAGGCTTCTTTGTCTACAGTCCATAGATGCACCTCAGGGGTTGCAGCCTCAATAGTAGCAGATCTTAATTCATCATAAAGCAGAGCTCTTTCGCCAAAGTAGTCATTTTTTCCAAGATAACGAATAAACTTGTTATTTCTATAAACAGCTACTTCTCCAGACTGTAAAATGAAAAAAGCAGTTCCTTTGTCACCTTGTACAACAATTTTTTCACCGCTAGTAAACTTTACAAGCCTTAAAGACTTTACCAAAAGACTTAGTTGTTGCTCAGAAACGTATTGGAAGACAAAGCACGACTTGATTGCATCTCTTTTTCTGTTAATTTCAAGTCCAACATCAACATTCTCATCCCCAAAGCATTCAGAAAGCATTGAAGATGTGATTACTCCAATTTTAGTTTCACTTTTCATTTCAATCTTGCATACAAATGGAATTTTTGGATGAAAAACAAAGTCATCCCCAAAATAATCTCCTCTTCCTAAGTTAACATTAATGTAATCAGAAAGTGAGTAATTATTGACAGAACCAATAGATTTATCGATAACCATAGAAGTTAAACTACTGGCCCTTCTAGAAAGCCAATTTGATGGAAGAGAGACTTGCACCTCTCCTTCCAAGATGACAAAGGCTCTCATATTAAGTGCTTTAGTCTCTGCAGTAGACAAAATAACGTCTTTTTGAAAAGTCTTAATAGAAATCTTATCAAGTAATATTTGCATTTGATTTTTTGTAAATTGCTTAAATATTGGAGAATTTTGTAGAGATTGTTGAATTAAGTTTTTGCTCAGAACTTGTCCTAAGTTACCTAAAATCTGGGTAAGAATTCCTCTATTCAAAGTTAAACATTCAGTTGTTGCATTTGCTATTACTGTTGCAGACCTTGGTTCGTCAAACATTAGAGATCTCTCTCCAAAGGCGTCTCCCTCATTTAAAGAACGAATATATTTATCTTCAACAAAAACTCCAACAATACCACTCTTAATCATGTATAATACATTACCAATTTCTTTTTCTCTAATAATGACCTGATCTTTAACAAAAATCTCTCTAACTAAAGCTTCAGATAAGAGACTCTTTTGTTTGTCAGTAAGACCTGAAAATATTGATAAGCTTTCAATGAATGCCCTATTTTCCTCATAATTTCGAGATGAAATAAGTCTCAGTGTATCTCTAAAAGTGGATCTTCCAAGTCCCCAAAGTCCTCCTTTTTCAATAACAAGAATGGTAGCACTTCTTGGAGTATTGTGAATAAGCGCTAATTCTCCAAAAGCTGTTCCTTCTGACATTGTGTTGACTCTGTTACCATTAATCTCAACCCCAAAACTTCCTGTTGAAATGACAAAAAAGTAAAATCCAGATGCTCCTTGCTCAATTACCACTTCCCCCACTTCATATTCGTAATAATGCATGGAACTGACCAAAGTAGCAATTTCAGATTCATTCAGTGAAGCTCCCACTACGTTTCCTGCCAATGCTTTGGAAATAGTTTTTATGTCCTCTTCTGTCTTTTCTCTATCCTTTAAGTGAGATATTACCATATTCTGTTCATAATCATCCTCCATTCCGCCACCAGCATTACTTATATTACTCATATTCTTGCTTAAGCCTCCAATTCTTGACTGAATATTTGCTTTTTGTCTATCTCTAAAGACCACCATCTTCTCTTCTGGATATTCAATTTCATCATTTTCCTCCTTTGATAACTCTTCATATGTTGTTTCTTTGGCCGCTTTTACACCAGAAGAAAATTTACTCGTTTTTAACTTTGTTAGGAATGCCATTTGATTATTTCCATATTGATACTCATATAATACCGGATTCTTATTACTTTGGTACAAATTTGTATTTTTGTAGTAATTAGCTGTGTTACTAATGTGGGGAAGCTTTTTCTTCTTATGAATCTAACTCACGAGAAAAATAAGTGTTCTAGAAAAACCTTGAAATGCTAGTATACTTGTCTTAACTTTATACTTCCTCTTAAGTTATTCTATAATTTATTTTTTAATTGCTCTCTTTTTCAACAGTTTCACCTTCTGGCCTACTCTTATTGTCAAATTTCGCCCAAAATCTTCTTATTTTAGCCTTTTATTTTTATTTTTACCTGGTTATATAGATTATTACAAAATTTCGACGATTCACTTTTTTTCTTAATTTTTATTTTCATGCATGAGGTTTTTAAAAAATACACGTATGGCGCCAAAATTTTTGTATTTATATATTTACAAAAAAGTCAATATAAATTTAAAAAAAAAAAAGGTGAAGGAATATTAGGAATAACTGTTAGAACTGTTATGTTGAATTTGTTTGATTTATTTTGAGTTAATTTGTATATTGATTGGAAAAAAAAGTGAATTCCGATCAAAGCTCAAGTATTCAACAAGCATATAAGCTTGAAACAATAATATAAATTAAATAATTAATACAGAGAAAGTTACTTGAGATTAAATGGTAATCACTGACTCATCTGTAATATATAAAAATAAAGAGATACTTGAAAATGAGATTTCTGAATTGAATTCAATGATTTCTGAATTTCAACAAGTTTCTCAAGTACTTAATAGGCTCCCAAATAAGGTTCAACATGAAATTATGGTTCCTTTGGGCCCATTAGCATTTTCTCCAGGATATATTATAAATACAAACAAAGTTCTTATGCTTTTAGGTTCTGATTTATATGCAGAAAGAACAACTTTTGAATCACAAAAAACCATTAAAAGAAGGCTGTCTCAGGCTGAGGATTGCCTTGAAACAATGAAAAAGAATCTTTCTAAGATAGAGGAAGCTCTTAAGCTCAAGGATGAATTCTCAATAGATATCAAAGAGAGTCAAGCAAAAGAGGCTGAAATTAAGGAAGAAAATAATAAAGATCATATTTTTCATAAAAATATTACTTTTACAGATGGAACAGCAGAAATTAGAGAGGAAATTGACGAAGATATTGATATCTCTAAGAGCTTTATTCCTCCACCTTTGTTTTCTTGTATGGATCAAAAACCTTATATTCCAGATTCTCATGTAGAGGACCAAGATTCAAGGTTGGAACAAGACTTTATTGAAGAGAAAGAAGACACTCGTGTGGAGATTTTGGAGACAGAAATATCTAATTTGAATATTTTACAAGATACAAAAACTTCAGCTAATAAAACGAGACCAATTTCTATTTTTAAGCAAAGAATGGCAGAGAAAAAGTAATGTTAATATATACAGTATTTACGTATTCTGTCAGATTGATACTAATTTAGAGAATTTTTTTTTTTTTTTCTGGACCTTATGGTAATATCCATCTATCATCCGTATTCTTCATAAATTCTTTAATGTTTTGTTCCTATAAGTTTTTTTAGGATAGTTGAATAATTAATAAATATATGCATATACATTTTCATTATTAACTTACAGTAATAATATCTGGATAGAAACTGCTGAGACTTTCTAAGTAAAGTTTTAGTGGAATTTTTTTGAATTCATCTGGTATATCTTCTCTATTTGACATAATGTATTCATTTTTCTCTATAGCTTTACTGATTGGGTCAGTTTCTGGTCCACATTTGTTTGCTTTCATCCTATGAAAATAAGTAAAAATAATGATTATGTCATTTATATCTTAATTTTATAGTTTTTAGTAATATATTACTTACCATGCCATGTATGATCTAGCTTCATATTTATATCCTTTATTACAAATTACATAAGGAACTCCAGTTCGATCCAAGTCAATTAGTGTAATTGGACATAACTCTTTGTCAATGCTTCCCTCTTTAACCATTGAATGGATTCTATTTAATAATTCTTGTGCCTCAAGTCTTCTTCCTGTTCTCGAAGAACTTTTGGGACTAAAATTTTGATTTTTATTAAATTACAATCATATTAAATAGAATTTTAAATATTTTATTATTAACTTACTTAGAATCTGAAATTGCTGATACAACTAATGCACCAAATCCTAAAACTGTTAATCCGCCAATAATAGATAAGACAAGTAACTGTGGAAGTCTTCTTGGAGGTCCAATATTTTCTTTTAATTGCCTTCTTATAGTTGAAATACCATTATAAATAGCTGGTCCAATAGGTTTATCCAAAAAAACGGAATCTATTTCACTAATTAATTCGGGATACATTACAATATTAATAGCAGGCTCTACTGATATACCCCATCTGATTATTGCTCTGTTTTCGCTGGCTAAATATACAAAAATAATGTCATTATTACAATCTACATCCCTTAAATTCCAGCTTTCCAATAATTGGTTTGCAATTTCACCTCCATCTCCCAAATTAGATGGAAGAATAGCAACACCGATATTATATCCTGCCATATTTTCCCCACATTTAAGTACTGCTGTGCTTTTGATATCTTCAAGCAAAGCATCAATATAATCTCCTTCTTCTGTTGATAATATTTTGGATGGGTCACATATATGACTTGAAACTTTTCCTTTTCTCCCACTAAAATTTTAAGTTAATTAAATTATAGTTTTATTATAAATTGGAATTACATTCAAATATTGATTTAAAATTAAGCGAAGAAAAACAATTTATTTAGCTTATTTGTTTGTAACTCCTCAATATTTATATATATTTAACTTACCATTTTTCTGGATTATTCAGTGGATTTGGAAAATAAGATAATACATTTTCATTATTAATTATTTCATTTTCTTGTATAAACCTAAGTTGAATGTTTGGTTTTAGACTTGAAAACAATTGAAATCCATCAAAGAATTTCTCCCTGATTGTTTTAATTCCACTAATATGTTTAGGGAGTGTAATGAGACCTAATAAAAAAATACTAAACAAATATTTTTTCATCTTCTCATGCTAGTATTATATATTTACTGGATTGTTCTTTTCCTAGAAAGCTATATATTTATAAATTTTTTTTTTGTAATTATGGTTGTCCACGTTGCATGCATTCTTTTTTCTTTTTTCTAATGTAATTTTGTGCATGCAATTTTTCCTATCATAAATGACTATTAAAAACAAAAGTATATAGCAAATTAGTTAATAATAATAATAATTATTATTGTTATTTCAGTTTTTAATTAAGAAATAGAGGAAGTTTAAAATATTAGTTTAGCAAGTTCCTAACCATTAAAACTACGAATTTAATTTTTTAATTGCTATTTTCATACAAAAATAATTTTTTTTATCTACTAATTTTTCACATGCAAAAAATAAAATCTAGTACCGGCTTACAATTATGTGGCAAAATTTATTTGAAATTATTATTAAGCTCATGCAATTTACATGAAAAATTGTAATACAAAAATATTAATATTGGAAATAAGAATTTGAATGAAAAAAACAAGAATAATTCTAAGATTTGAATATAAATTATAAGTAATTGTTCTAATTTAATTATAAGAGGTTAAAATATTTAATAATTCATTTGGAATTGATCATACTAATATTTTCAACTCCAATATTATATTTTGAAAGTTTATCATTAGAATATTTTAGAAATTTTAACAAATCAAGTTGACTACATTTTAAAATAGATGCATCTTCTTTGGCTATATTTTTTGCTACACCGTCGCTTTTTCTTTTCTCAGCTTCAATTATATTTATGTCATTAGTTATTTTTGAATCATGAATACCAGAAAATGCTTCTTCTACAACTTTCAATGCATTACTACGTATTTCAGCAAGCTGAATTTTTATATATGGAATTACTTGTTCAGAATTCCATTCATTTTTTATACCTTTGAATTTATGTTCATTAAAACTCATTCGCACAAATTTTAAACAAAAATATTGCTTAAAGAATTAGTTATAAAATGTTTCTTAAACAAAAAAAATGATTTCTTTCTATATTTAAAATAATAACAATAACGATATTTCTTCACTAATTAATTATTTCTCTTTCTATCTCTAATAAGTAAAAATTATAAATTACATGTGGATAATTAGTGACTATTAAAAAAATAAAATGGTTGGCGGGGTGTGTGGTTAATAGTCTTTATAGTAGTATATATTGATAATTCATTCGAAATAAAAGGATTTATTATGAGAAATGGAAGCAAAGAAAAAAGATATATTACAATATGTTTACTGCTAATGTTTAGATTTTGTTTATAATAGAGTTTTTCCTGGTTTTTTATTTTTGTTAAACATACTTTTTGACTTTTTTTTTCCTCACTTAAATTCTAATTTTTATTTATATTCGGTCAATAAAAATAAATAATTTGAATCTAACATAGGCGCACAAAATATGGCGCCACTACATGCATTCATTACTAGCATTGTGGGGCGATAATCAATTAAAGAATAAATTATTTAAAGAAAAAAAAAAAATTGAAATATTCAAAGAATAAATACTATATTGTGTAGTTATGTGGAGCTGGTTGGAATAATAGAGTTAGATACAAATACTAAATTTAAGATTATTATATCAGCAAATATTGAGAACATTCTTAATTAAGGAAAGAAGAAGAAAATCATACCAAATTAGTGAATTACACGTATATATTGGTATTAAATAAATATATTGGAGGAAAATTTTTGGAATTTGGAAAAAAAGTAGAGAGGATAGAGAGAAAAACTGAGGAGAAACTGAAAGAAGATAAACTTTGGAAAGTTTTCTTGAATAAAATATTCTTCCAATAGTCAAGAATCTGCAGCAATAAATTGTTATTTCTGAAACAATGTCGTTTATGAGAAATGACCTTGTTTGGGTTCCTTGTGAAAAAGAGGGTTACAAGCTACTCAAAGTTGACCATGTGGATTTAGTCAGTGGAAAACTATTACTCAAAGATAGCAAAGATGACGATAGTAGTGGTCCATCCAGAACAGAAAAAGTTTCTATTGGATTATGTCATAAGTATGTAAGTGATACAGATAAGGATGATAATACGTCTTTAACATCTTTGGATCCTGCAAATATTCTTGAAAATATTAGAGTTAGATTTGGTCAAGGGAAGATATACACAAGTACAGCTCATGTTTTGTTAGCTATGAATCCTTATAGAAATATACCAAACTTATATTCAGAGGAAACGAAAAGAAGTTACTTTGGAAAACATATGAGCCAGATGCCTCCCCATCCATACTCTATTGCAGATTATTCGTATAGAAACATGGTCTTAGATAGAAGAAATCATGCTATTGTTATTTCCGGGGAAAGTGGAGCAGGAAAGACAGAAACTGCAAAGATTGTAATGTCTTATTTAGCTGAGGTAGGGATTATTCCAAGTTCATCCGATACTACAAATGCCGATGAAAGTAATATGACGGAGAAACAGAGAAAGAGAATGATGCAGATTCGATTATCTTACGCGTCACATACTATTTTTGGAGAACAAGAAGCTAGAGATATTCAAAAGAGAATTTTGTCAGCAAACCCAATTCTGGAAGCTTTTGGAAATGCTAGAACTGTTCGTAATTATAATTCGTCCAGATTTGGAAGGTTAAACAAGCTCTATTATAATGAACATGGATTTTTAAAAGGTGGTGGAATAACCACATATTTACTAGAAAGTAGTAGATGCGTAAAGCATAGCCACAATGAAAGAACATATCATTGTTTTTACCAATTAGTTCATGGAGCCACTGAAGAAGAACTAAAAAATCTATACTTGGAGAGAGATGCTTCCAAATACTCATTATTGAATCAGGGAAATTTGGCATATACATCAGAAGTAGAAACCGATCGTGAACAGTTTAATATATTAAAACAGTCTTTAAACATTAATGGAGTGACTAATGAAAGACAAACCATGTTATTTCAGATTTTATCTGGTATAATATTACTTGGAAATATTGTCTTTAAAGATTCTGAAGGGAAAGAAGGAGCATTGAAAGATAAAGAAATCTTAAATTTTGAAGATCCAGAATTGGTTACAAGTATAGCTACTCTATTTGGGATAAGTACTGATCTATTGGTTGACATACTATTGGTTAAACAATTAAAGGTGGGTAATAACCAAACTCCTGTATCTATATCTAGAACTAGTCATCAATCATTACAGTTAATTCATTCAATTATCCGTTCAATTTATATTCGTATATTCAATTGGGTGGTTTCTCATATTAATAGATTTACATCATGTAAAGATGAGGAACTTGGAGAGACTGTATCTCCAAGAAAACAAAACATTACAAATTCTGCAAATTCTTTATATATTGGAATATTGGATATCTATGGTTTTGAGAAGCTTGAAATTAATTCTTTTGAACAACTTTGTATTAATTTGGCTAATGAGAAATTACAAGAGTTTTTTGTGGAGAAAGTTCTTCAAAGTGAACAAAAACTTTACCAGCAAGAAGGTCTTGTTTGGACTAATATTGAGATTCCAAAAACCCAGCCTGTATTGGATTTGATACTTGATTTATTTTCACTATTAGATGATGATAGCAGGCTTAAATCTCAGGGTCAAGATATCTCTGATTTCACTTACTGGCAAAAAATTAATAATAAGTATGGTAAATCTGTACATGGAGGTAATAGTACTTATGGTTCTACATATTCTCCAAATAGAATGCTGAATTCAAATGGAGGAGAGTGTCCAAGTAAGTTAATTAAGTTTCCATTGAATGGCTTAAAGAAGCTGAATCAATCTGATACGCCAACAGTCTTTTCCATTAAGCACTATGCTGGATCTGTTGAATATACTTTGAATGGTTGGCTAGAAAAGAATCACGACAAGATTATTCCAGAGCTTGAGGAGATATTAGAAAATTCAAGTAATGAAATATTGAATAGTATAATCGATTCTGAATATAAAAGTAGAAAGAGTGCAAGTTTTAGAAGTGTTAGTAAAAAGTTTACAAAAGATCTTAAGGATATGATTCAGGATTTAGGAGAAGTTTCATTACAGTTTATTAGGTGTTTTATTCCAAATAGTCATATGAGATCAGATATTTGGAATGGTCATATAGTATTAAACCAAATGATTCAATCTGGAACAATACAGATGGTCAAGTTAATGCATTATGGTTATCCAAATAGAGCAAGTTATTCAACATTAATTGAACAGATTCGTTGTTTATTACCAGAAAAGTATATATATGGACTATCTGATAGAATGATTGTTGAATTCTTTTTATCTGCTTATTCGATTCCTTCTAATACTTATCAATTTGGGATTTCTAAATTGTTTTTAAAATCTGGTCAATATGGACTACTGTTGGATCAAGTTAATGAATATTCAAAAGGAAATTATGATAGTGGATTGGTGATTCCAAGTGAGGAGATTCTTATTGAATTAAGGAAAAGATTTGCAAGAAAATGTTTAAGAAGGTGTATATTAGTAACAGATTTAGTTTCTTGGATGAAGAATCGATTCATTGTTTTGATTAGAAAGAGAAGACAGTTAATGAATTTAATATCAACAAGGATTTATAGATGGTATTTGTTCTATAAACATATAATTCTTCCACTTAGAAGACAGGTAGAGTATAGAATGCCTTATATAATGGGAATAAAGGTTGTAGATAGTATAATAATTGAATCAAGAAAAAGAATGAAGAGATATTTCTTAAATATTTTGAGATCAAACAATGAAAAGTTTAAGATTGTTAATAAGTTTGAAAAGAATAAGCAGAAAGATGAACAAAATAAAATAGAAGGAAGTATGGAAACTCTTAGAAACGAAAATAACGGGGAGCAAATGAATAAAATAGGAACCAACCAAGCAAGTATAGGAGAAATTACAAAAAGAGATCGTAAGAAGAAAGGTGATTCACCTAAAAATCAACATGTTTTAGATAAACAGGGTGGTTTGGTTGGATTAGAGATTTGGAAGCAAGAGATATTTTCATTTGTAGGATATAAGAAGAATAAAAGATATAATTATTTGATACATTATGATGGAATTAGTGTATGCTTGTTAGAGATGTCAGGAGATAATGTTCAATCTTACGAGTTATTTGTTCCAAAGAATATGAAAGATGAAAAAAACGATGATGAAACGGAATTTTCAGTATTAAAATTTATCAGTACAGTTCATGAGATTAATAAGAAAGGATTAAAAGAAGAAATTAATGAGAATTTAATGAATAATGAATTTGAGTACTATTCAGAATATAATAATGGAAAAGAAATTAAGAGGATTGAATATGAGTTAGGAAATCCTTTATGTTTTTCTCAACATCCAGCTTTTAGTACAAGTTTTGTAATGATTAATGATAAAGGATCAATTGTAACGTTTAAATTGAGAATGGAACTATTTCCAAATGAATCTATTGATATGGGAGATGATAGAAGAGAAGGTTTGGGTAATAATGATGATGAATATTGGGATTTGATTAACTCTACACCATCAACAAAGCTTCCAAATTTGAGTTGTGATATGGATATGGATAAAGATAATGAAATGAATAAAGAAACTATGGGAGATTTTTACTATAATAGTATAAAATTGAATAATAAATTTATGAGTGGAAATATGATAAGAGATTTACAATTATTGAAAAGAGATGGAATAAATGATCACAATGAAGGATATAATAATCATGATTCTGTATTTGTTTGTATGAAAAATTCAGAAAGAAAAGAAGTTAAGGAGCATATTTCATCAATAAATATTTGTTCTAGTGTACCATTTAACGAGTATATTCCATTTGAATGGATAGAAAAAGGTCATATTTTTGTTCCATTAAAAATTCATTATATAGATCCAACATCATATCAATATTTGGGAATACTTTGGCATGTAGAATATTCAGAGGAAGGAATAAAAGATGAAAATGGTAGTAATAGTATAAGATTACCTATTCCAATATCTTCATTAAAGAAGAATAAAAGAAGAAATATATCAGAGAATTCGAATTATGTGGAATTAAGTTATAATAAAGGAAATAAAGATTTGGAGAAATTTGATGGATTATTTACAGTAATAGATTTATCTACAAATCAAATAATAAGTTGGTTAAACTTTCCATTTAGGTTATCAAGTATAGTAGAAGAATGGACGAATATGGAAAGTGAGATAAATAAAGGATTAGTTTGGGATAAAAAGAGTAGTTATCATCCAAAATGTTGGTGTAATTTATTTGGATTTGCAATGAAAAAAGATTCAAAAGATGGTAATTTAGGTGTTAGTAATAATACTTCATTAATTTATGATGTAATTCCAACAGTGGATGTATTAAAAGAGACATGTTTTATATCAAGTGAGAAATTGGATAAATATTTGAGAGAGATTTCAATAGTAGAAAATAAAGAGGGGGCTATATTGATGGAAGATATTAAAAGATCCTCAAATAGAAGAGTAACAGTAGATCAGAGTTTAATATTTTTAGGTGGTCCAAAATTGGGATTAATATTATCATTAGAGATTCAAACAATTGAAGATGATTTATTGGATTGTACAATGAATTTATTACATGATATAGTAAGTATAGGAAAAGAATGTAGTAATATGGATTTTGTTCAATATAATAATGGAAATGTAACAAGTGATTTAAGCAGTGATGATATGACAATTTTGGAAAAATCTTGTTGGTTTACAACAAGTTTATGGTTACGAGATGGGAATTTTAATTTACAAAAGATGATGATTTCAAATGTTTTTCCAAATCCTCAAGGAGTGAATACAATAAGATCAACAACAAATACTGGTTTAGGTGGAATGTATTCAAGGCTTATTGATAATATTGAAATAACATTATTATTAGGAACAATTAATGGTAGAATATTGTCAATTAATTTGAATAGAAAAAATTATTCTCCAAAGATTACAATAATATCTCCTTTTGAGATGGATAATTATAATCATCCATCTCATAGTCAACTTATAAATGGAGGAGGCGATATGATAAATAATGTTGGAACAATTATTCAGAATAAAAACAATACAAATACTAGAAGTTGTTCAATTGTTTCAATTTTTAATTTGAATAATAGCAATAAGATTTCATGTATATCATCAACAGGGGATATGGTCACTATTCAACTTAATTCATTTAGTTCAAAGTACATATTTTCTGAAAGATTACATATATGTTTGGATAAGAGATACCGCCCATTTATTATTCAATTTGTAATATTTAATTCCAAGATAGGACAGTCAAGATTGATTGATAATAATTTATCACAATCTTTCGTATTTTTGGACGCTGTTGAGAAGAATTTGGTGGTTTATAATAAGAATTTGGGGACTGCGAAATCTATTGCTACAATTGTTTGAAATTAGAGTGGGCTTATGTTTGCTTTTTTTTTTTTTTTTTTTTTCAATTTCTTTTTTGAAAATATGGAGGAAGTATAGTAGGAGGAAATTACAGGAGAATATATATAATATAATATAAATAAAATAATTTGATATCAATTTAATTATTCAAATGAAATATTTAGTATAAATTAATTAGTTTTAGGGTAATTAACGATTTGAAGGAAAATGAATAATTTTAATTATAATATTGAAACTAGTTTTTATTTATTTGCATGTCATGCATGAATAAAAATAATTAACACGTAATCACTTAAATTACATATATTTTACACGTAATTGTTATTTTAAGTTGATTTATTTTCCTTGGAAAAAAAAAAAAAAAAAAAACATTTCTTTTTTTTTTTTTTTTTAATTTAAAAAGAAATGATATTTAATTATATTAGGTTAAATAGAAATAATAAATAATTCAATAAGTTTTTAAATCTCAAAATTATAATGATTGTGGGTAAATTTTCAAAATGCATGCAATACATGCATTAAATGGGCGGCATGCTTGTTTCATCCAAAAATATGTTTGCAATGACAGATTAATATTAAGAATTAAAATAAAAATTGTAATTCTTTTTAAATGATTAAATGAAAGTTAAAACAAAAGAAAAAGTTTGTTATTTCTACGACAACAAGATAATTTATATGAATATAATTCAGTTGTAAAACTAAAAATAAAGCAAAGAAAAAAAATTGAACCAAATAATTTTTTAAATACTTTTTTTTTTGAAGAAAAAGGAAGGAAATTTAAAAAAAAAAAAAAAAAAAATGATTTTTTTAAGAGTTTTAATTACCTGTTTAACTTTATTGATTGTTACCTATATTACATTATTTATATCATTAAATAATGAAATTGGTAACCATTTAAATGATGAAATAACAAAAATAAATTCACAAGCAGTTTTTATTTCTTTTTTAGAAATACCAGGTTTGAAAAGAAAAAAAAATTATTCAAAGTTAAGTTTAACAAACATTAATATTAAAAGAATGTCATTAGATCAATTAAATTCATTAATTTCAAGATTATTACAACAAATTAGTGAATTAAGAAAAGAAATAAACGAATTAGAGGCAAAATTGAAAGTTCTTAAGAGTGGATTAGAATTAGAAAAATGTAATGACAAGAATAAAAAGAATAAGAAAAAACAAAAACATTTGAGCAAGAAATGTCAAAACTGTGAAAGTATTCAAAAAGAAATAAATAGTGTGGAATCTAAATTAAGGAAATTGAGACTTAAATTAAATAATGACAAAAATAAGCTTATTAAGGCCAAATTTAGAAAGAGTAAATTAGTTTCTAGCAGTAATGAACAAGAGGAAACAGAGGCAAATGAGGATACAGGTGCAGATAAAATAAATTATAGTACTGGTACGAGTACTGGTACGAGTACTAGTACCAGTACTGTTACTACTACTTGTATTACCAGTACTTCTACTCATAAAACTACTACTACTACTACTATTTCCACAACAACAAGTAATATTACTATTACTCCCACGATAAGCAATAAAGCAACTCCTACTCATATACCTGCTCCTACTCCTACTCATACACCTACTCCTACTCCTACTCCTAATCCTAATCCTAATCCTAATCCTAATCCTAATCCTTCAGAATTAAACAATTCAGAGACAAACATGGTTAATGAGAAATTGAAGTTGTTGGATGCTAAAATGGAGGAGATAAAAAAATTAGCAATGGGACAAAGAGAAACAGTTCAATTATTTTTCGAAAAACTATTGAAAGTTTTTGCAGCAAGTGAATTGATTGAATTGAAATGTGAATTAGGGATGGTGAATAAGTTATTTGTTGTAAAATTAAAAATTATCAAAATTTTGCAAAGTGCTCAAAATAGAAATAATGAAAGTTATCGAATTGATGAAAGTACTTTCTTAACAACTCAAACAGAAAAAGGCAAACAAGCAATAAAAGAATATGAAATTCTATTATTACTATTAAAAGATTTAATCAGTTATTTTAGTAAATTACTTGAACTTTGTGAAGAAATATTTCATGTATCTCCAAAAATTAAAGGAAAATTAGAAAAGTTAATAATTAATTTAAATGAATGCAAATTTGAGAAATTTAGTCCATTATTGGATTTAACTCGATTTCTAGTGCAAAATTACAGTAAATTCCCAATCAATTCAAGATATGGATCTAAAATATTTCTTTATTTATTAACTCGTTTACAAGGATTTACTCAAATTAAAGAGTGTTTATCTATTAAAAAGTTACAAAAATGGGTATCTTTAAAGAATGAATATAATAATAAAATTTTAAAGTATAAATTAAAATTGAAATCTTTGAAATGTAATGGTCATAATCATTTAAATAAACCATGTACACGTAATACATGTATTATAGAATTAAAAAAATATTTTCTAATGGAAAAAATTAAAACTTATAATCTAATTATTGAATTATTGATAAGTTTATTGAATAATTGTGATAATTTATTAAAAAAAGATCCATCAAGTTTAGAAATTCAAGCAAAAATTCATTCTTTTAGTAAAGAATGTAGTTATACATATGATATTACTAAATCAATCAAAAAATTGGGAATATATAAAGATTTAAATCAATTACAAAAAAAACAAGTTTATCAAAATATGTATCAATTAATACAAAGTATAGGTGGATTTACATTTATTTTTTATTCAAAAGATTGTAATATTGAAACTATTACAGAATTATTTCAATTTATTTCAAGAATAAATCAAATTAAAGAATTAGAAGAGAATAATAAAAATTTGTATGAAGATCCTAATTTGGATGAAGCAAGGAAATTAAAAATAATATCAGCCAAATCTTTGATAAAAATATCATTAGATTTAATTTCTTTTTGTTTAACATATTATCAATTTGAAGAAGAAGTTACACAAAAAATTAATTTAAATAAAGAAATTATTAAAAAAATGGATATAAATTCTGAATTAAGAGCAGATTTAAAACTATTTGAGAATTTACAGATATTATTAAGTGAAAAATATATATATTCAACTTTAGATTGTAATTTTAAGAATATTATGAAAATTATTCAAGAAAAACAACAAAGTATGGAATTATTAAATTTTTATCAAAAAGAACTTAAATTAAAGAAACATTTACATGGTAAAAGTGGAAATCAATCTATTGATAAAATTATTCAGAAAAGAAACATTTTGTTATATGGAATAACAATGAATAATAATCATAATTGTTCAATTTGTAATTCTGATAATGTTAAAAGAAATATATTACTAGAAAAGTATTATATGGAATTATTACAATTTATTTTAAATAATTGTATTAAAATTAAATTTCCTTATATAAATAAATTTTTAGATGAAGAAATTTCTAAAAATAATTATAAAACGATAATAGGTGAATTATTTTCTGGAATAATAGAGAATTTATTTTCAGAAGAAATTATATTATTGTTAAATTTAGCAAATAAAATTGAAATGGCTATATTAAATACTTTATTAAAAAGATTTTCAATAAATATGAGTGGTTTAAAGGATTGTACAGTAAAGAAAATTATAGATTTTAAAAAATCATTAAAAGAAATAAAAATACTTCAAGATAGATTAGAGGAACGTATTAATAATAATAATAATAATTATGAGGAGATAAGTTATAAGAATATAAAATTGGAAGAAATGATGAATGAAAATGAATTAATGATTACAAAAAGATTACATTATAGGTTAAAAGATATATTGATTGTATTAATTTTAATTATTGAAGATATTATAAGAAGATGTGAAAATGTGATAGAGATAATAAAAAAAGATGATGAAAATGAATTATCGATAAAAATATTAAAATTACCTTCTCCACAATATTTTACAGCAAGTATAAAAAAAGGATTATTATTAAATAAGATTGAAATAACATCAGTTTTCTTTAAATTAACATCAAATTTTGATTTATTTGGTCATATAAATTCATGTTTGGAGACAAATTATTTAAGTTTATTATTAAAATATGGTAAATTATCAGAAGAATTTAATATGATTTTAAGTAATTTTTTGAATAAATATTCGAATGGTATAGATTCAAGTTTAGAATATAATTATAATAAAGAATTTTTAACTTTGATTGGTTATTCTTTAGCTTTAGAATATTTTTTTGAAGCAATATATGCTTGTATATTAAGAGTAGAAGGTGAGAATGGATTAGGTATAATAAAAAAATATGATCCATTTAAAAAAGAAGGTGAGAATTTGATATTAAATAAAAGTATTAATGATATTTTAAAGCAAGAAAGATGGGGTTATGGATTATTTCAAGAAAATGTAACAATAGATGGAAGTCATTTATTACATAGATTTACTAGTAATGATAAAATTAAACCAGAAAGTTGTACATTAAGTTTTATTAAGGAATTAATTCAAAAGATTGAAGAGATAGAAAATTTAAAGAGAGGATTAAAAAATGAAGAATTAATAGAAGCAAAAAATTTATCATCAATTTTGAGTCTTCATTCAAGTATAATAAAGTTTTGTTTTAAATTTGGTATTTTTTATATATTAAAATCTCAATTAAATAAAAAGCAAGAGATAATAACAACTGGAGTTGTAGGTTGGGAATTTCATCCGACTTTGATGGAATTTGAATTTCCAAGTTATCCATTAGAAGATGGATTTCTTTCAAATTTAGAGTTGTTTGGTTTTGATAATCTTGTTAGTTCAGGAGATTATTCACAATTATTTGATTTAGATAGTGGAGATTTGATTTCAAGGACAGAAATGAGCGTTGGGATGTACATCAATGACTCAGTTGACGAGAATGAAAGGTTTGATTTTGAAGGATTTGGGGTAGGAATGGGAGCAGGAGCAGGAACAGGAGCAGGAACAGGAGCAGGAGTAGGAATAGGAACAGGAGCAGGAACAGGACCAGAACAAGGACCAGGAACAGGAATAAAAACGGGAACAAAAGCAGAAGGAACAGGAACAGGACCAGAACAAGGAACAGGAACAGGAACAGGAACAGGAACAGGAACAGGAACAGGAACAGGAACAGGAACAGGAACAGGAACAGGAACAGGAACAGGAACAGGAACAGGAACAGGAACAGGAACAGGAACAGGAACAGGAACAGGAACAGGAACAGGAACAGGAACAGGAACAGGAACAGGAACAGGAACAGGAACAGGAGCTGAAATAAAAGCAGAGGTAAAATTAGAAGCTGGTGATGAAGCTACAAAGGCTGAATTTCCAATTTTGACAGTAATGCCAGAATTAGGGCCTGAACAACATGTATTGGACAAATTGGATTTGAAAACATTAATGAATTATAATTTGATGAATTATTTAGAAATGTTTATCAAAGAATTATCAAATTTATTGTTACCAGAAATATTAGAAAAAGCTTTCAAGTTTTTAACAGGATGTGATTTAAATCTTTTATATTTAATAAATACCAGAATTTCAACAATTGAATATTTACTAATTCAAATGTTGAAATTTAATAATAATAATAAAAGTGATCATAATTCTGTTAATTATGAATTACTATTTGAAACATTAAGAAATTTGGTTTTTAAATTAAAATCATATTTGGTTAAATGCCAAGAATTAAACAAATTTAAGTATCCTTGGTTACATATTCCAAATCTTAAAAACTTTAAAGAAAATATAAAAAGCTTATTATTCAGTTTTTTCCAACAAGATAAAAATATACCAAAAGATTGTTTTTTAATTAATATAGAAGAAGTTAAAAAATTTATTTCTTTTCAGAAATTAAAGGTTGAAAGACTTGAAGATATGGTAGAAAAGACTAAATTATTCATTCAAAATAGAGATGGAAAAAATGCTAATTTTAAAAGTTCAAGTACAATATTTCATTTGGAATTAGAAAAAGAGATAATTATTTCAGCAATAACTAGAAATGAACAATTAACAGCCATTTGTGAAGAATTTTTAAATTATTTTCAACTAAATTCACACATTACAATTGATATATTGGATGTTTTAGAAAATTTATTTAGTTCCTTAGTCATTAGCGATCTTCAAATCAGCCAGTTCAATTCAAGAATTTCTCAAGTATTTTCTCTTGGAGCTTCTGGTGCTGGTGTTGGTACTGGTTCTGGTGTTGGTACTGGTTCTGGTGTTGGTACTGGTGCTGATGCTGGTACTGGTGCTGATGCTGGTACTGGTGTTGGTGCTGGTGTTGGAGCTGTCTATACCCCTACTCCTACCCCTGCCCCTGCATATGGTGAGTCCAGTGGCTTTAATAGTCCGTCTATTGTATTATTGTCTGATATTTATACAGAGGGAACTGAAGAACCTAATTTACCAATAATTCAGTCAAAGCCAATAAGTAATATTAGTTCTCAATCAAATCAAGAAAATAACGATTACTCGTCCTTTTTAAAAGATCCAGAAGTTCAAAATTTGTATTCATTATATTTGTCATTAATTGAAGAACCACTCACTTTAAAACAATTGATCGAATCTTCAGGATTTGATAAAGAACTTTTGATTCAAATGTTACTTGGTTTTCTAGAAGAAAATTAAATTTGAGCTGAAATAGGAAAACAAAGAGAAATGGGAAATGAAGAAAAATAAGAAATAAAGTTGAAAATGAGAAATGAGATAATAGAAAATATATAACAACACAAAACTAACATTTATAACATTAACAATAATAATAATAACTATTATTATTATTATTATTATTTTAAAACAGAAAAAAAAAACAAAAAACATGCAGTATCAATCAATCTAAAATCACTTATTGACTTAAAAGTATTTTATAAATTAATTAAATATGTCAAAGTGGCGGGAAGTTCCTTGAAATTTAATTTCTTATTTGTGGGGTAATTTAAAGATTTAATTAACATGTAATATATCTAGAAATATGGCGCTCAAGTTTTGATATGAAATCCTGAAGTTGTGATTTCTGTTAATAATAAGAGAAGAATAAGAATAAGAAATCATACATCTTTTTTTTACTCAAATTTAACAGTGAAACAAACAATATGAAATAAATTGGTTTATATTTTAAATAATAATACAAAAATAAGAGCAGAAAGTCTCATTTTTTTTTTTTTTTTTTAAAATAATTTTTAAATAAAAGTCATTATATATTGAATATCTATCAAAATTTCACATCTTAATATAATCAACTTTATATTTATATGGGGTTTTTTTTCCTAAAATATATGGTTTAATTTTTTTTTTCTTTAAAAAAATAAATAATTTCCGTTACTGAGACCTTGAAATTGAAGTAACAGAATTTCTATAAATAATATTAAGTTTTTCATAAAGTAAGAAGTAAACTAAATAATATTAATTGTATTTATATATAATACTCAGAAGAGAGAGATAGAGAGAAACAGAAAGAAATAAAGAAAGAAGGAAATAAAGAAAGAATAGCTTGCAATAATATATTCCATTTTCTTTTCGTAATAGAAGAATCATCATAATAATCCAATAGTATTTAAAGAGAGATCATTTAAATTGGAGAATATTTTGTAAATTTTTGTTATAATATCTACAAGTTAACCGATAAATTAGGGAAGGTGAATTTTTTTCCCCCCTCCTTCCTATCAAAATAAAGATATTGGGGTATATTATATATATAAAAAAAAAGAGAGAAAAGGAGGATAATTTATCAAATAATTGAATGATGAATAAATGGATACATTTTACAGTTTTATTGTTAATTGGATTATTGGTAAATAATGAAAAGAATTCAATTTTCCTTCATAATAAATTAAATAACATTATTGAATCATCTTATCTAAATTTTCCAGGATTTACCAAAAATCCTAAATTAACAATAAATAGTGAAATTACACATTGGATTCTAAGTAGTGTTCCATTATCTCAAATAGAAAATTTAATATCTCAATTAGAATCAGAAATTGAAACATTAACAACTGAATTCAATAAATTTAAAGCAAATTCTAAATCTATTCGAGAAAATTATGATAAACATCAATGCCAACAAGAAGGAACTAAAAAACAAAAAGGTAATAGATGTAATACATGTGAAAAAAGAGCTAATGCTATTAAAAGATTACAATTAAAAATGAAAGAACTTGCTTCAAAAATTGTTACATATCAACTTAAACTTGATAAATGTAAATATAGAAAAAGTATTCTTAAAGGAGAACAAGTTGAAAAAGAAGTTATGTATAGACCTTTCACAACTCATTATCAAGGTAAAACATTACAAGAAAAAGCTGATTTACAAAAAAGACGTAAAGATAAAGCTCATGAAAGAGAAATACGAAGAAATAAAAGATTATTAGATGCTGTTAATTCTGGTATATTAACTTATAATAAACATAATCTATATATTCAATCTCAAAAACAAAGAGAAATGGATTTTCAAACTTTGGTAATCAGTTATTTTCAACCAAAAAGTCTTATTTTATTTACACATAAATTATTAATTATAATTTCACAAGTATTAGAAAATTTAATCCAATTTGATTTTAAAAAATGTTTGGATGATTTATTCCAAATTAAAATTGAAAAAATACAAAAAACTTTAAAATCACATTATGAGAAAAATACTTCAAGTTTAAATCATTTACAAACAGAGAAAGATAATTTAACTTCTGCTGGAAAAAATGATCAATATTTAGAAACAAGAATTAATATTTTAAAAAATACTTTAAATATATTAAATAGATCAATCTTATATACTCAAGTTTTACAAACGCTTTGTTTATATGATCTTAAAACTAATAATTTTATATCATCATCATTACCAACAATATGTGAATCAGAGAATTTTTTAATGTTAAGAAAAGAATTAGATCTATCTAAACAATTTAATAATATAACAATAAAGAGATTATTAGATAATTTTAATCAACAATTAAAAATTTCTTCAACAGAAATTAATATGGATAAAGATGTATATAATAAATTTAAAGCAATACATAATCAAATTTGGCCATTATTACAATTTATATATAAAAAATGTGTTGAATTAAGATTTACTGTAAATAATGAAGATTTAAATCTTGATTTTGATGAATTTTTATTTCCTATTGTTTCAAGATTTCCACAAGAATATTATACAAAAGCTATTGATTCATTATCATTTAATGACTTTATTATATGGTTTTCATCATCAAATCAAATCAATCTTGCAAATAATCTTAGTATGAATATGATTTTAGTTATATTAGAAAAGATTTTAGATTTTTTAAAGATATATAGATATATATTAAATAAAATAAAAAATATAACAAAGATTGAAACAAGAAATCAATATATATTAAAATGTTCAGAATTAAAATTCCAATTAAATAAATTAATGAGTATTTTAACAATGCATATGATTAAAACAAAAGAAATAACAATAACATCTAAACAATTTAAGACTAAGATTAAATCAACTGATAAAGATTCACTTAATCAATTAATAAGTAATGATTTAAAATTGATTAATAGTACAAAACAAAAAACATGTAATCAAACTTTATTATCATTATTATATTATAGACATTTACAATTAGATTTAATTTTAGAGAATGGTAGAAGATTTTATAAGAAAAATCATGGAAAAAATGATGATCAAACTTATATAGCAAATTTATTAAAACAGAATTGAACAGAGATATGAACAGATTGTGAATCAAGATTAAAATTGGATCCAATATTAGATTTAATAAAATTATTGGATGATAAAAGTAATAAATCAGATTTAAAAGATTTATCTTTATATCAATTAACCAATGGGATTAATTTCTTCATTTTATCAAGATGATTTAGTTAAGTTAACTCCAGATATTAACAAATAGTTTTATTTTGGGGGAATTACTAATTAAATTATGATTCCAAAGTATTCCAGGTTACCTTGGAAAGGGTACCTACATTAAGGTTATGGCTTTCACGGACCTTNGGGGTATATGTTGTTAGGTCGAGTTTAT